>NC_052355.1:6900504-6979242 GCF_009727055.1 Benincasa hispida
CGTCTACCTATCGTTGGCGCTACATGATCGCATAAACGATCAGGCTTCACAGTCTCGTCATCGTCTACGCGATCGTTTAATATTGCTCCTATCATCTAGTGTGCGCTGAATGATCGTCTACCTTCTGGAGTTTGTTACACGATGAAGACCTCCTGGTGGTTCAAGACCCAGTTCGCTTGTGAACCGGTTTGCTCGATGAAAAATGTAATAGATAGGGTTTTTTCATTTCGATTTTTTGTAAAGGCTCATCCCGGTCTATTAATCCTTTGTTTATTACATGCGATGTATGTCTTTATATGTCATATGGTATGTACATATAGTAAATCCCACCTTAGGTTATGCAATGGTCATGCATCATCTCTTTATTGTAATTGTTATAATTTAGAGAAGCATGATTTTAATTATGTAAGAGCATGCTCATGCATCATTAGAGTTATATTTATGCATGCATAAAAAGCATTGACATGCATCATCTTTATATTATAAATGTTATAGTATAAGGGTGAATGATAGCATATTTGCTAGGTTGTTACGGGTTATATATATAAAAGTTATATATAGTAATGACCGGACATTGCATGAAGCATGACACATAGGTTAATTTATAAATGTTATAAGCACCTCGTTGTATGCAATGATTTTAGTTGTTTCTTTTTTAAAAGTTAAAGAGAAATTAGAACTAAAAGAAATAAGAAAGACATGCATATTCACTTAGGTTTAATTCATGGTTTTAAAATGTTTAAAACTTGAATCAGATAGACCTAAGATCACGGTTCTAATATGATTAGCAACCCTAGGCTTTAATCTTTTAATCAGTTTAATAGGACTAAATTGGCTAATAAAAGGTTAAAGTGTAGCAAATCTATCTATAAGGGACCTTTTGCTAAGGAGGGTTCTGTCTAGGCTGGTGTATTTAAGTTGACGGAAACGTAACACCCCTACTTGGGAACTTAACTGGAAAGGTGAATTAGATAGATTTGATGTATGCATGCAAGTTAAGGACAGTCCATTAAAGTGTTTAAATGTTACTACTTTAACTAGTTTATATTTCATAGACAAACATTGTTTATGAGTAGAGTTTAAAAAGATGACTTAGACTAAAATCAATAGTCGGATTGTCTAGGTTAATAAATCCTTAGGTAGAACATTCAATGGGAGGTACTTGGGGCATAAGATGCTTCACTTAAACCTTTTACATTTCTCCTAAATAGTCCACACAGTGAGATCTATCCTCGGCCTCGCGACACCTTTGGCATGTCCCCCAACGGATGGTGTTTGGGTAGGTCAATATCAAGGTGGATGGAGAGAATGTTCATAGTAAGTGGGAGCGAGAAGTGCGACAGTATATCCCTCGGTCTCCCTCATTAGGTTGAATAAAGTTACTGTGCATCGCCTCGAGGCACCCTGGGAGTGTCCCTTTAAAGGATGGCAGTTTTGCGCATTTCTTTATTTGATCTCTTGTAAGAGGATAAGGCAACTTAGTCTCTTGTCCTAATCTGTCTTTTCCCTATGGTAAGCGCATTAGGGCGGGACTCTGGCACTGAAAGTGAGGGGTTACGCTTACACGGAATAGTTAAAGGTTAATGATTCTGGACCAAAAAATGGTGGCTGTTAGATTCAGTTCCAAGAGTTAGTTCTACCTAATAGTTGAGAATGTCTCATCCCAGCGAAGGGGCAACTGATCACCCCATCGATGGCATTTGTCCTGCCTCACTGGGGCATCATTGCAAAATAGAAGTTTATAACTTAGGGTACTTGAAACTGTTTTGCAAAACTGATTGGTTTAAAAGTGGTTTAGCAAAATCTAATAAAGTTTTGTTCGTATTTTCAGTAACATTTTTAAATGTCAACAGCCACGTTAGCTTTGTTAAGCGTTGAAAAACTTACTGGCGATAATTTCGCAACATGGAAACACATGATCGCGACGATCCTAATCATCAAGGATCTCATGTTCGCTCTCACGGAGGCTTGTCCTCCTATTTCAGCTCCAAATGTCGCTCGAAATGTTCGGGAGGCATACGAGCGATGAACAAGGGTGAATGAGAAGGCTCGAGCCTATATCTTGGCAAGTCTTTCTGAAGTCTTGACCAAGAAACATGAGCCTATGGTCTCAGTGCGTGAGATCATAAAGTCCCTGCGAGGGATGTTTGGACAACCGTCTGAACAGTTTATGCATGAGGCTCTTAAATACATATTCAACTCTAAAATACAAGAAGGCACCTATGTTCATGAACATGTGCTAAACATGATGGTCCACTTCAATGTGGCGGAGTTGAATGGGTCTACCATCGATGAGGGCAGCCAGGTTAGCATAATCCTGCATTCTTTGTTGGAGAGCTTCCTGCACTTTGTTAGTAATGTGATTCTTAACAAAGTGAAATATAATCTTACAACTCTCTTAAACGAGTTGCAAACATACCAATCTTATTTTTGGGTAAATCTTTACTTAGGAATGTTTCGGCTAATTAAACAACCTAAGTCAAGGTGTTTATCCAAGTATAACATTTATAATTGGATTTAACCTACGATGTCTAGGTGAAAAACCAATTTTAACACCTCATACCGCTCATGTGCTCATAAAACCGGTTAACAACGCTCAATTATTCGACCATAATCCTCAGGTAAGAGGTGTTCTGTAGACCATCAACTTAATCCCCAACCTTAGACAGGATCATATACCGGTTGAGTTTGTAATCGTATTTTATAAGATGTCGACCTATTTTAACTATTAAAACAGGTGGTTAACCTACGTGAGCATGCTTTTATATTTGTTATAGATTTTAATGTCTAATCCAATTTTAAAACAACTTATAAAATAATAAACATACAGTGCATCCATAACATGCTTTTATATAACAATTATATTAACATTCTTTCCATGCAACAATATAACAACTTATATCAAAAGCCATGGAATCCTACACATGCATACTATACATTATAACACTTATAATATACTTGCAACACATGCTGCATGCTTATAGTTAGCACCAAAAATGTGTTATCTTCTTCTACTTAACTTGGGGTTGTTTAGCTACTTAATTTAGTTAAATTGATTATTTTGTAGGACTTGAGTGTACAAGCAGTCGAATTAAGCATTCAGGACAAAAAGGTGTTAAAATGATGAAGTTAGGAGCCAAATTTAACAAATGAAGAAGGAATGAAGAATTATGCCCTGCGAAGCGTTGCAACGCTCTTCATATGATTAAGTCCAACGCTAGCTCAACGCTAGAAGACAGAATGCTCAGATGCAGGGTAGCCTTGCAATGCTGCTCCAAGAGTTGC
The DNA here is from genome assembly GCF_009727055.1 of Benincasa hispida. NCBI lineage: Eukaryota > Viridiplantae > Streptophyta > Magnoliopsida > Cucurbitales > Cucurbitaceae > Benincasa > Benincasa hispida. The sequence goes on from NC_052355.1 coordinate 6,903,790, forward strand.
AACACTCCGGAGATGTCACAATGCCACTGTTGCACCACTTGCTCAATGCTACACTTCAACACTCTTGGACTGCAATGCTCTTCTAGAGTGTTGCGACGCTACGTAGTTTGATGGACGATCAAATCAGTGCACATGCAACCAAGCGTCAAGGTAGTGGTGTGGCACTCAGCACAATTACGCCGCAGTGTTGCAATGCTCTCCCTAGCATGCCACACTGCGACAAATCTATAAAAGGATCGTTAGGGGTTCCGCCGATGAGATCACGATTTTTTCATACGGTTTTGAGCACCGCCACTTTGTTCCAGCACAGTTTTAGCCTCTTTTTTCACCAGAATTTTGTAATAATTTCTTCCTATTTGAATATAGTATCTATTTTGAAGATGTTTCATGGCTAAAGAGTAAGAACTTAGCTTAGGTTTTGTAGTTTAATTTTGTTCCAATTCGATTCTTGAGACTTGTTATGTAATTCTGTGAATTTATGAGAATTTATCTTGTGCTTATTCTACAACTGTCTTGTAAGGGATAATCTGACAAATTAGCTATGCATGTATAATTGATTGCTTTGATTAGCCCTAATTTGTAATCATTAGGTAGTCGTCACCTAGAAGTAAGGGTTAAGTAAGTTTGTTGTGTTAAATTGGGATTTCATTTAGCAAGCATTTGCTTTCTAACTTAGATAATTCTCACTCAATTAATTGGTTAGACGATGGAAATCAATTATTTAGCTTAGCTTTGCCTTGAATCTTAATGCCTATTGATTGATTGATTAGTTGAGGATTCTCGCTTTTTCTTTAATTAACTTGATTTTATGGACTACCGGTTAGGATTCTAATCGAGTAGGCTAAGTCGCAATTCAAATTTCTCACACATCTTTTGAATAGTCCGTGATAGAATTGAAAAGGAATGAATTAAACTAGAATTACCCAAGCTAAGTATTTTGTTCAATTGATAAATTTTCACATTCTTTCACATCGTGCACTTTTCATTTTCTTGCAATTTTTATTCACAATTTTCACAAACCCCTCCCCTCCACCCCTTTGGTTACTTTCTACAAGTATCAATTTTTCAGAAATCCAAAACAACTCTTTGTGGTTCGACCCTGGACTTGCCGCTTGTACTACTAATTAGTATAAGTAGTTAGTTCGGTGCATATAAATACTATTTGTGTAGCACGGGTTCACAGACGATGGTGAATCTGACCTTATACCACTTATCCTATGGTGGGATTTTAAATCTACATGACATACAATATGCACACAATAGATAAATTATTTAATTCATACATTCACAATGCATAATTAAATAAACACACTAAAATGGATCGGTTTTGGCATCCTAAGCTAGCTAAAAGCTACATTTATTATAATAATAAGTAGAAAACAGCCACTCCTCGTGGGTTGGATCAACCGTCCGGGTCGAGTCGCGGGTCATGAACTGGGCTGGGAGGTCATTCAAGTCTGAGAGCAATTTTCACCAAATTGGAGTTGTCCTCTTTGTCGGAACTGAGCAATTACAACCTAATATAGACTCTAATGACTCTAGCAAATTTACAAACCCTTCACGACACATTAAAGCCCATAAAACATCGGGCAATTACAATAATTATTACAATCTAAGAGGAAAAACGGATGCCAAAACCGAAATTATCTATTTTAGCACACACAACATTCATCGCATGAATCAATGCCCACCACATTAAAAAAATTAACCAAAAATTGAGTGCTTTAAGCATGTACTGATACCAATTGATGGAACGAACACATGCGCAATGGAAGAAAAACTGACCTAAAGTACTTTAATTAAGTTAATTACAAAGATAAGCATGCAAATAAATCAAGTAAAAGGGGGAAAGAATACAACCTTTGTAGACTTTGAATCTTCTCCAAATTAGCTACAATCTCCTCACGAACGATTTGTAGACCACCACAAAAGACTTCCCGACTATTCTTCGGCCTTGGAACGGGATGGTGGGATCCGATGAGTGGCTAATTTGGAGAGGAAAAAGTTAAGACTTTGAGAGAAAATTGTAATGAGNGGCCTTGGAACGGGATGGTGGGATCCGATGAGTGGCTAATTTGGAGAGGAAAAAGTTAAGACTTTGAGAGAAAATTGTAATGAGGTTATCACATAATCTCATCCAATTCTACTATGGCCAAGAGTTCTTCAAAAACATTAAACACTCACTTTTAAAGACCATTACATGCAAACATGCAACTTTGAGTTTGATGAGAATTTGACACTAAAAAATCCACCAACTCAAAGCGTGATTTAGTGGGACAAGTGTCTTCAAATGAAGACAACACTTAGCCATGCAAAAATTGGCATTTTCTACTCATAAATATTAGATCTTTCCATTAACTTGATCAAAGTTTGACTCCCAAAATCCAAAGTTAACCAATTTGACTTGCAATGAAATTTTGACCAATTTCATTTAACTTCAAAATTAATTCTAATAATCAATTTTAAAATTAAATTAATATTGAATAATTAACTAAATAATTTAATTAATTTAATTTAATATTAAATCCAACAATGATCTCAATGAATATGAATCCCTATTCATAATCTTGATATTTAAATCTTATTTAAATATCTTCTATTTTCTCTCTCTTTATGTTTAATTCACAATTAAACGTTAGGTTAAATATATTGTATATATTTAACGCTTTGCTCTAAAAACCAAATTTGAACACTTCAAATTCATTCATTACACTATTCTAAGGTTTAGTCTGATATGAGCCAGTAGGGGACCTCATGGACCTACAGATCATGGGCTCCAACGATCTGCGACTAACTAGCTAAACTCTTTAACCTAATTAACCATAATTCGTTAACTACCAGGTCACTCTACTAAAGTCCAGTAGTTGCATTCTCCTCACTATAGATATATTATGTCCACTCGATATAACCATGATTAGTAAGTTAACCCTTCACAGGTTGTTCGTAATAACGGCTGGGTTAAAAGTTGTTTTACCCCCGAGATTATATCTTGCTTCTTAAGTCCCACTGATCCTCTAATGAATAATTGGTTTGTGATTCAATCACTAAACCGAGTCCCTCTCGAGCCAATGAGAGGGTGGGGCCCCTTGTTCAAGACCTAGAGTCAACACTTAAAGGAATAACCTCTCTACTATCCTTAAAAATGGGTAGGAGTGAATTCCGTCTTGCACCCTATGTCCCCAACTATCTACCCATTCTTACCCCTGAAATGGGAGGCTTATTGAGTCGACGCTATTGAGTCAAACCTCACCCATACAAATCTAAGGATAATCCCGAATAAATAGGAGTTCATAGTTAGCTCAGGATTAAGGTCAAGTTACCTAGGTCATCGCTTTGAAATAGTCAGTCTTAAATAGTAAACAATGTTATAAAGTAAGAGTGACTTAATTCTTGGTCCGATCTTAGGCAAACTCATTGCATAGGATGCCCCCGCTCCTCATGTCAATACATGAATGAATCAGGATCACTTCGTTTGTAGCACTTTACAACAAATTGTAATAACTACAGAGTAGGTCGCATCCGATAGTGTTACTAGAATAAGGTACCCAACTTTATTCGTATACTATAGACTATTTTGGCTATTTACTGAACTTGATCCACTCTTATGTCTCCACATAAAGTTCATGTATTCATATAATAGCCATGGATATTTAGTTTATTTGATTTTGTGTTTATAAGTGCAATTCACATATTCAACAACAATTTTATTGAATAAACGTCAATAACATCTTTATTGATAATAGAATATGTTTAATATTATAAACTGCGAGTTTTAGGACATAAAACCCAACACAACCTTCCCACTATGTCAAGATATTCTCAACTCTTGACAAAGGTGTGATGGAGCAACAATTGTTGTTGATGGACCAGCTTGATCAACAACTTTTATTGATTTATTTGTAGTTTCTTTGGTCATTTCACTCAATACTATACTTTGAGGTTGATGACTCCTAATATGATCTTCTTCTAATGTAGCATTTGTCGGTACAAATACTTTATCTTCTTGAGGATCATAAAATAGTCCACCTTTTGTTTCTTTAGGATATCCTACACATAGGCATAATTTTGAACGTCGTTCCAACTTTTTAGGGTTTTGCACCAACACATGTGCTGGGCATTCCTAGATTCTAAAGTGATGTAAACTACCTTTATATCCTCTCCATAACTCATATGGTGTGTCTGAAACACTTTTTGAAGGACCCATGTTCAAAATATGTACAACAGTCTATACTACATACCCCCAAAAGGATTTAGGTAACTAAGCATAACTCATCATTAAACGAACAATGTTCAGTAAAATTCGATTTCTTCTTTCTGCAACACCATTTTGTTGTGGTGTTCTAGGTGCTATGAGTTGGGATTGAATTCTATGGTTTACTAGATAATTCTGGAATTATAAATCCATATACTCACCACCTCAATCTGATCGAAGCATTTTGATTCTTTTACCTATTAAGTTTTCAACTTCTGTCTTAAATTCTTTGAACTTTTAAGAGTTTTAGACTTGTGACTTGATAAGTAAATATAGTCATATCTCGAATAAGCATCAACAAAATTGGCGAAATATTCATATCCTCCTCGAGCTTTCACATTCATCGGACTACAAAAGTTTGTAGAGGTTCTTTGGCTCTAAGATCTTTTCTTGTAAAAGATCTTTTGGTCATTTTACCCTCAAGACATGATTCACATGAAGGTAATGAGTTGTCTTCTAACTGATTTAGATGACCGTTTTTTACCAATCTCTCAATCCTGTTGAGATTTATGTGACCAAGTCTGAGGTGCCAAAGATAGGCGTTTGGAGAAATTTTTTGTCTTTTATATTGAGTTTCTGCCGTTTTAAACATCTCTGTATTTTAAATGTCTTTTGCTTCAGTCAGTTTTAATACATACAAGTTATTTTCAAGTCTAACAAATCAAATATGAACACCTCTGGAAGAAATGAACACTTTATTGATTTCAAAAGTTACTTTATATATATTTTCCAGTAGACAAGATACGAAGATTAAGTTTCTTTTCATTTTTGGTACATAACATACATTTTTAAGCAAAATGAAAGAATCTCTTAAATATAACTTGATGTCTCCTATTGCTTCTACTGAAATAACTTCACCTGTTCCTACTTTGAAAGTCATTTCACTATCTGAAAGTTGAGTCCAAGAACTAGTTTCCTGAAGAAAAGTGCAAATATGATTAGTGGCGCCTGAATCTAGTATCTAGGTTAAGTGAGAACTTTCCACTAAATATGTTTCAATGAAAAGTAGATCTAATTTACCTTGTTTTACCTTTTCAGCTCTCTTTTTAACAAGATACTGTAGGCAATTACGTTTCTAGTACTCGTTTTCATTGCAATGGAAACATTTTCCTTTAGGTGTTTTATTCTTTCTATTCTTCTTTTTCCTTTCTTCTTCATCTGGATACTCTTATCCTTTGAAGAAGAAACAAACTTCTTTTTCTCTGAAGGTTTTGTTCCAGAGGAAGATCCCTTCAGAGTTTTCTTTTGTGAAACAACATTGGCTTCACTTTCCTTGTTTTTCATCAAGGATTGGTAAGTTTGTAGTTCATTCAGAAGAGTAGTCAAATTGTAATCAATCTTATTCATTACTATATTAGTATGAAATGTCAGAAAGCTCTTCAAAAGAGATTCCATTATCATAATAATTTGACTTCTTTCATCTATGATAGCGCCATGAGCTTCCGCAATGTTGAAATGGACCATGTCCAAGACATATTCTTTAACATAGGTCCCTTCTTTCATGTGGAAGTTATAGACATATTTAATAGCTTCATGTCGTATCGAGGAAAATGGTTGTCCAAATATCTCTTGCAACGACGCCATGATCTCACGTGCAGTGACCATGGCTTCATGTTTTTTATTGAGCACATCAAATATGCTCGCTAAGATATAGGCTCTGGTCTTTTTGTTAGCTTGAACCCATTTGTCATAGATTTCCCAAACATTTCGGTTAGAGTTTGAACTAGGAAGAGGAGGACATTCCTCCATTAAAACAAACCTCAAATCATCAACGACAAGTATTGTATTTATATTTGACTTCCAGTTTGAGTACCCTTCTCCATTGAATTTATCAGAAGCTAGTAGTTGTATAATCGAGTTTGACATTGCTGAAAATTTAAACAAATTCTATTAGACTTATTGTATTAAACCCAATTTTAGCAAAAGTAATGAAGTACCCATATTTCTTTATTCATTTGTAATGATACTTTAGTGAGTCAGAATATATGCTACCTAGGGGCAGTAAAAAAATTCCTTCACTGAAGCAAGACAATCTTGACCAAATACTATATTCAAAATAACTCTTATTCCTATAGTCATTTAGTTATCGTTTTTGGTCAAGAACTTACCAACACTTAGTAACCTTTATAAGTGTGACCCTCCCTTTTCAGATTTCATAGAACGGTATGAATATGCCCCTAAAAAGGACGACAATGTTCAAGACATAACTATGAAACCCTATTCATTTATGAAGTTTGGGTTGTTCTAAATCTTATGTTACAACCCTCCGAGGAGATCGTCGTGGTTAATGACTAGCTAGTATCACCTAAAAACGATAGCAGGCGCAACATAATAATATCATGGTTCAAATTAATTGAGGAGACCGTAAGATATGTTAACACATTTTCTTCACCCACTTACTATGAACTACTTCCTCCATTCACCTTGTTATTGACCCATGCAAACACTTTCCGAATGGAGTAGTTGTGGTAAAAGCGACATGAGCTGAGCATGGATCTCACGGTGTGAACTCTTAGGAACGTGAGAGCTAAAAACGATATATCGTATATATTGTTTATCTCCCAGTGAAGTGTTCTTAGTGTTTGGGTATTGTTTTACTTAGGTATATTCTGGTTAATGAACATCCTAAGTCTATGTGGTTTTTCCAAACATAACTCTTAGATTTGGATTTAACCTACAATGTCTAGGTGATAAAATCATTTTATTACCTCACACCGCTCACGCAAGCTCATAAAACTAGTTAACAATGCTCAACATTTTGGCCATAATCCCCAGGTAGCAGGTGTTACGTAAACCGTCAACTTAAATACCTCCAGCCTTAGATAAGATTATGGTCCAATTGAGTTTGTAACCGAATTTTATAAGATAACGACCTATTTTGACTATTAAAACAAGTTGTTAACCTAAATGAGCATGTTTCTTATCTTTTTAAATGTCTAATCCAATTTTATAACACAAATATCAGTTGCTCTTCATTTTTTTATTTAATGAGTTGAAATCGTAACTTGGGCTGAAAATTTTCTACAAATGACATAAAAACATAAGTGAAACTCAAAATTTCACTCATTTTGAAATTATTTTACTTTATTCCACTGATCACACTCATGTTTGACTTGTTTTTACATCAAACCACTTATAATGCTATAGAAAAGGAAATTAAACACATCATTTTCCCAAAATAACTTAAACTTATAAGGTTTAATCACTCACTTAAGGGAGAGTTATAGAGTTTAATGCCAAAAAGAGCATAATTAAGTCTGATATATATTTCTTTTATTTGAGGTTCGAGGTTCAAACCCTTGTATCTCACTTGTTGTACTAAAATATTGGCGTTCAAAGAAAAAAAAGAATATTATATAAAGTCAGTCAAATGAAAATTTTCACAGGTAAAAAATAAGTCAAACTATTTACAAAAATATCAAAAAAAAAAAAAACGAATAGACTTATTCATTTCTATCCATAATAAATGTTGATAGACTTCTATCCACTTTTATCATCTAATTAAAATTTTACTATTTCGTGTAAATAGTTTCCATTACTTTTTAATTTTTAAAAATCACGCTTAATCAAATGAATAAGAAATAGGAATTAAAATTACAAAATAAAACTTGAGGGAAAAGGAAAAGGAAAAGGAAAAGGAAGGGAAAAAAAAGAGCAAGAAAAGGCCCAAAAGAGTACTAGATTCTCGCTTAAATTGGAAACACAAAACCACAACGGAAACAGAGAGCGGAGAGACAAAAGCTTCGAGAGAGACACAAATGGAAGCTCCCCAACCTTCAAATTCCCGCAAGTATGGCATCCCTTTCTATGCAGTCGCTTGGCTTCCTTCAACTTCTCTCAAATCCCAGCAGGAACCTCCAGAATCTGAAAATCATTCTGATCAATCCGCTGATGCTGACATTTCCGCCGACGACAACAAATCACTTCCATCCCACCCCGCCACCGCTGATAATTACTACGTAGCCGCCACTGGCGGTGGCGGAGAAGGTCGGAGTGGGATTTCCAATGCCCTCATACTCGCTCACTTCGATTTTGAATCCCGCTCCCTCTCTGACCAGCCTGTAAACTCTCTCTCTCTCTGTTCTTTGGTGATTGTTTCGCGTGTTTGAGTTTTTCTTTTCCGCTAAATGCTTGGCGTTGTTTATCATTTTGAATATGTTATTGAGTGAAGCAGAAATGGGGACGGGTTATGAATTCTTTCGATTGTTGATTCTCTTATTGACTCTTTGCTATATTAGTAGTCTTTAAATTTTCATGATTTCTTTTCACGTATATATAGAAGTTTGAATTGGGTGAAATTTTGAAAATCTAAGGTGTTGGATGCTTACATTGATTTTGCCACCTCAAATCTCCTTATGATTCGGCGGCGTAATTGTCCCTTACTGTCTTGCGGTTTTGGTGGTTGACCCGATGATTTTCCAGTACATTTTGATGTTTTTTTTTGTTTTCTTTAATCCGGGAAATGTGAACTTTATATTAGTGAAATGATGAAGTGTTGCAAAATATGAAGATAAGCTTCCCAGTGTTTCCCGAGAAGACGCCAAAGATACTCTCCAATTTGAAATTGGCCTTAGAGTACATCAAGCAGAAGTAACAGAACAAATAAGATCTTTGTTACATTTTATGATTTAACAAAAGCCTATACATCCTTGATCCTATTGAAAACTCTATTCCTCTCTAACATACGTTCCTATGAAGTACAAAGGAAGCATTAAAAGTATCTTGAATTTATATCCTAAAGGATGATCAAGGATCAATTGGGAGGTGTATGTTCAATTCACTATAGGAAACACCATGTGACTATTGAAATTGCTCAAGAGATCATACGACGTTACTTGAATAGGATATGTTCTATAGGTTGTACAATTGTGTTCTTGAGTTCTAAAGATTATACCAACATCATTTCTTTGCTAATATATAATTTATTTGACTTGGAGTGTAAACATCTACTATTCTATTTTCCCACTAAAGTACTTTATTTCATTGTTGATTTGCCTGTGGTTTGGTTGCTTATTTTCTATGCTTTTAGTATCTTTGTAATTTGAGCATTAATCTATGTTCAATAGTTCAATGAAAAATTCTGTTTTCGTCTCAGAGAATATAGAAGAAAATATAGAATAAAATATATTATTGCTAGAAATTGTGCTTTATTTATGGGCCCTTTATTTTAAATGTACATTTTGTTATAGGTTTTCATTTATTAAATTGTTATTTCTGACCTGCCAGTGTCATTTTGCCTGTGTGAAAATCTTTGCAACTTCAAACTTTTTCCCTCTATCTTGAAGCTGACGTTAACAATCTTCCAACAAGATAAAGCGGACAAGTCATTCAGGCGAACGATTTTCACTAAGAACACATTCAATAATCTGCTTTCTCTATCACTTGCTGATACCTTTCATAGAGAGAATAACATGCAAAAATACCTAATCAACAATGCTATATGCTTTCTCAAGATCTAAATTAAAGACAATTCCTTTGTGTTTTCCTTCTATTCTTCAACTCATGCATACCTTCTTTTGCAAATGAATGGAATAGACAATATGCTTATTGGCTATTACCATCAAATCCAGCATGCTTAGCTAAAATCATGGAGGTTTTGGATTAGTGTCATCAGGGCTATTACTTCCAAGGATCGGTTTTATTTAACTTGGTAGAAACAGTTTGATTTAGTGAAGATTAAATCTTCTCATTGGTGTTCTCCATCTCCTTTATTTGCAAATTACTCTTTTAGTGATATTTGTATGAATTTTCCTTGTTATTTAGTGGGAGGGTCTCTCTTTTCCCATGTTCTTAGGTTATTTCTCTTTTCTTTTTTTTTATTTTTAATTTGTCAGGGTTCTTATAATAAAAGTGATATTTGTACGAACGGGGGATGGGGGCTTTCATTTCCCTTCGTTAGTTTGTTTGTTATTTTCACTCTCAATGGTAGCTCATATGCATGAACATTTTTTAAGTATATTTTTTGCTATTCTGTAAATCTCTTGTTATCATTTTGCTTTTTTTCCCTTAAAAGTATTCTTTTATATCAACAAAAGTTTCGGGCTAAAAAAATGCTCTCCCCTCTCTCCTCCTTTTTTCCCTTCCCCCGCCTCCCCCCTTTCGACCACCCCACTGGAGCTCACCATGCCCTCCCTAGCCTTCCTTCCCTCTGACCGCCTCTCCTACCCCTCTCCCTCTGCCCCCCTTCCGGCTCTTTCACTTCCCCCGATCTCCTTTCTTGCCCTGTTTCTTGCCCTGTTTCTAGCCCTGTCTTTTAACCCTTGCTGCTTCGAGTAAAAGTGAGCATTTTGTGTAAAGACCTTTCGACTCCTTGATAGGAGTGCTTTCCGGTCATGGAGATTAAAAACTGCAACATATTCGGTCATTTCTTTTGTATGTGGCAAGAGGGTCCAGGATTCATAGTGGAAGATTTGAAAAAAGGACAGTCCTTGTTCCTCTCTTTAGCAGCAGCCAATTGGCTAAAAGAAAGCTTCAGAAGAATTTTGTTTGCCTCAACGGTTGAGTTCTTTTTGTTAAAAGAAAGAGTAGATGAGAGTTTCATACGTCTAGCCAAATTCAGAGTCAAAGACAATTGGTTTGTAGAATGTGCAGTGTGGCCTACCACAAGGGGAAGAAAGAATATTCATGTTCCTTATGGGGTTGGATGTTCAGGCTGGCTAGAGTTCAAGGAAATGATTGATGCCAGCATCCATATCTTCAAAGATAATTCAGCTCAGCAAGCTCCTCAAGTGAAGAGTTTCTCAGAAGCAGTGAAAGGTAGGTTCTATCAACCATATCTAAAGCCTTCAAAGTTTAAGTCTATTGCATTTCAAAAATCCTGTAGTCAAGGTCAATTAAATCAAGGAAAGGGTTCTTATTGGATTCAAAAAGATCATGAAGTTCTCAAAGAAGATTTCAATAGTTTATGGCTCATCTCAAGGCTTTTAGTCTTCAATGATTGGAAGGATATCTCGAAGGTATTGAGTGAGGCCTTTAAAACCAGTGTCACTATCAATCCTCTGTTTGCAGATAAAGCTTTAATCAAAGTCAACAATGGTGATTTGGCCACTTTGATATCAAATCCAGGCAAATGACAGTTGTTTGGTTCTTTTCACTTGCTATTCGAAAAGCGGAATCCCAAAATGCATGGAAGAGCCTCTGTGATGAAAGGTTTTGGTGATTGGATTTCAATCAAGAATCTTCCACTAGATTTTTGGGGAAGAAAGACCTTTGAAGCCATAGGTGCTTACTTTGGGGGTTTGGAATCAATTGCCTCAGAAACTCTTAACCTAACTAATTGTTTGGAAGCCAAAATTCAAGTTAGAAGAAACCTATGTGGATTTATGCCTGCCACAATCGAAATAAAGGATGTAATTCGTGGGAATTTTTTTCTAAATTTTGGAGATGTCGAATGTTTAGAAGTTCCTTCTAAGGCACGGGGGAATTTATTATTTAAGGACTTCTCTAATCCTATTGACCTTGTTAGGTTAAATGATGTAATTAAAGATGAAGGAGTTAATTTCAAATTGGATATTTCGGAATGGAATTTCCTTGTCTCTTCACATTCCAAACCCACCTTTTCAAGGAACCCGAATCCGGTCCAAGAACCCCGGCAAAGAGCTGAAATTTACACAGAGGAAGTCGAAAAGTCTCATTCTCCCCTTGCAAGGAGTTTATTTACAAAGAATCCAACCACCCCTGCCTCCTTTACTGTTGAGGAAGTTGTCTAGCCCCCTACAAGTGAAGAGTTTAGTGTGAAAGAAGTCGAAGAGTCACTGCACTTTAATGAAAAAGTTGAAAAGGTGCCTAGAGCCTTTAAGAAGAGAGAAAAGGGTGCCTTTAATGGGGTATCCAGCCCCTTGGCTAAGGAATCTGAACAGTCACCTATTCAAAAAAATGAAAAGTCAATGGGAATTAAAGTTAATTTTATTTCGAAGCAATCAATAGTGATTTTCTCAAGCAACAAATTTACCCCTTCGTCTTCCAAGACTGCTGCTCTGCTCCCCTGTTCCAGTCCGGATAAGTCTCCCTCCTCTGTTTTCACTAAAAATCCAGCTCCTCTGCTTCAGCCGGCCTTCGAGCTAGCCTCAAAAGTCTCTGCCCCCTCCTCGGCACTCCTCCTCCCTCCCTGTAGTAAACAAGCGCCAAAGGCAAGCAAAACAAGGGCTAAACGTCAGCACAAATTCAAGCATCCCCCTACCTTTTTAAATCATTCCCTAATCATTTCATCAGAAGAAAGTTAGCCAAGGACTCATCCAAGAAACCAAGCTTTAAAGCCAAATCAGTGGCAATTCACAACCCGGATTTATTAGAAGCCCAATGCACCCAAATTCAAGGACAACCTCAATGCTCCAGGTCGGGCTCCCCTTCTCCTCTCCCTACTCTCTTTGAACACTCTGTTTTTTCATTACCTAATACAGAGCATACATTCTTGAGAGGTTCCACAACCCATCCGGGGGAGTTCCCAGCAGATAAAGGGGAGGTCCTTATTGATTCTCCTTTCAGTATGAGTAGTGAAGAAGAGGTTTGGGCAAGATCAGTTGGTTTTTTACAAGAAAAAAGTAAAGAGGACCCTATAGTTCAAGATTTGAACCCCTGTTTTAGATAGAGGATGACACTTTTTCAGAGGCTGTTGGTTCAATTTTTTCCAGCCATTCCTTGTGATCTTCCAGCTCATTTAACCTTAATTGTCAAGGATTGTCATCTCATCCTTGATTAATGTTTAAAAGTTGAGGCTACAATCCTTCCTTTAAATCTGAATCATGAGAATTGTGTCGTGGAATACTAGAGGCCTGAAAGATGTTAATACAAGGTTAGCTCTCAAGCGTTTTCTAAAGAAAATTAATCCTACAGTAGTTCTAATTCAAGAGTCAAAAAAAGATAGCTTTGAAGGGAGTTTCATCAAAAGCTTGTGGAGTTCTAAAGATATAGGCTGGGAATTTGTGGAATCTTATGGTTATTCAGGTGGATTATTGACTCTATGGGATAAGAATTTGATCTCGGTTGTTGAAACTTTGAAGGGGGGTATTCGTTATCAGTAAAATGCATCACTGCTTGCAATAAGACTTGCTGGATCACTAATGTCTATGGACCAAATGATTACAAAGAGAGAAAATTCATGTGGCCAGAACTTTTATCTCTTTCTTTTTATTGTGTAGAAGCATGGTGTATCGGGGGAGATTTTAATATCACAAGATGGGCACATGAAAGATATTCGTTGGGCAAAAGCACTAAAGGAATGAGGAAGTTTAACAACTTTATAGACCAAGCCAATCTTTTGGAGATACGGTTGGGAAATGGCAGCTTCACTTGGTCTAGGGAAGGTGTTTCAGCTTCAAGATCTCTTTTAGATCGATTTTTCATCACCAAAACGTGGGACGAGTTGTTTGAGAACTCTAGAGCCAATAGACAAGTAAGATCCTTCTCGGATCACTTTCCAATTTTGCTAGAAGCGGGGTCGTTCAGCTGGGGTCCTTCGCCTTTTAGAGTTTGTAACAGCTGGTTGTTTAATAAAGAGTGCATCAAAATCATCGAATCAGCTTGGTCTAGTAGAAACATTCAAGGGTGGGTTGGTTTTGTCCTTAATCAGACATTGAAATGTGTAAAGGCAGCAGTAAAGGATTGGTACTCTAAATTTCAGGAGGATCAAAGAAGCAAAGAAGAGGGGCTGTTAAAAGAAATTGAAAAACGGGATGCTCTTGCTGATTGCTCTATCCTTGATAATAGTGAATTGGCACTTAGATCCACTTTAAAGTCAGATTTAATGTCTCTTTACAGATTGGAGGAAATTAATTTAATTCAAAAAAGTAAGTTGAATTAGTTGAAGTTGGGAGATGAGAACACAAGCTTTTTCCATAAGTATTTAGTTGCAAAGAAGAGAAGAAATTTCATTGCTGAATTAATAGATGATCAAGGGGTGCCAACAACTTCTTTTCAAGAGATTGAACATCTAATCCTGAATTTTTACAGCAACATCTTCCTGAAGTCTCCGGGTTTAAGGCATCTTCCATTGAACCTTGATTGGTCTTGTATCAATGCTACTCAAAACATAAGCTTACAAGCCAAGTTCTCTCTTGAAGAAATCAAGGCTGCTGTAAGGAAACTAGGAAAATGTAAAGCACCAGGACCCGATGGTTTCACTCTGAAATTTTGGCACTTGATCAAGGATAATCTGCATTCCACCTTTGAAGATTTTTATAAGAATGGTAAGCTAAATGCGTGCATAAAGGAAAACTTCATTTGTCTTATTCAAAAGAAGAAAATAGCAGTCAAAGTAAGTGATTTCAGGCCAATTAGCTTAACTACAGTGATATATAAGGTTGTTGCAAAGGTGCTGGCTGAAAGATTAAAATTAGTAATCCCTAGCATTATAGCCTCTTCCCAAAGTGCCTTTATTGAAGTAAGGCAAAATGACGTTGTAGAAGAGTATAGAGTGAAAAAGAAGAAAGGATGGATCCTCAAACTTGATTTGGAGAAGGCCTTTGACAGTGTGGATTGGGATTTCCTAGAAAGGTGTTGAGAAGCAAAAACTTTGATAAAAAATGGATTGACTGGATTCTGGGCTGTGTTAAAAATCCAATGTTTTCTGTGTTCATCAACGGAAAACCAAGGGGAAGAGTGGCTGCCACTAGAGGCATTAGGCAAGGTGATCCCCTCTAACCTTTCCTTTTCCTTCTAGTAAGTGAAGTTTTAAGTGCTTTGGTGATTAAGATCATTCAAGCTGGTCTATATGAAGGTTTTGTGGTTGGCAAAGATAAAATCCAGATCTCCATCCTTCAATTTGCAGATGATACGCTCTTGTTTTGTAAGTATGACAGCAGCATGCTTGCAAAACTAAAGCAAACGGTGGAGTTTTTTGAATGGTGCTCAGGGCTGAAGGTAAACTGGGATAAATCAGCCCTTTACGGCGTAAATGTGGATGAAAAAGAGTTGCTTTCAATGACTGCTGCATTAAATTGTAAGGCCGATCAGCTTCCAATCCTCTATCTTAGGCTGCCTCTAGGAGGGTGCCTGAAGAAGCTGTCTTTTTGGCAACCAGTTTTGGACAACTCCCAAGCCAAATTGGATAAATGGAAGCGTTTCAATCTTTCTAGAGGAGGCAGAGTCACATTATGCAAGTCAGTTCTATCCAACCTCCTAACACACTTCATGTCCATTTTTATATTGCCAGAAGGAGTTGCTTCGAAATGGGAGAGAATCACAAGAAATTTCTTTTGGGAAGGGCAAAATGGCACCAAGCTAAATCATTTGGTGAAGTGGGCTATGGTTCAAAAACCATTGACAGATGGAGGCCTCGGCCTTGGTGGATTCAAATTTATTAACCAAGCCCTACTTGCTAAATGGGGCTGGAGGTTCTTCAAAGAAGAAGGCTCATTTTGGGGGCAAGTTATCAGAAGCATCCATGACATAGATTCTTTCAATTGGCACACTGCAGGTAAAGGGGGTAGAAGTCTGAGAAGCCCTTGGATTAGTATTTCTAAATCTTGGCTAGAAGTTGAATTGTTGGCCACTCTTAAGATTGGAAATGGTAGAAGAATTGCTTTTTGGCTGGACTCTTGGGTGGGAGCAACTCCTTTCCGTTCCTTATTCCCAAATCTCTTTCGAATATCTTTGTTACCAAACGGTTCGATTGCTGACCATTAGGACACTAGTTTGGCAGCTTGGTCAATCACCTTTTGCCGATTGCTTAAAGATGATGAAATCACCTCCTTTCAAGATTTGCTTGGGGTCATTGCAACAAGGAAAGTTTCGGAATTTGTTGATAGCAAGGTATGGTCTATCTCAGCCTCGGGACTCTTTACGGTCAACTCACTTAGAACACACCTTTCCCACTCCTCCCCAATGGATAAATCTCTATTCTCGGCCCTATGGAAGACTTGTAGCCCAAGAAGAATTAACATTCTTGTCTGGATAATGCTTAGTGGGTAGTTGAATGTAGCCTCGGTGTTGCAAAGTAAGATGGCCGCCAACAATATCTCTCCTTCAATATGCCCTTTGTGTCTAAATTGGTCAGAAGACTCCCTCCACCTTTTCTTTCATTGTTCCTATTCAGCTTGGTGTTGGAATAAGTTACTGTCCTTCTTCAACATCTCATGGGTTATGTGTAATGACTTTAAGGGCAACTTGCAGCAGCTGTTAGTTGGTATAAACCTTCACAAACCCAGCAATTTCTGGCTGATCTTTGGTTTGAAAGAAATCAGAGGGTGTTCCATGATAAGGTGCTTGGATGTCAAGATCGGTTCGAATCAGCCCGTCGGTTAGCTTCTTCTTGGTGTATCCTCTCCAAGCATTTTAATGCATACAGTTTATCAGAATTTAATCTCAATTGGAGGGTGTTTGCCTCCCTCCCAAGTGACAGGATTTAGTCTCTTCAGCATCCAGTGGTTTTCTTAGTTTTTTCAGAATGTTTATTTAATTATTAGCCCCGTTGTTTGTCCTTTTGGGAATGTAAAGAAGCTATGCTTCTGCTTTAAGCTAGTCTTAGATAATTATTGGTTATGATGAGGGCGCTAAGGGGGTGTCAACCTAGTTGAGATGCCCGGGTGCGCTAGCTGATCCGTTTTGGTTTTCGGTTGTTATTTAGCTCATTGTATAATCCTCTTGTACTTTGGGCTTTTGTTCGATATTCTCTTAAATTAATGAATTGTTTCCGTTTCAAAAAAATGTATTCTTTTATACTTTTTTATGTGCACTAATTAGTAATCTATCCTTCCAGGTTGCAAAATATGGAACTGGTTCTGATTTGCCTTACAGAATGGCTGTCCATCCAGCTGGAGATGGAATTATTTGTTCTTTGCCAAAAAGTTGCAGGTCCAGCCATTTCCTTTGTTTAACTTCACAGCAATCAATATGAACCGAACATAAGGATCATAGTTCTTTCTTGGATGAACTTTTGGGCAGTCTAAGTCTCAATATACTAATAACTGTTTTAGGCAGGCAGACATATTTATAGATATTTTTTAAATTTATAAGAAACGGATCTTTATATTCATCAAAAGGGCCAACGAAACATCCTACAGGGGCACGGAGTTGAGGAAACCCACTCACAAAACTGTTCGATATGTTATGACAAAAACTAAGAATGTTTCAAAAATTTGATATGTTATATCCATATTTGTCACGTTAAGGTCCTCCAATAGGTGCCATTTTCTGAAGGATGAAAATATGACAGGTTAAGTTGTCAATTAAGAAATAAGATTGGATTATAGTTCTTTCAGTCTTGAAATAAATCTTCCTGTTCATTCGTCTGTTCTCATTTTATAAATGAAAAGTATCTTTTTTTTTTCCTTCCAAAAAAGAAAAGAGTATTTAACTGTACGGTAGAGTCGTATCCTGTGGTTAATTTGATTGAGTCATCACCTGCTTTGGGGTTGTCAATTTGCAAGGTCTGTGTGGATATGCTTCTTGCAAGAGTTTGATATTCAGATTGCCAGCTAGAGGGACATCCGTGCGGATATGCTCCTCCATCCATCCGTCTTTTAGAAAGAAGGGCCCGTTTTTGTGGTTTGCGACAGTGTTGTGGGATATAGGGTGAGAGAAACAAGAGAGTGTTAAGAAGTTTGGAGGACCCTAGTGAAGTTTGGTTCTTAGTGAGGTTTCATGTTTCGCTTTGGGCTTCGGTTTCAAAACTTTCTTGTAATTATTATCTAGGTAATATATTACTTAGTTGGAAACCCTTTCTGTAGAAGGTTTGTATTTTTTATGTCTTTGTATTCTTTCATTCTTTCTCAATGAAAGTTGTTTCTATTTTTTTATTTTTTATTTTTTTAAATTGAGTCATCTATTATACCATGGTGTAACTTGAGAGGTGTTGATTTGTAATTAATATTCTGCTCTCTATTCAGCCTATTTAAAGTGGATACCAAGAAAGATGCTAGAGATGAGAAACTTGGACTAAAGCTCTCTCAGGAGGTGCTCAGCCAGTTAGAAGATGTTGGACAGCAGTTAGCGTTGACATTTAACAATGGGGGCTCTTTGCTTGCCACGGGTGGTGAGGTAGGAATTTTGAAGATTTGATTGCTCATTATTTTTTTTTTGGGGAAAGGAAAACAACTTTCTACACACACATAATTCAATATGAGATGGGTGAAGGCAAGATATTCTCCCAGACAAATAAAAGGAGCTTACAAATTGAATCATTACAAACTAGAATGTTAATAGCCAGTGCATTTCTCGACGTGCTCGCTGTTTGCAACTCTACACTTTCTTTATAATGTCATTTTCTCTCCAATTAATATTGATTTCCACTTATTAAACTTTCTATAAATTTCCAAGCCCACAAGTGATGGAGTGTTAAAATATTAATGTAATTAGAATTAATCTTTTGGGTTGAACAATAATTAAACACATTGTTTGTATATATTAAAATGCTGTATGATGTTTGATTATTATCGAGAAGTAGCTTGCATTATTATTTTCTGATTTGAATGCAGTACAGGATGGCAATTTAAGGGTCTTAAAGTGGCCTAGCTTGGACATCGTTCTCAATGAGCCCAGTGCCCATTCTACTGTGAAGGACTTGGATTTCAGGTCTGCAATGTTATAATTTATTTTTCTTGATAGCTTCTGCATTTGTTAGATAACATGATACGTGTATGTTGCTTGTTTATCCAAACTCCGTTGTGTAATGAAGTTATAGTGATAGCCGTCATTTTATTTTTTGCAGTCTTGATGACAAGTATCTTGTCTCCTTAGGTGGCCCTTGTAGAGTGTGGGATGTGACTACATCAACTTTAGTAACTTCTCTTCCAAAAGAAAACGTGAGCAAGTAGCTGTTTTATTATTTGAAGGTGTAATGATTTTAGTTGTATAATAGGCACTTGCATCTATGTTTGTAGAAGCTCTTTATACGTATATATATATAAAACAGAAAACTTCATTCAAGGCTGGAGCCATAAAAAACGTCCTAGAGGACAAAGGGATAAGTCATCCCTTGTCTAGAAGGAATGTTTGAAAAAGCTCTTTATATGCCCTTCGATACTTGGACCCGTGTGGTGTCATTGACCCACTGACATTTACTAAGTTTTTCATCTTTTTGATAGATTGTGTTTGGGGTGGGGTGGAGTGGCTGGGAGGGATTCTTTTTGGTCTTTTTCGGGCTTTCTTGTTGTTTGATCGCGTTGGGTTCTTTTGGACGCTTCCCTCTACTTTTTTCCTTTCACCTAGTTTTCTCTTATTTATTCATTCATTTATTTAAAAAAGCAAAATCTCCAGCTTTAAATTGAGTATTTCCTTGGGACGAATAAGATTTTGACCTTGACCAAGATCCTTCATAATGACTGAATGCATGGTAGAAGTGACAATTCTTTTTATGAATTACTCGTCTTGACCATGGCATCTGGTTACCCCAGTAATTCATGAGAGATAGAAGCATGGCCCACTTCTTATTTTTTTCCCTTTTTTTTACAAGTTACACCAAGAAACTTGTTATATATGTTTTCTTTCACTCATTGTTGAAAACATTACCACCATTCCATCCTGATGTCATCTCATCCCCTGACACCATGGCAATGTTTACAATTCATATTTCTATTTCTTCTTATTTAAAAACATGATTTGGTGCACATCTGATGTAGGGACATTCAGGGTATTTTGTGCATTTCTTGTAAAAAGGGTATTTTGGATATTTCTTGTAAAATGATAGATTGTATTCTCTTTTTAAATTCAGTTTTAATTTTAGAATAGGTGTGACAAAACTCTTCTCCTTTGGGTCTATTTAAAGGAGGTTAGGTTAGTTAGTTAATTAGGTGTGTACAAGCCCTTTCCCTTTGGGCCTATTTAAAGGGAACTTATCACTCATTTTAATCAATGAATAAAAACTTCAGCACCAAAATTCTTCCAAGATTTCTCCAAGACTCTTTAGTCTTCAACATTTGGTATCAGAGTGACCTCGTGAAGGGACCTCATGACGAGTAAAGGGCTCGGTAAACTCCTCACTCTTTTCCCCCTTTCTTCTAATGATGCGGAAGTATCTTTTTCCACTTCTCCTCAAACCACCAACCGAAGATTAGGCAATCTAGAAACTACCGTCAATGGCATCATGGATCATATGAGTGCTATGCAAAGTTCTATGGTGGGTTTGCAACAAGCAATTGAAAAGTTGACTTTGGACGTGGGAAGAGTGGTTGAAATCAACCAAGAACTCATCAAGAAGCACTAGCTGAACTCCAAGCTGGTGGAAACAATCAAGATCAGCTGCAATAAGTTCAACAAAGGCCTGAAAACCAGCATCAATTACTTCAAAGAAACCAAGATTTTCCTAGGAGCTCCAAGAATTCAAGAACCAACAAGAATGCATCAAAGATTTGAAGATAGAGAGTGGCTGCCAAATCCTGTTCATAATCATCATCTGCCGGTTTACCCAGCTTCTAGACCCGTGCCACCAAATTTGTTGGGGCTGGATTCTGATTCATCCGAGGATGAAGACTCGGCTAGTCCCCAACCACATTGCCAAGCAAGAATGATGCATCCACCTCATGGCAATAACCCACTTTTTCAACAACAAATTCCTTTTGCACAAGCATAGGGGTATGGAAATCAAGATTATTATCAAGATTGGCATGGACAACCAAATTAGAGTCAAGAAAATGACTTTAAAATGAAGATCGACATACCCACATATAATGGCAAGATGAATATTGAAATCTTTTTGGATTATGTGAAAAGCATGGAAAATTTCTTTGATTATATGGGAACCCCGGAACACAAGAAGATAAAACTTGTTTCTTTGAAACTTAAAAGTGGTGCATCGACGTGATGGGATCAAATTCAAGGCAATCGACGTTTGTATGGTAAAAGACCTATCACTAGTTGGCCAAAAATGTTGAAATTAATGATAAAAAAGGTTCTTGCCGGCTAATCATGAGAGACTCCTTTACAACCAATTTCACCATTGCAAGCAAGGAACTCGTACAATTGAAGACTATACGGAAGAATTTCATCGCCTAAGTGCTAGGAACAATTTGACTGAAAGTGATAGCCAACAAGTAGCTTGATTTGTCAATGGCTTGAGACAAGACATAAAGGAAAATTTACATTTACAGCCCCTATCTTTTTTGGCAGAAGCGGTATCCGTGGCATCTACAATCAAGGAAGATGAAGCATTAAAACAGAAACGATGGGCTGGCCGAAGAAGCAATTGGGATAGAAATTCAACAACCACCAAAAAATCCATGGCAGAAATTTTAAAAGGGCAGTCCAGTGAAGTACCTACTAAAAACAAGGGGAAAGAAGTTGAATCTAAGGGAAGTCCTACTTTTTCTTCTAGAAATAAAATAATCCTTATAATAGAACTAATCTTGGCAAATGCTTTAGGTGTGGTCAAACGGGACACCTTTCTAACTATTGTCCCCAAAGGAAGAACCTCACAATTCAAGAACATGAGGATGAAGAAGATGAGGACTACTCTAAGGAAGATATCAATGTGGCCCAACCGGATGAGGGAGGCATTCTTTCTTGTGTAATCCAAAAGGTAGGATGGATTAAAAAGGGGGGAGAGATTATTGTTAATGAACTTTGTACGGTTCTATTGTCAATTGGAACAAATTACAAAGATCAAATCATATGCGATGTCCTAGACATGGAAGCTTGTCATATTCTACTTGGAAGACCTTGGCAATACGATAATCATACCAAACATAATGGTAATGTCAACACATATGAGTTTGAATGGATGGGTAAAAAGGTGATCCTTGTACCTATTGATTTGAAAACTCCTATGAGCAAACATATCATCAAGGAGAAGCACAAGGCAAACTTATTTTCTATCATGCCTTATAAATAAGCTTGGTCAAATGCAAACACATTCAAACGAGCTTTATTTGTCCATGCCAAACCCGAGGCCTTATTACCAACCCCTATGGACAGCAAAGTGTAGAACCTTTTAGACAAGTTTCCCTCCATTACTAAAGTCTCAAGGTGCCTACCTCCACTCCGGGACATCCAACATAACATAGATTTCATCCCCGGATCTTCTTTACCTTACTTGCCCCACTATCGAATGAGCCCTAGTGAGTATCAAGCCCTCCAAGGCATTATCCAAGATCTTTTACATAAGAAACATATTCAACCTAGCCTCAGTCCTTGGGCTGTCCCAGCTCTTTTAGCTCCTAAAAAAGATGGTAGTTGGCGCTTATGCATAGATAGTCGTGCGGTCAATAAGATAACAATCAAATATAGATTTCTAATTCCAAGAATTTCGAACCTACTTGACCAATTAACTAGTGCAAAGGTATTTTCCAAGGTGGATCTACATAGTGGATACCACCAAATAAGAATTAGACCAGAGGATGAGTGGAAAACCGCGTTCAGAACTGACCAAGGACTATTTGAGTGGCTTGTAATGCCCTTTGGGTTGTCAAATGCACCTAGCACTTTTGTGAGACTTATGAACCAAATATTTTTACGTTGCATCAACAAATTTGTGACCATTTACTTTGATGACATCCTAATTTACAGCAAGACTATCAATGACCACCTTACACACTTCCAAGAAGTATTCTCTATCCTTGAATCTAATGCTCTA
Source organism: Benincasa hispida (assembly GCF_009727055.1). Lineage (NCBI taxonomy): Eukaryota > Viridiplantae > Streptophyta > Magnoliopsida > Cucurbitales > Cucurbitaceae > Benincasa > Benincasa hispida. The sequence continues at coordinate 6,926,544 of NC_052355.1, forward strand.
TACATCAATCCTAAGAAATGTGTCTTCTTATGCAGCAACATCAAATTTCTTGGCTTCATTATTGGACAAGAAGGTGTCCAAGTGGATCCTCAAAAAATTGCAGCCATCAAAGAATGGCCAATACCTACATCGGTCAAAGAGGTGCAATCTTTCCTTGGTTTAGCATTATTTTACCGCAAATTTATTAAGAATTTTAGCTCCATAGCTGTCACTTTAACTCGTTGCCTAAAGAAAGGTAAATTTGCATGGTTTAAAGAGACTACGGATAGTTTTAATGCTTTAAAAGACAAATTAGCTAACCCATCGGTTTTAGCTCTCCTAGATTTTAGTAAAGTATTTGAAGTAGTTGTAGATGAAAGTTCTACTGGCATAGGGGCTGTCATCTCACAAGAATCCCATCCTTTAGAGTTTTTTAGTGAAAAGTTAAGTGAGGCTAGACAAAAGTGGTCCCACCTATGAACAAGAACTTTATGCATTGGTCAGAGCCCTCCATCAATAGGAACATTATCTTATAGGCAAGGAATATGTTTTAATAACTGATCATTATTCCTTAAAATTCCTTCATTCTCAGAAAAACATAAACCGAATGCATGCTAGATGGATTTATTTTATACAAAAAATCGATTTTATCATCAAACATACATCTGGAATCACTAACAAAGTGGTTGATGCCTTGAGTAGAAAGTCATCTCTCCTTACCATGCTTCAAAGTAAAATTATTGCCTTTGACCATCTATCAAATTGTCATGAGAATGACCCTGATTTCCATGATATTTGGCATAAATGTTTCTCTAACTCTCCTCCTAAGGACTACCACCTTTTGGATGTTTTTTTTTATTTTGTGGTAATAGGTTATACATCCCACAAGGATCTCTATGCGAGGCTATCATCATGGAAGGCCATTCGGGCGGCCTAGCAGCTCATTTAGGTCGTGACAAAACCTATGAAACCCTTGCCACACGATTTTTCTGGCCTCAGCTTCGCAAAGATGTCAACAATTTAGTAAAAAGGTGTTTTACTTGCCAAATCTCCAAAGGTCACACTCAAAACATCGGTTTGTATACTCCTTTTCCAATCCCTACTAACATTTGGAGGACTTATCGATGGATTTTATATTAAGGTTGCCAAGGACACAAAGGGGTTTGACTCTATATTTGTCGTTGTGGATAGGTTTAGCAAAATGGCTCATTTTACCTTGTAAAAAAACATATGATGCTTTGAACATTGCTAATCTTTTCTTTCGAGATATTGTCAGGCTTCATGGAATTCCAAAGACAATTGTGTCTGATAGAGATGTCAAATTTATGAGTTTTTTTTGGAAAAGTTTGTGGAAACGTTTTGGCACTAACCTCAAATTTAGCTCTTCAAGCCACCCACAAATGGACGGTCAAACAAAAGTTACAAACCGAACATTGGGTAATATGCTTCGATGTCTAAGTGGAAATCAACCAAAACAATGGGATACTAACCTTGCACAAGCTGAGTTTGCTTACAACAACATGCAGAATAAATCAATAGGGAAGTGTCCATTTGAGATTGTATACACTAAACCCCCTCGTTTGACTTTTGATCTTACGACTCTTCCTTCTAACGTAGATATTAGCGAAGAAGTTGAACAACTTGATGAACATATCCAAGAACTACATTCGGAAGTCATTGACCACCTAGAGAAAGCAACCTCCACATACAAAGCTCAAGCGGATAGTCATAAAAGACATGTTTCATTCAAGCCAGGAGACCTTGTAATGATATATCTTCGAAAGGACCGCTTGCCAAAAGGAGCATACAACAAACTTAATGACAAAAAGCTCGGACCATTTGCTGTCCTTGAGAAATACAGTGATAATGCTTACAAGATCGACCTCCCATCTTCATTCAACATAAGCAATACTTTCAGTGTTGCAGACATCTTCCCTTATCAAACCCTGGATGAGTTCAAGCTTTCAACTTCAAACTCGAGGACGAGTTTAATTCTAAGGGGTCCGAGTTGATGTAGGGATATTAAGGGTATTTTGAGCGTTTCTTGTAAAAAGGGTATTTTGGATATTTCTTGTAAAATGACAGATTGTATTCTCTTTTTAAATTCAGTTTTAATTTTAGAATAGGTGTGACAAAACTCCTCTCCTTTGAGTCTATTTAAAGGAGGTTAGGTTAGTTAGTTAATTAGGTGTGTACAAGCCCTTTCCCTTTGGGCCTATTTAAAAGGGAACTTATCACTCATTTTAATCAATGAATAAAAACTTTAGCTCCAAGATTCTTCCAAGATTTCTCGAAGACTCTTTAGTCTTCACCAACATCTCTGTAGACTTGACCGAGTAACTTCTAACCATTACCTATGGACTTTAGTTTTTGGAGACATTTCTTGGGGCGTTGCCTATTAGGTTTGAAAACTTGTGGTTACAGAATAGTTCCTTTTGTGATGTGGTAGACAGTTGGTGGGCTCAAAATCCTCGTCAGGGATGGCTGGGACATGGTTTATGATGGACTTAAGGGACTGAAATTTGTTCTTTGAAATTGGAACACACAGAGAGCTCTAGCATCTTTACTCCCTTCACTCATCTTGGAATTAAGGAATTTGGACAGCCTTGAAGACAGGTTTGCTCGACATTTGATCAAAAAATCGTGAGGTTTGAGGTTTCAGTTACGAGGAAAGATCAAAGATTTGACTGCGAAAGATTATACTTATTGGTGGGACAATGTAAGTTATAATGGTTTCAAGATTAAGAGGGAGACGGAAATACTACTTTCTTCCATCGGCTTTTGGCTGGCAGACTGTAAAATGGACTCGATTTGTGAAGTACTTTCTTGTGAGGGGCATATTTTACTTACATATCCACAAATGTTGAAAACGATTTCATTGCTTTTTATAAGGCCTTATTTACAAAGGCCAGTAGCCCACGTTTCTTTCCTACAAAATTAGATTGGTGTGATTAATTAGTCATAGTCTCTTTTCATTCTCTCAATGAAAAGTGGGGTATCCTTTCGAAAAATAATCGATGGGAGAATGTTCTACCTTTTCCTATTGCTGAAAACCAAATAGCCTTTATGGCTAATAGGCAAAATTTGGACGCTTCTTTAAATTGCAAATGAGGTGATGGATGATTTGACAATATTTTAGAAGAAAGGTGTGGTCCTTAAACTTGATTTGGAAAGAGCTATCGATGAAGTTGATTGGATTTTTTGGATGCAATTCTAAGGAAATAAGGTGAAGGACTTTGGTTTGTGGTTGTATCTTTAGTGTTAGTTACTCGACAATGTTTCTTTTTTCTTTTTTTTGGAAAAGGAAACAATGCTTTTCATTGATATAATTAAAAGAGCGTAATGCTAAAAAATACAAGATACCAAATAACAATAATATAAGACTACACGAGTTAAATTGGAGATATGAGAGCAGTCCAATTTAAACAAATGTTCTGTATGGAATAATCAGCAAAAACTTTGGATTGAGAACACCAAGAAGAGGCGAGAAGACGAGCACAACCCAACCAATCAGATGAAGCTAAAGAATTTTCATGAAAAGCCCTCTGTTATGCTCGAACCAAGTTTTTGATAACAAAGCCTTGACTACATTGGACCAAAGTAATTGAGATTTGAAAGATAATAATGGACCAACTAAGACTTGATAGATATTCTTTTGAAGAGAATTGCCAAAGACCCATTGGAGATTGAAATATGAAAATAGCCTCCACCAACATGATCATGAGAATGAACAGGTTATTAGGAATGTCTTACAAGTTACTCGACAATGATTAAATAGTGATATGGTGTAACATCATTGTTGGTAAAAACTTTCATTTAGAGGCTAATTCTTTTTGGCCAAACCATACCTCGAGGGGTCCTTACAAATCTTGTTGGTATTTTATTTGTTCTACCATTGATCTAGTTGCCAACTGTGCTCAAAGATGTCTAAAAAGCCACTACATCCTTTTGGCATAACTCTTGGTTGACATGGGGATTATTGCTACAGTTAAACCTTTGTTGATTAACTACTTAACCTAATACAATTGCTTAAGGTTGGAATAGTTCACAAAAAGCTTGGGATTTGGGTCTTCATCTTAATCTTAATGATTTGGAGGTGATTGAATGGGCTAGTCTCTCCCATTTTCTATTGCATACTTTACAGCTGGTGGAGTTGTCTTCAGCAGATCCTAATTTTTGCCTTCACTAGAGTCATCCATTCGACAAAAGACATCTCACCTTCTCAATCTCCTTTAGGGTGTGATGATGACTCTAATGTGGAATCTAAAGTTAGCTTGAATGGTGTGAAATCAGTCTTCCTCCTTCCTCCTCGGTGGCTTGCAAATTTTCTTCTCTTACTGAAGCTTGTGGCCTCGAGATGCATAAAATTCATCCCATGATTTGGAAAAGGGAAACATTTTAAAAGCTTTAATTGAAGGAAGTCTCCATGTTTTTAGGACAAACCATGCCACTTGCACAAATCATTCGGGATGAACTTGTGATATCAGTTGATTTGAAAAAGTACCTTTAAGTCAGATGCAAGGAATGATAGCAATAGAAGCGTTGATCCTAACAATCCTTGAGCGAGGCTTGGTTTATTGGTTGCTGACAAAATTTTTGTATTTAGTCACTGAAGTTAACAAGAGAACAATTTGTAGATTTATTCCTTTTCTATGAAATATGTTGAAATTAGGGTTTTTGTACTCTAGGGGCAATTTTGTCTTTTTCATTGTACCCTAGGATTTCCCTGTTCTCTATTTAAGCTGTTGGTCTGTTGTATTTCTTTGTATCAGTTTTCTAATAAGAATCCCTTTATCCCGTGGTTTTTCTCCCTAATTAGGGTTTTCCACGTAAATCCTTGGTGTACCATTTTCTTTTCACTATATTTTTCATCATGCTATCAGAGCATGGAGACGAAACCCTGGCCACCATTGAGGAAAATCCAACAGGAGAATCCCAAACCAATAACCTAGATATAACCAATATTATTCAAAAAGCCATTGACAGGTACTTCCAAACCCTTCTTCCCCACTTCCATGAAGACCAGCTGTCGCCGCCACCGCCCTACCTACAGCCGGCCATCTCCTTCGCAGACCCAACAACCAGTCGCCAGACCCAGCGACCGACGACCAACGAACTAGCCGCTACCCACCCGATCCAGCCATGCGCAGATGAAGATAGCAGCGAACCAGCCAATACACACCCGGTTCAGACGACGCAGACGAGGTCGACCAACGGTCGGCCACTCGAATCCTGTTCGGCCGATCTCAGGCGGTGCCGACCGACGCCTTGGAGCCCCGATCTACTATACCCACCAGCGACCGGTCCAGATCTGTGATGCCCAGCACCGATCAGTTAGGTTTTCGTCTGTTGGAGCCCCGATCTGCTATCCCCACCGCCGACCGGTCCAGATCCGTGATGCCCAACGCCGATCAGTCATGTTTCTGTCCGTTGGGGTTGCTGCCGGCCTTCTCCTCTCAGATCAGTGTCTCATCTCAACCTATGCCGCATCAAAGGACAGATGGAAGAAGTATGGGTATTTTCCAGCCGGGTATTAGCAACCGAATAGGGCAGTTTTCGCCGATCACGGATGAATTTGGAGGGGGTGAGTCTTCGTCATACCACCAGGACCAAGGAAATATAATCCAAGATCAAGTTACCCAATTGCAGTTGCGGATTAATCGACAGAACGAGATGTTTCAGCAGCAGCTTGCTGCTATTGGGGAAGCCCTAGGATCGACATCCAAGATCCAACCATACCCTGAAAACTCAGTAACTTCGTTCCCTGCTTACCCCTCAAATTTATGTTTTGGAACTATAGGCAATTCTTCTGGAGTTATTATAGGAGAAAAGTTGAATGGTGATAATTACTTCTCTTGGTCTCAATCGATTAAAATGGCCTTGGAGGGCCGTCATAAATTTGGATATCTAACAGGTGAAATACAAAAACCAAGGATCAGTGATCCCCAAGAGTGAATGTGGAAAGGAGAGGATTCTTTGTTGAGGTCGATTTTGATTGGAAGTATGGAACCTCAGGTTGGAAAACCTTTATTATATGCAGCTACAGCCCGTGATATTTGGGTGGCAGCCCAGAAACTCTACTCCAGGAGACAGAATGCCTCACGGTTTTATACTCTACGTAAGCAGGTCCATGAATGCAAACAAGGAACGATGGACGTTACTGCTTACTTTAACAAGCTATCTCTGTTGTGGCAAGAGATGGATTTGTGCCGTGAGATGATTTGGAACTGTCCGTTTGGAGGAGTGTTTCATTATCAATCTAAAGAAACAGATCGCATGTATGACTTTCTTGTAGGACTCAACTTTAAATTTGATACAGTGCGCAGTCGTATATTGGGGACCAGATCTATACCATCCCTAATGGAAGTCTGTTCTGAAGTTTGCCTGGAGGAAGATAGGTCGAGGGCCATGAACAGTACACCTGTAACACCAACAGATTCTGTTGCTTTCAAGACATCAGGCCCTGTAAAAGATAAACAAAACAGTAAGCCACCCCCAGTGTGTGAACATTGCAAAAAACCCTGGTACACTAAAGATCAGTGTTGGAAACTTCACGACCGACCGCCAAATGGTAAGAAACGACAGCCAAGTCGGGCTCTTGTAGGTGAATCTGTTACGGGAGATACTCAGACTCAGAATCAGGAAACTACTCAGAGCACTACTACTACAGTGGGTGTAAGTGCAATTGCCCATACAGGTACTTTTCACTCTTTTGGCCTTGTGAGGATAACTGGTAATAAACCGTGGATATTAGACTCAGGAGCCATAGATCACTTAACTGGCGTTTCTGATCAATTTTTATCTTATCAACCTGGTGCTGGAAATGAAAGAATCAGAATTGCAGATGGGTCATTTGCTCCCGTTGCTGGAAAAGGACGGGTGTACCCTTTGTCGACTTAATACTCCAAGATGTGTTGCATGTGCCAAAAGTGTCTTACAATCTGTTATCTATTAGTAAACTTACAAGAGATTTAAAGTGTCGTATTATCTTCTCACCTGATGATGTTGTTTTTCAGGATCTGAACTTGGGGATGACAATTGGCACTGCCCGGCATGACAGGGGACTCTATTTCCTCACTGAAGAAGCTTCCTTTAGGATATGTGATAGGACTAGTTTGTTTTCTTCCAATTTTTCTATTTCTGAAACTGATTATATGTTATGGCATTATCGTCTTGGCCATCCTAATTTCCAGTATATGAATTATTTGTTTCCTCATCTCTTTCGCAACATTAATATTTCTAAATTGAAATGTGATGTGTGTGTCCAGGCTAAACAGCCTCGTGTTTCTTTCTCTTCTCAGCCCTATAAGCCCTCTAAACCGTTTACTCTGTTCCATAGCGATGTCTGGGGTTCTTCACCAGCCACTACCATAAGTAGGAAGCGTTGGTTTGTAACCTTTATTGACGATCATACTCGTCTAACCTGGGTTTCCCTTCTGACCGATAAATCAGAAGTCACTTCATTTTTCCAACAATTTTACAATTCTATAGAAACCCAGTTCAACGCTAGAATCGCTATTCTCAAGAGTGATAATGGTCGAGAATACCTTAGTAACGCCTTACGCTAATTCCTTGTCTCCAAAGGTGTTGTCCATCAGAGTTCCTGTGCATACACTCCTCAACAAAATGGAGTGGCCGAATGGAAAAACCGTCACCTCGTTGAAGTTGCCCGCTCTCTTATGTTGTCAACTTCCCTTCCCTCTTATTTGTGAGGTGATGCTATCTTGACAGCAGCCCATCTAATAAACCGCATGCCATCCTGGGTCTCAAAATTCCAAACCCCCTTAGATTTCTTCAAAGAGTCTTACTCAAATTCCAAACTTCTTTCTGATGTACCCCTTCAAGTCTTTGGCTGTGTGGTGTTCGTTCATACACACGGACCTAACCGTACCAAGTTTACCCATAGGGCACAAAAATGCGTTTTTGTAGGGTACCCTGTACATCAGCGTGGGTACAAGTGTTATCACCCTCCTTCTAGAAAATACTTTGTCTCTATGGATGTGACATTCTTTGAAGATCATCCATTCTTTCCCAATGGTTCTCTTCAGGGGGAGCATTCCAGTGAAGAAACCAATTGGGGTCCCAGCCTTTCTGCCTTACCTGAACTTGAACCCATCCTTGATGTGAGTATCAGTATCAACGTACCTATCCTCCCAACCAAACAAGTCCCTTGGATCACATACTATAGAAAGAATCTCAGGAAGGAAATAGCGCCGCCTGTTATCTCTCTGGCTCCAGTTCATGAGTTTGAACAAAGATTAGTTCCAAGTACTAGTAGTTCTATCCCTGATCATGATAATAAATGTGACAAAACTAATGCTTGTGTTGAGTTGAGAGCAAAAGTAGGGAAGATAATGATAGTAAGGATGTGATTGAGGTCGATGATGGTGTAGAGACAGATGATTGTGTGACTCTTGAGGACATGGTAGAACCTGGAAAAGAAGCATCTCTTATTCCCGCTGGAAAAAATGTCGAGAGGGAAAATAACAGAACCGGAGGGAGAATGCAGTATGTTAGAAGAAAGTAAAGATAGAGACGAATCCCTTGATATTCCGATTGTACTAAGAAAAGGTAATAGATCATGTACTAAATATCCGTTGCAGACTTACCTGTCCTATAGTAATTTATCTTCTGAGTTCAAGGCCCTCACTACAAACCTAGACATAGTGGTGATACCAAACAATACACACACAGCGTTGGAAAGTCCTGAATGGAAAGCCACAGTTATGGAAGAAATGAGAGCTCTCGAGAAAAATCATACGTGGGATCAAGTCAATCTTTCAAATGGTCATAAAGCAGTCGGATGTAAATGGGTGTTCACAATAAAATATAGGTCCGATGGAACTGTTGACAGATACAAAGCCAGATTAGTTGCCAGGGGTTTTACTCAGACTTTTGGGGTTGATTATTCCGAGACTTTTTCGCCAGTAGCAAAGCTAAACACAGTTCGGGTCCTCTTTTCTGTTGCAATTAATAAGGATTGGCCCCTTCACCAGCTTGATGTGAAGAATGCCTTTCTCAATGGAGAACTGGAGGAAGAAGTCTATATGAGTCCTCCCCTAGGATTCGAGAAACAGTTTAATCATCGAGTGTGTAGATTGAGAAAGTCCTTATATGGGCTAAAACAGTCACCAAGGGCTTGGTTTGGCAGATTTACTATGTTTGTAAAGTCGCAAGGATATAAATAGGGTCATTCAAATCATACTCTGTTTACTAAAAGATTTGTATCGAGGAAAATTGCAGTTTTAATTGTCTATGTTGATGACATTGTTATTTCAGGCGATGATACCTCAGAGATTAATCGATTGAAGGCAAAGATGGCTGAGGAATTTGAGATCAAGGACATTGGAAAACTAAGATACTTCCTTGGAATGGAAGTAGCTCGATCAAGAGAAGGAATTTCAGTTTCCCAACGGAAGTATACTCTGGACTTGCTTAAGGAAACAGGTATGACGGGGTGCAAACCAGTTGATACCCCTATAGAAGCAAATTCAAAGTTAAGTAATATGAGTGAAAGTGTTCCAATGAGCAAAGAAAGATATCAGCGACTTGTTGGGAAATTAATATATCTATCTCATACTAGACCCGATATCTCTTATGCAGTGAGTATGGTAAGTCAGTTCATGCAGTCTCCATACGAAGAACACATGAGGGCAATAGAGCGCATTTTGAGATATCTGAAAACCTCTACAAGGAAAGGCTTGATGTTTAGGAAAACTGAAAAACGATGCATCAAAGCTTACACCGATGCTGATTGGGTAGGATCTGTAGTAGACAGAAAATCAACATCTGGGTATTGTACCTTTGTGTGGGGCAACCTTGTTACATAGAGAAGCAAAAAGCAAGGTGTCGTTGCCAGAAGTAGTGCCGAGGCAGAATACAGGGTCATGAGTCTGGGAATCTGTGAAGAGATCTGGCTTGAAAAAGTTTTGAAAGACCTTGATCAAGAGCATTCCGGTCCAATGAAACTCTACTGTGATAATAAAGCGGCCATAAGCATAGCAAATAATCCTATTCAACATGACAGAACAAAGCATGTGGAGATTGACTGGCATTTTATCAAGGAAAGACTTGATAGTGGCAACATTTGTGTTCCTTATATTCCTTCCAATCAACAAATTGCAGATGTCCTAACAAAGGGACTTCCCAGACAGTTGTTTGACGCATGTGTGAGCAAGTTGGATCTTATTGACATCTACGCCCCAACTTGAGGGGGAGTGTTGAAATTAGGGTTTTTGTACTCTAGGGGCAACTTTGTCTTTTTCATTGTACCCTAGGGTTTCCCTGTTCTCTATTTAAGTTGTTGGTCTATTGTATTTCTTTATATCAGTTGTCTAATAAGAATCCCTTTATCCCGTGGTTTTTCTCCCTAATTAGGGTTTTCCACGTAAATCCTTGGTGTACTATTTTCTTTTCCCTACTCTATTTTCCATCAAAATATTTTATCTTTATTTAGTTGAATTTACATTTTTTTACATTATATTTGTTAGTTTCAAAATGTAATTTCCTTTTTTATGTTTTATGTGTAAGATATCTTCTTGCAACTTCTGTCTTTGAAAAATAAATTATTATTTTTCTCCCTAAAACTTTATGTTTGAAGAATGAGCCATTTGAGAAAGGAAAACAAATTGACATCTGGTGAAGGCAAGTAAAGTTGATTGCACAATGGACTATATGAGCACGGTTGGCAGATCAGTTGGGACATTTTGGATCGTCTCATATGCCATGGTGCAGTGAATATGTGACAAATTGGTTATCTTCTATTAGGTTTAAAAACTATCATCAGTACAAAATTTACAAACCAATGGGAGGATATTGGTTTTGTGATAAGTCAGCCCTTTGCCGATGTCTTTAATTAATTTTCAGTGGTTTGTGTAGTCTTCTTAGTTTCAAAGATAGTTTGCAAGTTTTCAGTGTCTTATTTTGGTTCTCAGATGGCGAGGATTTGGGTCTGTCTATTGTTTAAATGTTTTCATGGTTAATCACTATTTGATTGTACTTCTCTCTAATTTCTTGTTTTTAATTGTTTCTTTATTTTCACTCTGTTCAGGAGCCAGTATCCCTTGAACATTTATTCCTTTTCACTATATTAGTGAGAAGTTTGTTCATGTTTAATAAAAAAAAGGAGCTCACCGTTAGGTAATAAACTTCTTGTGGTTTGCAGGATGAGGTTTTTATCTCATGCAGATTTTCCTTCGCGAACAACGGGGATATGGTTTTATACACTGCTGCAGTGACTGGTAAAGATATTTCTTCTGACTTGTGTTTGCGTTATAATAATCGTATTGTTATCTAATTTTATTGAGGGATGTAATAGGCAAAGGTGGAAGCATTGTATCTTGGAATGCAGCCACTTGGAGGAGGGTGGCTTCAAAGCTCATAACTCGTGATAATATTACTGCATTCAATGTTTCAGCTAATGGGAGACTCCTTGCCTGGTACTAAAATAAGTGAATTTTTTTTCTCTTGCAAGGATCTGTTTATTTATTATTTTTTATAATACTCGAACATTGTAGTCATGCCTGGTTAGGTGTTCTAGAAAATGCTTAGAAAATGTCAATACACAATGGGAGGGGACATTCTAGCTACTTAGGTGTTCAAACCTTGTAGGCTGCTATCAACACCTTGTAGGCTGCTATCTGTGATATTGTCCATGATTTACGTAGGCCTTCAAATGAAAAAGACATATATGGTAGAATTGTAACCCTAGAATACAATCTTAATCGAAATGCATACATTTGTCTCATACACTATTTGGATGGTGAGAAAAGATATATTTTATCGATTTACTTAGGCCTTCGTTGGGTGCACTGTGAGATTGGTTACTTAACCGAACCCCAATGGTTGAGAGAATAAGACGTATTAGGTAGTTGGAAGAAAATTTTGGAATTTACTTTTATAGGCTTTCAATAGGTTAATGCCAATTGCCAACTTAACTCAGATTATTTATTCTCATACTATATCTTATCTCACCTTTTTTTGTTTATAAGAAAAATTCAGGTCAAGGTTAATTATCTGTAACTGTTTATTCGAGTGGTAGTTCAAAGGCTATTTTGCAATGAGATTTAGTTGAAGACCAAAAAATGTATTCTGATAGTTCTTTCAACAAGCCTTCGCTAGTAATTATTCTATTAGAGATAACGAAATGACATTTTCATTTCGTTACCTTGTTGGCTTGGCGGCTACTCTTTAATATACATTATTTTTGTATCTGAAGGGGTGTTGTACTTTTTAATACATTTCAATAACAGTTTCTGCTTCATGGTTGGTGTAGTGGTACAACTCAGGGAGATGTTCTGATCATAAATTCAACCAGCATGCGAGTTCAAAAGATAGTTAAGAAGGCACACCTTGGTTTTGTAACGGCATTGAGCTTTTCCCCCGATTCAAGGTTTTAATCGAACATCTCCATTTAACATGATTAGATATCACTGTAATAAAATATCGATTATGAAATATGTTATTTCTTTGAATCCAGAGCTTTGGCTTCTGCATCAATGGACTCCAGTGCTAGGGTGACTGTAATTGAGGAGGAGCAGAAAAACGGTACTTGTATCCTTGCTTTCTTGTCTAATAATTCGAACGTATATACGTGCCACAGTTGTCAATTGTCACCCCACAGCACTCCCTATAGAAACGAAATAAAGAATAGGCTAACTTATAACAAATATCTTTAAACTTTGTCATTTGAAACAAATTTACCCCTATACTTTTAAACATTTAAATATTACCTCCCAACTCTCATAATTGTTTCAATAGAAATATTTTGGAATTTCAAACAGAAATTAGGATTTAGAACGGTGTGGTGATGACCTAAAACTACCTAGTGATTCAAATTTTGAATTTAGATCACTGCCACACCATTTCATGTCTCAACGTCTGTCCAAAATTCTAAAAAATTTATAGAATATCAGGGTATTTTTGAAACGTTAATGAAAGTTCAAAGGTAAAATTGATGTTTTTGAAAGTAAAGGAATATTTTTTAATGAAATGGCAAAATTTTAGGGTATTTTTTATCATTTAACAATCTAAAGAATATGTAACCACGCGGCATCATCACTAATAGCAGGCTTAGGTTTAAAACAGTATGATGTTTCAATTTTGATAGAAAACATTATGATATTACTTTTGGCTTTAGTCGATGGATTTTATGTTGATTGTTTGGTCATGGTTGTTAATGGGGGAAGATGCGATGTGCTTGATGCAAGCCTGATTGGAACAATATTACGTAAAAGTTAAAAGTGCCTGTTATCACGTATGTTCTCTCATTTAACTGAAAATGACAAAAGGATAAAAATTTGAAGGGTTGGTTTTTTGTTTTTTTATTGTTCTTTCTTTTTTTTTTTTTTTTTTTTCCTTTCTAAAGTCCCAATATAAGAGACTCAAAGCTCAGACCTCTTGGTTATACTTTTAGATATGTTTGTTGGTATGTATTTCTTTAAAAAAAGTTAAATTATATAAAATATTCCTAAACTTTATATATTGTGTCGAAAATACTCTTGATCTTTCAAAAGCTTCAAAAATATCTTTAAACTTGGAAAAAAAAGGTTAAAAAATATTCTTACTGTTAATTTTAGATGGAAACTCTTATTAAAATAAGAGTATTTTCCTAACTTTTCTTTAAATTTAAGAATATTTTTTAAACTAAGTTTTTTCTATTCTACTTTTTTTAAGAAAACACCAACAGTTTCTATCAAAAACCCAATTCTAAGGGTATTTTTGAACTCTTTCGCAAAGTTTTAGGATATTTTTAAAACTTTAAAAGTTTAGGAGTATGTTTGAAACAGTCTAGGGCTTTTTTTTTTTTTTTTTTTTAATATTTTAGCCAAAAAATACTTGGGAAAATTTATATTCATAGACATGTATTGTTTGAGTAAAATTCTATATTTATTTTTATTTTTAAACTTGCAGAATAAGTAAAGGCTCAACCTTCATATACATAGATAAATAGATAGTAGTATATTAACCTATAATTGATATCTAATTCATGTAGTATAATGACTTTTTACATCAGAGTAAAAATTTGCTTACCCTTTATTTAACTTCAGTAGTCTTTTAGCCAATGGAAAACTGAGGGTATCACTAAATTACCATTAATTTGGCTGCAGGATTTAACTTGTGGATCGTCATATTCATCATGTTAATTGCTGTTGCTGCATATTTCATCAACAATTATGAAATTCATAAGTTTGAGCTTCCCGCCTTTTTCAGTGCTTAAATGAAAGGTGGAATATTGAGGAACAAAGAGCCTAACAGTTTGAATTGAAACTTTCCCTTGGAATTAATTATATTCAAATCCAAATAAGTGGTTTCCTAATTCTATGTTATATGTAAAATTCCCAATTTTTTTAATATAGTGTTCAAAATTGAAATCTTCTCACATTTTACTTCCTAATTTAGTTAGATTTTCTTATTTTCTCCTCTAACAACAAAAGATTATTGAGAATTGTCACAGTACTGTTCACAATTCTTCTCATGAATGTGATTGTTGATGCAATATTGAAGAATAGGAACATGGTTACAACCATTGTATTTAATTTTTTGTTGACAATGTTGATATTTCCATTGATAGTGCAAATATAATATAGATAATAAAAACATTAATTTGTCTAAAAATCACAAAAATATTTATTTATTTAGTGATATATTCTTTTTTAATGTTTTTATTTTTAATAGTTTTTTCAGAAATATCCATTGTCGGTATTATTCTATTAGATATTGATCACTTTATAAATAGCATAGAAGAAAGGGTCGAGTTTTTATAGATAAATTAAACAAAGAGGATGTCAGGTGAGTGCAGAAACGAGCAGTAAATCATCTTTCTGCTTTGATTTGTATAGCATTCTCATTAACTGAGGGTAGGGAATTCGAACTATAGATCTTATGTTACTAGTACATTTTGAATGTTTTGTTGATCTATGTATATATTCTCGTTGATTTGAACATTGTGGTTATTAGCTCATTTCAATTGACTCATTAATTTGAACATTATTTTGCTGATCAAAAGATAATTGTTTTTGAAGTTGAAGCATCTATTCTCTTTTAGAAGTCAGGTTCAAATCTCCATTTCAGCTTGTGAACTTTGATGAAATTATAAAATAATATCTTTTTAATTAAAATACTGTTTTAGTCATTCAAAGTTTGTTCAATTTTAATCATCACACTTTTCAATTCTTTAATTTTAGTTTATGTACTTTTAATGGATCGTAAATTTAGTCTTTTAAGTTATTTTTAACTAAAAATTGTTCAATAAATAATAATTTTCATGCAAGTAAATATAATATGTGAATATGCTTCAAAATTTTTATTAAAAATGTTTATGCTGTTATGAAAATTGAGGAGCATAATGGAAATACAGATATGAAAAATATAATATAATAATATTTTTATATAATAATAATAAATAAATAAAAACTAAAATTATAAAATAAAATAACTAAAACATAAAATAATCAAAATCATGAAATTAGATAATATGGAATTTGGTGGTAGTAGAATTCTCACAAATGTTGGTGTGTTCTTAAAATCCACTAAATGCCACTATTTATAGACAAAGTGGTAAGTAGGATGCAGACTTATATAGACACCAAACATGAATAATTACATGGCACATGGACAACATGAATGGTGACACATGACCTTAGTGACACTAAACAATGGGCATCTATTTTCTATTATAATATTCATAATACTCCCCTTAGATGCCCATATATATATATATGAAATATGCCTCGTTAAAACATTACTAGGAAAAACCCAATGAGAAAAACCCTAGTAAAGGAAAAAGAGTACATATTTCTTATAATACATATTCCTACAAAAAAATACAATATATGTACTTGATGACGGGCAGAAATGCACACTTTTATTTAGAATTATGAGACCTGTTAAGTAGAATATGCGGCGATTATATTTGGAATTCATGAGAAAACGAGCTTACGTTGATCGACATTAAGAATCGCGACTAACCCACTTTTATGCGTTATTATGATCCAATTGTCTATTTTTGTAGCTAACGAAGGAATCGATCGCATGCGCGGGAGCCAGGCTATCGCAAGGACGACAGCATGCGGAGATTTCCCCATTGCAGAAGCGAACACATACGTTCGACGGATGAATGTTGCGTCTATTAACCACATGCGTCCATCGCGTAGACGTTGCAGCTGTCGAGCGAATGCGGTCATCGCAGGGAGATTGCGGCTACATAATAATAACCACAATAGAGGGATGAGCGCAAGGGTGGTGGAATGCGTTGATACTCCGGAAACCAAGCATGAACGCATACCTAGGGAGTATCAAAAGGTGATGTTGACATTTCACCTACCATGCCGTTAGCAGCAGAGATTCAGAAAAGGACTATCACGCCGCGAATGTGATTCAGAGCAGGTTCATTAATGTTTTCGGCGATCAAGCTCTATAAATATAAGTCGTTGGGCAGAACTTGAAATTATCCAGGGTTTTCCATCCAAGGTGCTCTACCTTCGGGTATCTCTGTGATCCAGACCAAAGCGTGAGAAGATAGCTTGAGAGTTCTTCATCCCCTTAACCATTTCGAGTGACGACCGGAGTCTTCGCTGGAGTTAGAGCTCAAGAGAGTCTACTCCATCGCCCATCCATGGCACCATCGACAGCCTTGACACACATCTAATGGAAGCAAGACATTGCTTCCATCTGGCCTTGGATCTCTTCTATCCTTGTACTGTATTACATTTTGGCTTAAGGAATTAATACATTTTGTGATCAATGCATTTCTATATTTTCCTTCAATTCCATCTCCATCTTCATTTACCTAGCATCCTTTACTTTCATTGCATCATTAAGTAAGACTGCTAGAGTATTGCATACTTAATCATGCGACATAGAGATATGAAGCATGTAGCAAACCACCGGGAGGTGTGCATTGCGTGAGTGTCATGAGAAAATCTCATTTGCTTAGTGTGAAGCTGTAGCAACGCTTGTCTATAAGCGGACGCAATGCTTGTCTATGAGTAGATTCAGCAGCAACTAACTGCC
This sequence comes from Benincasa hispida, assembly GCF_009727055.1. Lineage (NCBI taxonomy): Eukaryota > Viridiplantae > Streptophyta > Magnoliopsida > Cucurbitales > Cucurbitaceae > Benincasa > Benincasa hispida. The sequence goes on from NC_052355.1 coordinate 6,943,536, forward strand.
CGGGAGGGTAAGTAGTTGGTCGCATTAAGCAATTTAAGCAAGGGTTCACTAGAGATAAGAATAATCTTATGTCAGCCAGGTTTATGCAATTACCTTGTCTTATGAGCGCATCATTCATCATTTAGGCATACTTGGGAGAGTAGTCTAAAAACCAAATCTATGACTCGAGAGAGCGGATTGGATCGCATAAGCAAGAATGGGGAACTTAGAAATAAGCTCCGTTTGCTAATACACAACGTATGTACCCTTTAAGTAGGATATGGTGGTATGCGGTCATCTTGCTTATGTGTGAGAGCACGTGAGTAGGAATGTAGAGGCTTAGAAATAGACTTCTCGACACTATCGCATATACATCGCATGCGTCTACATCAAGTGTGTATAGCATGATCGCATAGCTTGCATTGGCTGGGGTTACCCTTGCGGTCAAACTTAGTGTTGCAGTGAAGACATCCTCGCCTTTTCATCTATTTTTCCATGTATCTACGCATTAACAATTGTCGTATCTCTACCTCTCAGTCATACTTCCACTTCTTTATCTGTTAGTTAGGAGTAGGAGTAGTGCTTAGCCCATAACCCTCATCATTCTTTTATTTCTTTGCCGCAAACACATTACCGCATACCATTTAGCTACAAGTCCCTGAGTTCGACCTCGAATCACCCGAGAAACTTGCAATCTCGTTATACTTGGCGAGAGCACAACAAACTTGCAACAGGAACGCGTGGTCATTACATATGAGATCAACGAATATTTTCCATTCCAACGCATGACAAACACATAACCTAAGACATGCATCGTAATAATGCATCCAAAATTCACGTCACTAGTACTCCCCCTCATGAAAACATTACTTAAAATCTCTGAGTCGCCGCATTCCACTATTGTGCACCAATGTTTCAAAAGTTGCGGTTGGTAGCCTTTGTAATTCTACCAAGTTATCCCTCAAATAAATTTGTTGTATAGTGTTGTCGTCATTTTCTTCAAGATCATGAGTGTAGAAAAGCTACGGTGAAATATGTTTTGTTCTATCTCCTTTAATATATCCTCCTTTGATTTGGGCTATGCAAGATGTGTTGTCTTCGTATAATATTGTTGGAAGATTTTTATTAGAAGACAAGTCACATGTTTCACGAATGTGTGAGTCATTGACCTTAGCCATACACCTTCTCGACTAGTCTCGTGGATTGCAAGAATTTCAGCATAATTTGAAGAAGTGGTCATTATAGTCTGTTTCACCGATCACCATGATATAGCAGTTCTTCCACATGGTGAACAAATATCATGTTTGAGATCTAGCTTTGTGTGGATCAGATAAATATCCAGAATCTACATAACTAACTAGATCAAAATTTGATTTATTTGAATAAAACAAACCCATATCGATTGTTCCTCGGAGATAACAGAATATATGCTTAATTTTGTTCCAATGTCTTTTTGTAAGAGAAGAACTATATCTAGCTAATAAATTTACTGAAAATGCAATATCTGGAGAAAAACTATATCTAGCTAATAAATTTATTGAAAATGAAATATCTAATTTTGTATTATTAACAAGTTATATAAGTGCACCAATTGCACTAAGATATGGTACTTCAGGACCAAGAAGTTCTTCATTATCTTCTCGAGGTCGAAATAGATCTTTCTTTATATCCAATGAACGGACTTCCATTGGAATATTTAATGGATGTGCTTTGTTCATATAAAATATTTTCAAAATTTTTCCTGTATAAGTTGACTGATTAATAAATATTCCATCTGCTAAATGCTCAATTTGCAAACTAAGGCAAAATTTTATTTTTCCGAGATCTTTTATTTCAAATTCTTTCTTAAGATATTCTATTACCTTTGAAAGCTCTTCAAGAATTCTAATTATATTCAAGTCATCAACATATACAGTTATAATAGCAAATTCTTATTGTGATTTCTTTATAAAAACACATGGACATATTGGATTATTTTGATATCCTTCTTTCAATAAATATACACTTAGGCGATTGTACCACATACGTCTTGATTGTTTCAATCCATATAGTGATCTTTGTAACTTTATTGAATACCATTCTCGGGAAGTTGATGTATGTTTCAGGTACCTTAAATTCTTCTGGGATTCTCATATAAATATCATTATCAAGAGGTCCATATAAATATGTTGTGATTACATCCATAAGATGCATATCCAAACTTTTATACATAGTTAAGCCAATTAAATATCTTAATGTAATTGCATCCACCATGGGAGAATACGTCTCCTCAAAATCAATACCAAGTCTTTGTGACAAACCTTATGCAACTAATCTTGCTTTATATCTTATAATCTCATTATTTTAATTTCTTTTCCTCACAAATACCCATTTGTAACCCACATGTTTAACACCTTCTAGTGTTTGGACTATAGATCCAAAAACCTGACGTTTTGAAAGTGAGTTTAATTTTGTCTTGATTGCTTCTTTCCACTAAAACCAATATTTTTTATGTTGACGTTCTTCAACAAATTTTGGTTCAGGATCCTCATTTTTAGATATAATATTAAAAGCAACATTATACGCAAAAATGTTAATAATTACATTAGTTTGATTCCATCTTTTTCTTGTCATGACATAGTTTACTAAAATCTCATTATTATATTTAGATATTTCACCTTCCTCGCTAATCATGTCAAGGATTTTTTTTATGGGTATTTACATCCTCAACCAAGTCTTTTTTGCAATTAATTATTTTCATTTTCGAGGATTTTTTATGGGTCAAATATGTCATTATCCTAGTATGAAAAATTTGCTTCCACATTTTTTTTTTCCTTGAGGTAGGCTTGATAGAGGTCAACTAAGTGTTTTGATAGGTACGTGACTAATACCTAGTCATTCCGCATTGGAAGCATTTATTTTAACACTTTCTTAACTTTTATCTTGTGGAGCTTTTCCTTTGTGATCATCATTTTGTGTGGTTCTTTTGAAATTTAAATGATTAGAACGACCATCACGAAAATAATAATTATTTCTTCCTCTACTACGAACCTCGACCACAATTAGTATTAAAATTCACAGCATTCACTTCAGGAAATGGTGTTGTTCCGGTTGGTCAAAATTCATGATTTTTCATCAATAACTCATTATTTTGTTCGGCCACGAGAAGACATGAAATTAATTTAGAATACTGTTTAAAATCTTTCTCTCGATATTGCTGCTACAGGAGCATATTGGAGACATGAAATATAGAAAATATCTTTTCTAACATATCAACATCAGTAATTTTCTCTCCGCATAATAACAATTTGGAACTGATTTTAAATAATGTGGACTTGTAGTCACTTACAAATCTTGTAGCCTCAAATGCATCTACTCATAACGAGCTTTAGGAAGAATAACTATTTTTTGATGATCATACCTCTCTTTTAAATTTTTCCACAAGATATGGGGATATTTTATTGTAAGATACTCCATTTTCAATCCCTCATGGATATGATGACAAAGAAAAATCATAGCTTTTGTTTTGTCCTGACTGGATGTCATATTTCTTTCTTTAATAGTCTCCCAAAGATTCATAGCATCCAAGTAAATTTCAGCATCAATTACACATGACAAATAATTATTGTCGTTAATATCAAGGGCGAAAAATTCTATTTTGTGAGATTTGTCATGACACCATTATCATAAAATATTGTACTTATGTTAGAAATTTAATAGATATTGAATATGCAAAATAACATTAATTTATTAATTATAACAAAGAGGGAAAAAACGATATATTTTTAGGACCTACCTTTCAGGGAAAACAACAGGAACTCGTGCTGATAAGGTGTTATGAAATTTGAGGAACACAATAGAAATATGGATATGAAAAATATAATATAATAAAATTTTTATATAATAATAATAAATAAATAAAAACTAGAATTATAAAATAAAATAACTAAAACATAAAATAACCAAAATCATGAAATTAGATAATAGGGAAATTTGTGGAAGTGGAATTCTCATCAATGTTGGTGTGTTCTTAAGATCCACCAAATGTCACTATTTATAGGCAAAATGGCAAGTAGGATGTGGACTTACATGGACATCAGACATGAATAACTACATGGCACATTGACAATATGAATGGTGACACATAGCTTTTGAGATACTAAGTATTGGACATCTATTTTCTATTATAATATTCATGATATATGCTAATATTTAAAAAAAAATAAATAAATAAATAAACTATCTACAAAACTTCAAATACGGGGACAAAATGGTATTTCATCATTTTTTTTAAATAAAATTTATCATATAATAAACAAATATTAGAGAGAGACATTAACTAACTGCAACAACCCGTATTTTTCAGTACAACCATGATAACAAAAATTCAGAAAACGAAACAATTAGAAGCTTTTACAACTTATACACTTTCAATTCAAAATGGTCCAAACATTTCCAACTATCAAAACAGTCACATATATTTAACAAAATCAACTAAAAAAATATACAAAATATTTTCTGTCCATTCTCAAATCACATAAAACATGTTTTCTAATAGGAAAACATTTAAAACATCCTAAACAAATAAATTCGGTTTCAAAACGGTACAAAGCATATTTCGAAACACCAAAGCACATTTTCAACCTTATATCAAATCACAAAAGTAAAAAAACACATAATTATCAAAATTTACATACATTGTGGAAGGGGTGTAGATATTACTTATGAAAGTGTTCGTCTTGGCTTTGGTGACTTCAGAAAATTTTTGAAAAGTAAGATTCTAAATGATCGAAAGTTGTATTATATAAAACATAGATGGATGGAAAGTATTGAAAGATTACTGCTTTTGAAAAGTATGAAACTTCTATTTGTTGAAGGTCTTAAAAGTTTATTTGAACAGTTTGGTTTTGTTGAAGTTTTACTCGTTTGAAAGATCTTGATTTCAAAAGTATTGTTTGTAGCAAAGCTTTGATGGAAAGTTTTGCAATGATTTGCATGTATTTCCAAAAAGTTTTAAAAGCAAATGGGTTTCAAAGCTAAATATGAAAACGACTTATTCAGTGTTTTTGTACTGATCGTTGTTTCTCCAAAATGTCTTCAGATGAAGGATCAAGTGATAGTTTTAAAAAAGTGAAGTTTGACATTCCAACATAGGACATCAACGGTTGTCGTGTTAGGATTTAATAGTTCGACTTAGAACTTGTTTCTAATAGGTTGTTTCTACTAATTCAGATTTTTGTTATAATAGCTACAATGAAAATTACTAAATTTTAGTCAACATATCGATATTTTCATATTTTCAGACTGACATTGACAAAATGGATGAATCGATATTTTCATTATATTACAAAAAAATCTACAAAAAATAAAATATAAGCAACAAAACAACACCAATGTATATATAATTTAAACAATAGACATTTTAATATTAAGAAACCATAAAATGTATATTTAATTTATATTTATTTTTGAATGTTTTGTTTATTTATTTTCAATTGACATTTTCTCAATGTTTCTATCGACATTTTCTTAAAACTAAGACATTGATATTTTCATCGAGATCGATATTTTAATGGTTATCCATCTAATCACCGGATGAAAAAACACAATTAGAGATGCTTCGGTAAAGTGATTGAGCCAACAAGAGTACACAAAAATCACATATATAATGAGGAAGAAAAAATGGGATGGCTTTTAAATGTGGCACTGGCTGAACACAATGGTGCTCCATTTATATCACAAATGAGAATATTATACACTATCTTCAATGGATAGCATATATTTTACGCTTGAAATGATAAATAAAACCTTCCAAAAGTTCAATGTGAAGCTTCGGGCATCAAGACTCAATTATGTTCACTTCAGAATGAGCTTGCACAAGTTGCTATTGTGGTTAGGTCGATAACTTCTATCATCTAATTTCTTTTGTTACTTCTGTATATGTAGGTCGATAACTTCAGCCAAACCGTGCATAAAAAGGGGGGAAGTAAGCTAGTCGAGTCACTCGGCAAAAAACACAATCACTGACGCTTGGTTCGGTAGAGCGAATAACCAACTAGGGCAGAAACAAAAAAGGTCCACAAAACCTGCCAAAAACACATGCTAAGGCTTAAAAGAATAGTAGATGTTAGTCCAAGGGAACATATGGGAGTGATCTCAGCAAGCCATTATAAAAATCACTTCTCTTCAAATATCACTTTGACGAACGTTGAAATTGATTTTATGGATTTTCAATAATTAATTGAGAGGTGATTGACCGGAAATCACTCACCCTCATTTTATTCCTTTATTGAAATATTAGATTTTACTCTTATATTTAAGAATAATTTTTTGCTCTCTTTTAATAATTTATCTATTAATACCATTTTTTTAGTAATTTGATAATTCTAAAGTCACTTTAGAGACGAAACATAATAGTTCAAAATTACTTTTAGATAAATGAAAATCACTTTTAAAACCAAACATCAATATTCTAGTAAAAAAATCAATGGTACTTAAATCCCTTTTTCTGAAATCACTACTTCAAATATCACACATACACAAAATAAAATATTGGGAGAAATGGAAGGATCCTTACCGTATTAATTGCAAGCCATCGTTCAAGTCTTCTGATTCTAGATTGCATGTCTTCAATGATTCCTTCCAATGGAGATGATGCCTCCCTACTAGGGGAGGATTCTGAAGCTGTACTACTTCCCTGTTCCAATCATTTTTCCACAATATATGGAGTGTAAATCAACATTCGCAAAACAGTTCTTTTACCAGGAGACATAATTTTTGCCCAACCAAAAAATAAAAAAAGAACAAGCACTCAAAAGCTCCACGAAGAGATTACATAATTTACACAAAACCCAACCGGACTACATAGACAACACCAGAAAATAAAATGAGACTTGTTAGGATAGCTCCTAACAAGAACACTCAAGAATACCACAAAAAATTCAATAACACTAAAATATGGAAATATAAGAAAATATGCTATAATATCATAAGAGGAGTAACAAGGTAACCACTAGCCTTTTGAGAGGGCTAAACTTTTCTAAATTCCCAAAGGAAATACCACAAAAATTCTTCACACCCTGCTCTCAATGCCACTCCCTCTATTTATAATTAAAAACCCTAGCAACTCACTATCTAATTACTAATATGCTCCTAGTAACCATACTAATATTTACTAATAATCCTACCATCGGTCTTACAAAGACCCTATAATCAAACACATCCTACCTAACCAGAAAAATGACCAAAAACCAGAGAGGAAATTCTTTTACTAGTTTTTGAGTCCTGCTTCTCAAAATGTATAAAAGGAGTGGAAGCCAAACTTGAAAAACAGTTGGTTAGTTCAATATGGATTGATTTTGCTGGTTTTAATCCCTTCAATTCTTGTTACTATTATGGTCAGTTTGGTTGGTTTTTCCAGTCAGTTAAAGTTTGCTTTCGGTGTTCGTTAGGCCAAGATCCAAACCAAACTCACATGCTCTGACATCTCTAGGTAACACCTATCATGCTCTGAAAGAATTCATGTTCCTTCAACTAAGGATTTAATATCCTTCTGGCATGTCACCAATTGGAGGATTCGACATCGATATTAAGGAGTAATGGATATCGTTGATGCTTTCTTATGAACGCCCATACAATATAAAATAAATATCAATTATAAATTCTAAAATGAATATATACTTAATGACAAGATTTATAATTTAGTTTGGAAGTAAAGCAACTAATTACTAATGCAAATAATTTTTATAATTTTTTTTATTTATAGAAATGCTCATCGATATTTGATATTGATATTTATAGATATATCTGTAAAAATGAAATTCTGATATATTTCTATCCTTCCTTCCAACTATATTAACATCCACCTACGATAATTTTACTTCAAGATTATAATGAGAAAGATAAAAAATGAGTTGATGGAATGTTCCAAAATCTGAGTTGAAACAGTTCAAGAACATCCTTTATACTGAAATTCAGTGTTGTTAAACTCATACAATACACAAGTTGTATCGTACAAGTCAGAACAAAACGCAGGCACGATGACTAAAATCGATTTTTGACTCAGAAATAACATGTATCGTCTGTTTCTTACGTTGAATCGTAAGAAACGAAACAAATCGGACCAATCTAGTTGAAAAAAATAATAATAGGCTTTTGACTCACCTCAATCACAATATAGGGATTAGAGCATGGGTGGAAATTTGGAATTGAACCCAAAGGAAATCGAAAGAGAAGAAAAAAAAAAGTTGAAGAAGAAGATGCAGTAGAAGATGAGGCCTGAGGGCAAAAATTGAAGAAGATGACTAAGAAGAATAAAATTGAAGTAGATGAACAGAGAAATTCAAGAAGAAGAAGTGAAGGGGGACCAAAATTGAAGATGATGACAGCCGTGGCACATGCACAAGAAGGTTGAAGGCCATATGATGATCTTGGGACTTGGAGAGAAATAAATAGAAGGGATAGATGTGATCACTTTATCGAATTTTCTTCAATTTTGGGACTGGGTTAACTTTAAAGGAAGTTAAAAGGCCTAAATAGGAATTCACGTTCACTCTGAGACTTGTCAGAGAATTAAAGAGTCTTCTAATTCAGAGGATGAAAAGACCATAGGTCAGAAAAATATTAAAGACAGATGACTAAGTCTTATTTAAAAAAAAAAAAAAAAAAAACCCTCATATTTACAAGGTTTCATTAACAACTCATTACTAATTCTTGATTATATTTATTCAAATAATTCCTATCTAAATATTAATTAAAAATTAAGATTTATGATACACAATACACTAATTTTTAATTCCGATATGCATTCCAATTTACGAGTTAACAATGTTGCTGAAATCTACTGAATAACAATTATAGTGTTAGTCTTCCGAGTAGTATATTCAGGCTTGAATTTATCCAACAAATTCAACATACCTGAGATTGAATAAATTCCACAAGTTCTTGCAGCCTCGCAGCTTGATGATTATGGATTAGGCCAGAACTCCGATTCACTGGCAAACTTTCCAAAACTATTTGAAGATAGCTCTACAAGTAAAAAAGGTAACTGTCAATATGAAGTACAAAGAAGAATGTTCCACTTTCATACTTGTATTCATTGATACTCGAAACATAATTTGTAAGAAAAAAGATCTGCATAATATCATAATTACAGAAGGCAATAGTGATTGTACACCAGAAGCAAAAAATTGAACACGATCCCAGAAAGACTCCCAGTTGCACTCCTCCCTTTTAAACTCTCCCAACCCATGGTCTAAGTAGAGACAACAAATATATTGACACATTTTTATTATTGGGCATAGCACTGGATTAAGCACTTTTATAATTTTATAAAATCACAATGGCAAGTTCTGAAACTTAATTATAATGGAAGCTCTAAATTACATTCATGGAAACCAATAACAAACATTTTATAATTTAACGATCTTTCTAAAAGTAGAAAATCAAGTTACGACAAAGGAAGGAATCCTGTAAATCAAAGAACAATGTGCTGTACAACTAGTAAAGGATAACCTTTGTAGTATACGACTCATTCAGTTCGAGCATGGAACCAGCTGCTGCAACAGCCTCTTTATCAACCCCTTTTATTTGTAGATAAGGACAAGGAGCATCTTGCAAATGGTCAACCTCAATTAGAATCTATAAAGGGACATAAAGGTCAAATTTATGATAGATTTGGAAAGGGTTTGCAGGCATGGAATGTTAAAAGACAGCAGTAATCAATCATGAGATGCAACCGCATCTTTTGTAAGAAACTCTATCACAACATGGTCCATGAGCTTTTGGATTAATTATAAAAAACTCTGAAGTATCAAATATTTTGTTGGCCTTTGAAGCTTGCATAAAATTTATTTTCGTCCTTTTAAAAATTATTTAGTAAAATCATAACATAGGCATATCATTTATTCTTTTATTTGATTTGTGGATTTTTATCACAAACAAGTGTTTAAAGCCACATGTCAATAGGTCAAAGGTCAAGATTCAAAAGGAATTCAAAGTTTTGTTAAATGATTAAACAAAATTTACTGGTAAGTCAAATTATTTCTAATACAAATTTCAAAGAAAAACACACACACACACATGAAAAATAATACTAATAATAATAATCTAACACAAATTTCTAAGCGTAAACAAAAAACCTAAAAGTTAAGGGACTAAAATAAAGTTAAGAAAGAAAAAAAGAAAAAGAAATATGTATGAAAAGTTCAATTTACTATTACCTTCAAATTATTTTTAAAAAAATCGATAATATTACCTTTCCATCTTGGTAGATGTACGCAGATGCTTCAATATAAGCCATGGCTTGATACCTGGCCGCACAAAGAATGAAAAGAATACACATACAGATCATATTCTATGAATAATAGAACTCATTTTTGATACAGTTGCAAAACTTTGTAAAAGACAACAATAGTAAAACTGTCATCGTGACAAACTATCAAAGAAGAAACACATGAAATAATAAAACAGATATTCAAGAGTTGAACAGTATTTGATGAAGTAGGTTTGGTGGTTACTCTTGGTTAAAGCTTGATTAATTCCTTCTCAGTTTGCATTTTACTTTGCTTTAAATTCTCTACAAAGTCTCTCCATGTACTCATCAACCTTTGATTAATAATAAAGATTTGAGATAGACTCAGAGAAAATTCTCCTTCAGTCTCTTAGGCTACACCAAAAACCCTGTTATAACTTCAAACTCTTCAAATAATGTTAATTGACTTAACTTCATATGTTACCAGTGAAGTGTGTGTGTGCGTGTATATTAGGTTAAATTTACATGTTCCATCAATTATGAAATATCCAAATAAGAATACATATTACATACACATATGTTCAATATATATGCAAGCATATAATTGTCCTCAACATGTTCTTTTTTGAAACAACAAACCAGAAAATTTCATTGAAATGATGAAAAGAAGCTCAAGTTAGAAAATACAAAGCTCCACCAAGAAAGGAAAAAACAATTCAAATAAAGTTAAAACCTCCTTATGAAAAACCAATAATAATATACTAAATTCATTCATAAAAGTCAAAATCTGGAATTTGACGAGCTGATTCAATGCATTCATCTTCCATAACATGCTTTAAACAAAAAAGATAACCGAATTGAAAAAAATCACTCACGATCGTGAACTACATTTAAGGATCCAAAACTTAAATATCACTAAAATGAAGAGAGAAATTTCCTTCGGTGTCGATTCGATTTTCAATTGTTACTTGCATGAAACCACATAGATTACATTGGACTTGAAAATGAACCACCAAGGTCATATTAAGAGTATCAGCAACAATGCTAACTACACCACCAAAATATGTCCCAATAGCCTAAAAAGTCTACCGATAACAACAATCTAAGAGTAGATTTTTAATTGAAATCCAACTCCTATAACCCTTCATAAATCTCGGCTGACTATGGATTATGCTATTCCATTTTTCAAGAATGCAAATGAAAATCCTCAAATGCGTCCATTTCCCTGGAGTAACAATAAAGTTGGCTAAATTTCCCTCGACAACTTTAATTAGCACTTTGTCTTCAAAGAACGGATTAATTAGCACTTTGGTTCTGAAATGATCCTCCAAAAACCACTAGAATTTTCTTCCAATCATTATGTGCAAATAGTCTTGAAGTCACCCCTAACGCATCGAAATCAGGTTGAAACACCTCATGATCTTTTTTCTAACCTAAAAAGAGTTCTGAGCATTACTTGAGTCTAAAATTATTTATTAAAAAATAAAGGCAAGATCATTCTCATTTTCCATCAATTCCTCCACATAACTCTTGACCATTCCTTTCATCCCAAATTTCTCTGATGGATAAACTGGTTCAACCACAGGTGCTGCATTGGAAATACATGAAAGCTAATGAGAATCTCTAACCATTTGCAAAAATATCTAACCATCCTTGTTAAAACCAGCTGGAATGTGAATATTCATCCTTCCTCCAATGCTAGGCAAAACAACACAATCAAAAAACGAATCTGAAGATCTAAACTTAGATAACTGAATGACTCATGAATCTCCTCGATCTTTCTTATGCAAAAAGGACTGGTTAGAAAGATGCAAAAGCCCAACCAAACTGGCTTCAAACCACTGAAGAAGGAAAAGAAAGGAATATCCTTTGTTTGTAGCTCATGTCATCTTGGATTGGACATGATGAGCAAAATTGTCTCAATCGTGCAGAACATATCCGTCATGCATAATATCAACAATATTTTGTGTACCAGATGTAGCACATACAAAAGTTATCAAAGCATGAACATCAAGAACAAAATCAATGATTAGGATTTAACACGCCTACAAAAGTGCAACACTGTTATTTTCTATTTCCCAATAATTGGTTCATAAAATTTTAATATATACTCACAAACCTATAAATTATTTTGTGAGACAAGAATGGGCACATTATAAACTAACGGTAGTAACCAGACCCAATTATAGCCTTACAAATAAAAGGTCAACCAATTCGTTAAACAAAGTTAAAAGCAAAATATTGAATGATAAACAAAATATTCTTCAATATGCATAAGTTGAATACTTGAAATCAATATAGTTACATCCTAATTCAAAGATTTGGTGCAAGAATTTAAGAGTGTATGACTCATGGTTCTCTAGCTTACCCAAGATTAAGAAGGCCAGCGACTGTACTAATACTAATGTCAAAGTCCACCTTAGGTTGAATGATGAAATTCCCTTCTCTTATAGGCTACATATTCAGGAAAAAGTAAAAATTTTAAAATTTTAAAATTTTAAAAAAAAACATAGGTCAGATCAAATCATAAATGAGAAAAGTATGGTCAAGTAGACGAAATTTATGTAAACTCTAACAAACCTCCCGTATTAACAATGCAAATCGGCCTTCACAAATTCTAACACGTATGCAATCACTCTCTGTCAACTGCCCATTTGAAGGAATTCCTGGAAGCCTCAAATATATATCAATGAAATTTTGTATAGAACTGCAAACCTTTGACGATTCAAGAAGTTTGAGTATATCTTGATAAGCAACCTGCATTGAAATAGGGAAAATATTCATGAAGCTCAAAGTTTTCACGAATACAAAATCCCTGTCCAGAAAAGCTCTCACCTGCTTGTTACTCTTCAATACAAATAATGAGCTCTCAGGTGAAAGCACAGGATCAAAGTCATTCCGTATTTTGAGCTGTATGAAGGCAAGTTAACAATGTGGCATTATAGATATTATGAATTGCCACCAAGCCAAAAATATGCTTTTTAATGTCATATATCAAATGTATTTTCATAAAGGTAGCACAATAGCTGCATAATCAGCACAATATTCATTATAATTTTACAGAAACTTCTACATGAAAAGCTGACGGGTGCAAAATGTTGCTATGACACAAGGCATACTATTAATTAGTTCAGTCCTATTTAGTATTTGTTATTATAAAAAATTTAACTATCTATTTGTTGATTTTCATTATCCAAATATTGTTCTCTGTGATTCATTAAAGGATAAAAAACTACAACTGAAGTTGTTCAAAACATGGTTTAAGTTGCCAAAACCTGAAGGACATAATAGGCAAGAGGCATAAAAATTATCCTTAACTTTAGTAATTAGATTAATCTTAGGTGATTTCATGTCTACTTACATGTGCATGAACAAGATGTGGTTCAATGTGCTGCTGGAACATAGGAAAAACTGTCATCATTATGTCATTTTGTGACATGAAACACCCTGCTTTACATTTATCTCTTTGTACTCGAGAAATAAGATGCGAATGAACACCTCCAACCTGTTTCACAAGAATAAACAAAATGAGATGGAAATTAATGTATTATACACCTAAAGGAATATTTTCATACATGCAGCAACGAACATTAGAAAATAAAATCAACCGATCAAAACTATGGTACTAAACCATAAAAATGTAGTTTTCCATTCTTACAACAGCAATCCATAAGTCGAGTGATTTTCTGATGTCCGGATGTAAAGCATATACTCCTTCAAAAATTATCTGGGAAAAGAAAATAAAAGTAAGCCGTGTCCATTCAAAAGACACAAGAGTTGACAGTTACAAAATTTATTTATTTCTCACTTGTGAACTATAGAAACTGTCAGCTTCAAAAGAAAATACTGTGACAGTACTGATCCAGCCTAGCACACAAGGTACTTTACCCTTCTGTATATTATATTGATTATAAATTAGAAGAATATGAATGCTAATGGGAAGAATATTATTATCTTAAAATCTACTACCGTGAGTTCAGGAACCTTCATCGTAAAAAGGATAGTTAAATGTCATAACCATTAATTCCATAATTACATGAAAATATCATTTTTGAACAAAAAAAGGAGAATAATACTGGTCTTTGGAAGAATATTTGATAATGGAGCCAAAAATAAGCAACAGAAAGATTGTAGTTTACATCGCATGCAATGGTTATTAATTTTGAAATTGTTACCCTTTTTCTTTTGTCAATCTTTCCTTTAACCAAATTTGGTTGTAGTTAGTTGTTAGTTTCTTGTAAACCACTTACAATTGTTTAAAGGCAAGTGATTAAGTGGTTAAACCAAAGTGTTCAAAAGCAAGAGCAAAAAGTGTAACAAAATTCCAAAATACATCCCTCTTTGTTTCTTGTAAGATTTGGAGTTTCTTTTAAACCAAAGTCCCCAGAGGAGGGCAAAACTCCATTGGACCAAAGAATTTTCAACTGAGCTTTGAATGAGGTCCTAATGTTCTCTTTCTGAGCTTTTTGTTATTTTTTTCTATTCAAGACATATGTTTAAATTGGAGGGCTGGGGTTTCATTTTTTCGGCTTAATTTGTATTTGTTCGAGAACTCTTTGCTTATGGTTTACTTCTCAGTATTTATTTTGTCAAAATTATGTTTCCTTTTTTTTTTTCTAAAAAAAAGGGTGGGGGCATCTGAAACTTTGTTCAGCCAACACTACTAAATATTGACCAAATGAATCACCCTACCCAACAACTAGCATGCAAGCAGCGAACAGGCACAAAAAGAATATCAACACTCACACTCCCTCCCACTTAATTATATCAACACTTGAACATGCACCAAGTATTCAACTTCTCAAGAAGACCTTGACCTTTTTGGTTATCAAATAATATTCCATTCTGGTTATTGAAGTTCCCAGCTTCACAATAAGTAGGAGAGAAAGATTTGACCAAAAAAGAGCCATCAGCTGCCACACTTTCAAATCTTCTCTACAGGTCTAAAGTTGTGTAGTTTGATAAAGAGAGAAGCCCACTCTTCAACCTCCAAATCAGTGAGAATCTTCCTATTATTTAAAATCCCATCCAATAACACAAAACCAGCCCACCCTTGTTGACTTTCCAGACTTAAGGATCTTTCAATAATTCTGCAGCAATCCTTGAGTAGCCAACTATTACAAAATCTAAAAGGGGAAGGACCCCATTCGATAGCTCCAGCTTCAAACAAAAGAGGAAAGTGGTCGGAAATTGGTCTAGCTTGCCTTGAAACTCTTGAGTTTTCAAAAAGATCATCACAAGTCTGTCAATGAGCGACCTTGAGACTATTTCTCCTTCTAGTGACCAAGAGAATCTTCCATTTGACATAGGAATTTCAAGTAGATTTGCATTTCTAATGAAGTTGTTAAATTGTCTAATTTCTCTAGTTGCTCTTCCCATTGGAAATCTTTCTTGTCTTCTTCGGATACAGTTAAAATCCCCACTAATACACCAAGCATCTTCACATCTTTCTGCTAATGAGGTTAATTCATACCACAAATTTCTTCTCTCCCTGTGATTGTTTGGACCGTAAACATTTGATATCCAGCATACTTTCTTACAAATGGTATTGCATTTTAGAGTTGATGAGAATTTTGCCTTGATAACCTCCAAAACTGAAATCTTGCTTTCATCCCACAAAGATAGGATGCCTCCTGATCTACCTTGTGCTTCCACAAAAGCCCAACCCACCTCCTTTGAACTCCATAGACTTTTTATGAATGGAGGTCGAAGCTGTCCTTTTTTGATTCTTGAAGTAGAACAATATCTGGATTAACTTTTTTCAGGAATTTCTTTATAACCAATCTTTTTGTTTTATCGCCAAGGCCTCTAATATTCCATGAGATGATCTTCATTTACGGATTTTGGTTCAGAAAATGAGCAGAAAAGGCAGTAATCCAATCCTGATTATGACAGGACAATATCACAAATTTCCAAAAAAGAATTGAGTTCCCAAGGCAAGTCAGAAAGGGTTGGAGGGATTATAGATTCTGACTCTTGTAACTCTTCATTTTGAAAAAGAAGATTTAGGTTCATTACAGCTTCGTCTTGATCTTCATTACCCTTGATTTTGATTTTGTGCTCCTCAAAATCTAAATCTTCACTGCTGACACTGACTATTGAGACTTCATCAAGGCCTTGTGAGAGTCTTTTTGACTCGGAGAAAGGAGATCCTTGCACGGAAGGGAAAGAAGGATCTAAGTTTTTGATCAACTGAGGAGTGATTGAAGAAGGATTAAGGAGAGAAGCTACCGACCTTTCTGTCTTGTCAAAAGGGATTTGTACCCTGGCGCAACAATCTTCCAAAAGATCTGAATTTGCAACTAGAGATCATGATTTAACAGAGGAACTTCTTCTTTCGAAGTATTTGGGAAATGGTTTGAGGAGGTGTGAGCTTCGGCCAGAGTATGCATCTGATTCAGCTACCAAATTCTTCAAGGACTTTTCAACTTCCGGGGAGGTAAACTGATCAGGGGGAGACTCTTTTCTTCTGTCTTTAAGGCAGGTGTCTCTTCGGCATCTTCTGAACAAAATGTAACTTTTACTTGAAAGTGGTGTTTCGAATTCCGCGGCTTTTCAAAAGAAGTCTTCTTTACCGCCGAGTTGGGAATCGGCAAGTCCATTTGGCAAGAAGAGCAGAGTTTTAATGTTTAAAATTTCCAACGGCAAGACCACCCAATAATTGAGGGCGCTGAGAAACCATCCAACTCACATTATGTAAGCCACCATCACCACGATCTTTCCAAAAGAATTTTCTAACCAACTTAGTATCAAGGCAACCAATAATAGAGGAGGGGGCTTGAAACAAAGACAAATAATAAGTTGGAAAGGCTAGAGAGAGTGGCTTGAATGAGAGTGTGATAGCCCCCTTCCGATATATAAGCATATTTCCAATTATGGAACTTATGCTGAACTCTCAACCACGGGCTGCCAAAACAAAACAGACTTAGAATTGTCACCCAAAGGAAGTTCTAAATAAGATGCAGGCCAGAAACCTCTTTTGCAACAAAAAGAACGCAGCAACCAATCAAAATCAGAGTCTAAAACATGAATCCCAAGGAGCTCACTCTTAGCAAGATTGATTTTAAGCCTCGAAACACATTAAAAAATGTGGCCAATGTGAAACAAGTTCTGTAAGGCAGATCTCTCGGCAGTTGAGAACAATAAGGTGTTGTCAGCAAACTGTAAGTGAGTCAGAGAAAAATCCAAATGACCAATAGGATGAGCAACAGTAAGACCCAATGCAAAATTGTGGTCAAGAAGACGACTCAGACAATCAGTAACTAATATAAATAAGAATGGAGAGAAAGGGTTCCCTATCTTATGCCATGTGAAGGAATAATCTTGCCATGAGGGCGGCCATTAACAATGATGGAATAATTCACACTAGTTATGTAACCTCTGATCCAAGTGCGCCAATGATAACCAAATCCTTTTATCTGAAGAATAGAACCAAGAAAATACCAATCAACCGTATCAAAGGCTTTCTCAAGGTCCAAGTTTAAAACAAACTTGGTTTATTCCTCAATGTCCAATCATCAACAAGCTCATTAACCATCAAAGAGGCATCAAGACTCTATCTGCTAGCCACAAAAGCAAGCTGCTTAGCAGCAATGGTGAATGAAGAACCTTCTTCAGACGATTTGATAAAACACGGGCAATAATCTTGTAAGCACATTGAATAAGACTAATAGGTCAATAGTCAGAAATAGATCTCAAGTCAACCTTCTTGAGAATTAGACAGATATAAGTCTCATTTAGCTTCACATTAATAACCTCAGGCATATAAAAATCATTAATAACATCATATCAAATTTAAGGGTAGTCTAGAAAAACCTGAAAAACTCAGCTGTAAAACCATCTGGTCCAGGGGATTTACTAACACCAAAGGAGGAAACAATAGCAAAAACCTCTTCTTCAATAAAAGGACGCTCAAGATCCATGACTTGAGGGGAAGAAATAGGATTCCACTCAAGATTAGTTGGAAGAAAACGTTGACCCATGTCTTTTGTGAAGAGAGGTGAATAAAGTGACAAAAATTTGGTATCCATATCATGAGAAGTCAAAAGACTATTGCCATACCTGGAGAGAATTTCTATAATGGACGACTTACTGCAGCAGGCAGCAACAATTCTGTGGAAAAATCAGGTATTTTCATCACCCTCAAGAAGCCATTTCAGCTTACAATGCTGCTGCCAATTAATGTGATCTTGAATGGTCAAGTTTTCAATCTGTTCACGAAGCAGGCGACGTCGTATTAGTTGATCCTCATTAAGAGCACCTTTATCTTCCAGATCATCTAAATTGGTTAACTGGAGACAAGAGAAGGAAGATTATAAACAGCACTATGCTGAGCATTATTCCAATCACGAATAATATTTTTCAAACCCTAAAGCTTCAACATAAAACCATGGCCCAACCAGCCATCAATAGATAGATGGGAATTCCACCAATTCTCGACCAAGGAATGGAAAGAAGACACCTGTATAGCCAAGAGTTCTCAAATCTAAAGGGACAAGGGCCCCAATCAATATTGCTAGAAGATAAGACCAATGGGAAATGATCAGATATGATGTGATCCAATCGCTTGAGAGTAACTGTTCCAAATTTACAAAGACAATTCTCAGTAAGCAAAAACCGATCAAGAAGAGAGATATTGTATAGGACCAGAGCTCGACCACGTAAAGCAACCATTCGACAAAGGAATATCCCGTAATTGATAATCAGATATCCATTGATTGAAGGTATGCATACTAGAGGAAATTGTTCTGTCATGTGATTTTTCCCAAGATCATCTAGTGATATTGAAGTCACCACCACCAATTGTCACCTCCCAAACCAGCTAAATGGTCAAGTTCTTGCCAAAAATCAGCTCGAAAAGCATTACCAGGGGGCTATAAATTGTCGAAAGCCAAAAAGAAAAACCATCAGTCAGTGATACATGAATTGAAATGGAAAAGTGGCCCTGTATAACCTCGAGGATTGAGAAATCAGGCTCACTCCATAAAATAAGAATACTCCTTAACATATCAATAGCATCCAAAGCAGTCCAGCCAATAAAGGAAGAGCTCCATATGGATTTATAATCGATGATGAATCAACAGATGACAATTTTGTCTCTTGTAGGAGGGCAATACCAGGGTTATGTTGTTGAATAAGCTTCCTAACCAAAGCACGCTTCCGCCAAGAATTAAGACTACGGACATTCCAAGTGAATCTCATGGATTCTCAGATGATCCCTCCCTAATAACCAAGGTGGCAGGTTTATCGTAGTGGATTGAAGAAAAAAGGCCTTGTAATTCCCTTTGAAGCTTGGGTTTTTTGCTAGTAGTATGCGTGATTCTTTTGTTTTTGGGATTAAGAGGAGAGAGAGAAGGAATAGCCATAACACAAAAACCATGTAAGGACAATAAAGAAGCCAAGTCATGAAGACTAATGGGTAAGGAGGGTGGAGAAGATGACGATGGTTGATTAATTGGGTGAAGGACATTTAATGGGGAGTCGGAACCATGGTTAACCAGGGAGGTAGATGGGGAATTTTGATTGGGCCTCAAGTTTGGTGGAAGAAGGGGAAGAGAGTGAATTGGCAAATGGTTGGCATCACCCAGTTGATCGCCAAAAATGGCCATATCAAGGGCTAAGCGATGAATTCATCTTTCTTGGTGGGGCTGGAAAGATAACCCTTTGTATCAGAACCGGTAAGGAAAGTTTGGTTTGTTGGCTGGGGTGGAGTTTAGAAAACTAGCGTGTAAAGTGGTGGGGCCCTCACGGAAAGTGACTGCGGAGAGAGAAGGTTATGAAAAAGAGGGTGAGGCCAAGTTGGAAGGGCTGGTATGCTGGTTTTGGAAACTAAAAGATGAGGTTGACTTGGGTGAAGTAATGTGGCTAGGGTTTGCGGCTGAAGTGGGGGAAGGTAAAGGTTCAGATGGTGGGCCAACAAATTGGTCATTTAAGGAAAGGGAGGGAGGAAGATTTATATTCTCCATATTCATAGGAGATTCGGTCAAAGGAGGAAGATTTATATTCTCCATAATTATAGGAGATTCGGTCAAAGGATCAAGATATGGGGAGAAAGAGGGAGAGATCGATTGTTTGAATTCAAAAGCTATTGACTTGCCTTTTTCACTTAGACGAGAATCAATTAGATCCACTTTTTCAGCAACCCCTTTAATGCTATTTCCTTGTGGAGAGAGAGAAACATAACCCTGAAATCCGGCACCGACAGGTTAAATTCTCGCTAGAGTTTCATCGGCAGCCAACTCTTTGGGTTGACTAATTTCATATGGAATAAATCCTCGCTTGTTTTCCTTGATCTTCAGGCGAGCAAAAGAAAGAACCAAGCCACGTTCAGTTTGATTTGAAGGTTGTACAAATCTGCCACACATATCACCAATGTACCTAAAGATGGCTTCGATCCAGTGAGTAATTGGGAGATGAAACACATCAATCTAGCCTCCACATGATGCAACCATTTGTTGTTGGAAAGATAAGGGTACGTATGGAGAGATAAACTTAAGTTTCAAAGGACCGATGGTAGTCCAATCCGAGTTGGCACATGGTTTTTGAGAAATATCCAAGCTACAAACGTGCAGCAGAGCTTTGACATCAGAGATGGGATTGATAGTACAACGAGGTGATAGATAAGATTGGAGAGAGTCTCGGATAGCCAATCATGAATCAGTAATTGCAAACCGTTGAATCACCATAGCTTGCCAATCGAACTGTGGTAGCAAAGGGGTTGGAGAGACATGTAAAGCACCAGGATTTGATGGGGGAATGTCATTATTGGTCATGGAGAGGGGGATGTTTCTTGTTTGAACAGTTGCTTTGTAAGTTTGCGTGGTAGTATTGATTGTTGCCTTGATCATTGATTTAGGTTTCCCAGGATATCCCAAAACCAAGGCAAAGAAAACCAACCATCCTCTTTTGTCTTCCATAACAGGGATGAGGATTATGGAGCGACAGCCAAATTGCTCTAATAGGGTAAGCTTGGTAAAAAATCCATATTTATTGCTATGTTTTTCAAACCAAAGAGTAACACCATCATCAATCACTTTCTAAAGTATTTCTGGATGTAGGATCCTTGAACAAAGATTGGAAAGAGGAGGCTAACCATTCAAGCGATTTCCACGAGATAAAGACAAAGTGTATGTTGGATTGGCTTTGTTCCGAGAGCTTGCAATGCTTTCCGTTAATCGGAACAATCGGTGTTAGAGAAAATTTTCCGATCAATATGTGTATCAACCGGATGATGGATGAAGAAGGGGTAATCGGTGGAGGCTGGGGCATGGTGGTCGAGGCTAGAAAATGAAAGTTCTAAGGTGTGGAGGGAAGAGGAGAGAGGAGAGAGGAGATAGCATTTTTCAGATATTTTTGTGCCACACTTCCTCTTCTTGGTCACTTGTTTTCCGCAAGCTTCTTAAGGAAGAAGAGATTTGAGAGTTTCAAAGTCTTCTCGGCTTGATCTCAAGAAAGCAAGTAGTAGACAGCGCTGATAGAAGGCTTTGGCCTTTAGAATCCAGTGGGGTTTTCTCGATTAAATCACTTGTTAAGCACTTAGCATTGCCATCCCCCATTGACAACGAGTGGGAGAGAGCACTTTGGAAATCCAAGAGTCCACAATGGGTGAATATCACAGTTTGGATAATGATTTATGGTGTTTTGAACTGTTTGGAAGTCATGCAAAAAAAACTTCCATCTCACCACTTATCTCCCTCAATATGCCCCTTATGTTCAGCAGCCAGTGAACATCTACAGCATTTATTTTTGAATTGTTCTCATGCGAACAGATGCTGGCAAAAATTATTTGGCATATTCAGTTTGAGTTGGGCATTTGGTAGCTCTTTTCAAGAAAACGTCTTACAAGTTTTGATAGGTCTGCTGCTGGATAAAGGTTCTCAATTACTATGGTTCAATGCTGTAAAAGCACTTCTAGCAGAGTTGTAGTTTGAAAGAAACCAAAGAGTCTTCCATAAAAGGGCATCTACTTGGTTGGATGAGTTTAAAGCAGCTAGACTCAATGCATCTCACTGGTGTGCCTTGTCCAAGACCTTTGCAGATTTCTCGGTGCAAGATATAGTTCTTAATTGGAGAGCATTCATTCAGCCAACCTTTTTAATTCTCAGTTCTGTTCTAAGCTATTATGAACTAATTGAGTTTTTGGGTTGTTTTGTGTATCGAGTATTTCTCCCCGATTGTAAGCTTTTTACTATGTGATTCTTGCTGTTTGGTTTTCAATTTTATATTATGGATAGTTGGAATGGATATGAAGAAGGCGCTATGGAGTGTCAACCTAGTTGAGATGTTCGGGTGCGCCTATTGATCCTTTGGCATTTTTGTTCTTTGTATAAATATCTCGTATTTTGAGCATTAATCTCATTTCATTACATTTTGAGGCTTATTTCCATTTCAAAAAATAAGACTTTCAATGATTGATTCCTATCACTGCAATACAACCATGTCCATACTTTTTGCTGTTTCCTAATGTGTATCCTTCTAATCATTGTAACTTGATATAAATATAGGAACTCGTATATGAGCTTTTATTTTTCTGTAAGGAGACAATCGTTGAAAAGTAGATATAATTAAAGTAAGCTAACTAAATTTTAAAACAATTCGAGAAAACCACTCACTCTATGGTTGTTATATACTCTTCGAAGAATAAATAAATAAATATTGATTTTCTATTATTTTTATTCTTTTACACCACCAAATCCATGATTAATGGAAGCCCTTACTCAGGAACCCACCCTATATGCATGACATCAGTTTTCCAAACTTTTTATATCTGTTTAACGTTAGAGAAAAAAGCAACAAAGGACTACAACAACAGACCACTCCGCAGTCTTCAGAAACTTGAAGCTCCTTAAAACCACTTCGAGCACCCGTCTCCAAGTCAAAAAGCGGTACTTTTGTTCTACGACCATTTCTCATGTCATCGATATTCTGAAAATGCAGAATAGAAATAAAAAGCATAAGACAACTACCAAAATTATTTGTGACCATATTCTCTTTCATATGTAATTTTAGTCATGCCTAACTCATATAATGCTCTTCCTCAAGAAACCTCAGTGAGGTTTTTCTTTTCTAGCCATTAGTAATTTATTCAATCTTTGAAAGATGCATTTGAGGAAGGATAAAAATGTCAGCTTCACAAAAGGGCTACAAATCTCTGGCTGTTTAAAAGGTGTAAGTAGGAATAAAATGAGCATTCTGAACAAAAGCTGAAAACACACGCATCTTCAACCTTGGATAGCAGCGACAGATCAAGTGTGCTGAAATCATCATACTTGAAATCCTTCACTTGCTCTGATTTGTAATAACTTTCAAGCGAAATTACTTCACATCCAACAATATTAGCCATTTTATGAGCTAAACTAGTCTTCCCTGATCCACTTGGACCACCTGCGACAGTAGAATCTGGAATCAATAGTAGTTGAAAATCTTATAGAAAGTATAAGATTTGATAGTAACTCATGCTCTATGAAAAGAATATAACCTAAAATCTGGGTTATTTCTCAACAACTGAGAACAAGCTGTGACCTATGGGCGGCAAGTATTGCCAACAAAAGAAGTTTAGTCAGCATAAGATTTGATTAGTTAGTTAATTATATGAGATGGTTAGCATTTACCTAATATTGCTAGATAAAGGGGCAGTGAAGGGTAATATTTATGTTTAGAACATGAGGATAGCTTCCTCGAAAAGCTATCAACCTCGTTTTTGGATCAATTCACTCTTTTGAGTTTCTATTGCAAGGTGGTCACTGGCAATACACTTGGCAGTTTATTGTGTTTTCAAGCAAAAGGTAGCTGAGTTTGTGTCTTTTAGAGAAATTTCACATCAATTCCTTTTTTCTTTCCTTTTAATGATAAACAATTTTCATTGATGTATGAACTTTACAAAACAGAAGGCAAAGCCCAAACTGAAGGAGTTGCAAAAAATTTTTCCAACTGATCAAAAGAGGAGAGATTAAATGAGCTGAAAAGGATGTGCATTTACACCAAGAGATGGCAATTAGCAAGCTAGATATAATTTGTTAAAAAAGGCTGTCTATGGAACTTTCCTTCTCTTTGAGGAGGCGGTTGTTTGGTTGTTTCATTTCTTCCATGTTGTCCACAAGAAATCCCTAATGAGATGCATCCAAAGATTCTTTCTCCTATTTGTGCGAATGGCCCATGAGAGTGGAGCTAAGGAGGCTGATATTACACTAGGATAATAGGTTAATTGGGTAATTGGGTAATATTATAGGTTAATTCCCTTTTTACCCAAACTTGTAATAATAGTCTATAATAGGAGTCTTCCCCTCTTATATGAAACAAATATTATCACTTCAATAAAAGATGCACAAGATTGATTCTTGTAAGTTTTTCTTTGAGAATACTTAGGCTACATCAGAGGACTTGTGATCCAGCAAAAGGCAGTAGTAATCTCCTTCCAAAATCAGTCGGCAACTAGGAAATTGATGAACAGATGATCTGAGATTCATGAGTTCTTGTAAAAATAGTGAAAGTGTGTGGAGACAATGAAATTTGAGGTAGACTGTGCTGCATTTTGTCAACAAGTGTTGATGGAATTGTATCTGAGCTCCCAAAGGAAAATCTTGGTTTTCTTCTAGTAGAATCTGTGCAAATTGCTTCGTTAAGGGGGTGCCGTGTTGGATCTAGGTTATGGTGTATGTCAGTCAGAAAGCGATTTGGTGGAGAAAATTCCTTTCCAATCAATTTTCCAAGATCATTTATCCCTGGATGGAGATAGATAGAAGCCAAAAGGTCCTGAGCATGAACCCTTCTTCAATTTCATCCTCGGTAGGATTTCTTCTCAGTCTAAGATTCCACCTTTGATGATGATCTGCAAGAGTCCTTTATAGAGACAAGGAGAAGATATGGGAAAAGGAGACTGCCAGCTAATCATCTATCAAGCATCAATCAAACCAAAAAGATGTGTTTTGCCCCATCCAGTATAACTCTCTTTCTAATGAAATTTTGCTGCCGTAAAATGGATTTCCAAGGTCCCTTCATGGTGTTTAGAAGTCTGTCATGTGACCATGGATTGAATTTGGATTTGCCCAATTTTTCATTGATCACTTGTCTCCATAAGGCATTCTCTCCATGGTAATATCTCCATATCCATTTTGATAGTAGTGCACTGTTCTTAACTTTCATTCTCCGTATTTCAAGGCCCCCATGTATGATGGATCTAGTGACTTTTCCCGCTGTACAAGGTGTGATTGGATAAGGTAGGTCCCCCTTTCCAAAGGAAGTTACATATAGTCTCTTAATATATATATATTTTTTTAAACAGAAACAAGACTTCTTCATTGATATAATGAAATGAGTCAAAAGCTCATAGTACAATGAAACATACCAAGAAAGAATACATAGAAAGAACAAAAACAAATACAGAGGACTAAACCTTAGAGGCAAATGAGGCTAAACAAAAAGGAAACAACCAAGGAACATATTTTTCCAAACAACAAACTCTGGCAATGAACGAAGCTTGAAAACTTAAGTGACAAAGAACTTTGAAAGCAATTGAAAGCAGATGAAGCTAGAAGCTGAACTCTAAACCAGATTGACTAAAAATCTGCCAATGAAGAAGCCTCCCCATAAACAGAGCCAACCAAACTTCTTGGGCAACCATGTACAAAAGAACAAGAGTCTTGAAAAGAAGCAACCAAGGACTTTGACAGGCATCACAAGGATAAAACAATCAAACAAGCAACAACAGACTGGACCCTCCAAACTGAAGCTTCCAGAAAGATGTGATAAATCCTCTCGGACTAGCCTTCTTAGAGAGAATAAAACTTGGAGAAGCTTCCAAGATCACAATAATTTTCAAACAACATAAAGACACCCACGAATTAGAAAGACCTCCAAGACCTCTCGTGTTCCACGTCAGGAACTTTATAGAAGAGAAAACAAGATAGCAACCCCAAAAATCTCACAAACAGCTATAACCAAAGCTCAGCTGAGAACGATACTACGAGCATCAATTATTGAATGTTGATGCTTGGGAATATCTTCCTCATTGAGAGGAGTCAATAAAGAAACTTCAGCCTTACCAATCGACTAAGCTTCCTCCGGTTGAAATAATTGACAAATATCGTTACCAAACTCATCAATTGTCTCTTCCTCATCTCGTATTTCTCAGTTTCAGGATTTTCAAGCTCTTCACTACTAGCACTTACTATTGATTCTTCGTCTGATTCTAGCTTTTTATGATGAGAGTAGCTTGGAAGACTAGCCAGGAGACCTCTCCCAAAATTAATGTTTGAACCGGGAATTTTAAAGTCAAAATGAAGAAAAGAAGGATGATTCGAGGAAGAATTTTCAGACTTTTCAGGTATAAGCCCGGGGATTTGACTAAACCCTAAACCCTAAACCCTAAACCCTAAACCCAAAATGCTTGAGAAAATATGAACGTTTCTTTGGTTCCACCGGTCGAGAGACACATGCAGGGAAAGAAAGATCAACATTACTTTTGCAATGACGCAATGGAGAGGGGGCTAATGTTTGATGAGGGCTACCACAGCTTGTAATTCCAGGGGAGAGAAAATTAGCACAATCACTTACTGCATTTTCACTAAAGTAGGAAACAAGAGCTTTACCCCAATAGCTTTATCCTTTAAGAGCGAACCTTCTTTGGTTAGGGATACAGACGAACATGAGACAGCTTCAGGCAAGGAACAACTAGGACGGCGGCTTTCTTGGCGACAAAGACTATTTGAAATTCTTTCGAAGGGATATCAGCGGTCTTTATTTGGCTAACAGTTGTATCACCAATGGCTTTCTCACTCTTCAAGAAATGTTGCTCCGCATTCACATCAGATGTAGATGAATTCCTGATTATCTTCTCCAACGACCATGGAAAGGAATCTGAGTCAAATGAATCCAAATGACCAACTTCCATTGGCTTATGCATCTTGAGCTTACCCCCTTTTATGCCGGAAGCTAATGAATTTCTTGAAAAATTCAAGGACAACCCTTTATGCTGGAAGCTAATGAATTTCTTGAAAAATTCAAGGACAACCGAGAAGGTAACAGCAAATCCAAATAATGATCTAAAGATTCAAACTCTGTTCCTTCAACTTGTTGACTTCCAAATCCTCCACGAAAGACATACCAGAATCATGCCATATGCAAAAGTAGAATCCAATCACGTTACAACTTTTCACTTCCATGCTTTACGATAGATCAATTTACGAACAAGATGATCAGAAAGAGAGGGTGCTGGCCGGAGCTACTGATCAGGGAAGGGAGAAGGGAGAAAGGAGGGGGAGAGTGGAGAGAGGAGAGAGCATCAATACCATGGCCAACATAGCTTTATAGTCTCTTAATAATCAAAGCAACCTTTGTTGGGTGGGAAGGTTTGATAAAGTGGCTTGGGCTGCTCCATTCGGGAGCTCTTTAAAAGATGAAACAAAACCAAAAGGGTATCAAGAACCACGTTATCAAAGGATGAAAAGAGAATGGTATCATTGGTAAAATGCGAAGGGTGGATCTGAAACTATTCTTTACCAATCTTGATACCCTTGATGAACTTATTCAAATTCACACTTACCATCATTCTACTAAATTAGCCCAAGCCGACAATAAAAAGGAAAGGTGTGAAACCGTGCGAATTGCTAATATTTGTGGTATCTTGAAAAACGTGATGCAGAATTTGAAACAATTTTCAAGAAGATGACAAGAATTCGATAAGGCTAGAATCGCAAATATTAAGAGTAACCCTCATGAAATTCAAGAACTCATTCGAAGCTGTGAAACCGTGTGAGCAACGAATGAAACAAAAAATCTAGAAGATTCGAGACTAAGTGTGAAGCAGTGGTAAGCAACACATTGAGATTCCAGAATCAAGTGTGAAGGACACTGTGGGCAGCGAAGAAGAAAATTAATGGAAAAGGAATTGGTGTATTGATGAAATCGTGAGCAAGAAACAAGAAGGTCAGATGATGGCGCTTGCAGTCCTTGGTGAAGCAACAGAAGAAAAGTTGTGATCCAAGGT
Source organism: Benincasa hispida (assembly GCF_009727055.1). NCBI lineage: Eukaryota > Viridiplantae > Streptophyta > Magnoliopsida > Cucurbitales > Cucurbitaceae > Benincasa > Benincasa hispida. Next base: position 6,971,729 of record NC_052355.1, read on the forward strand.
GGTTGTGCTATTGCTTGCAAAGAATAAGAAGATGGGAAGGAAGAATATACGACCATTTTCAACCCAATACCCATCCAACCTGACCCAACTTGTTTTGGTATTTTTTTCAACCCGCAATCTACACATTCTAACTTCAGTTGGGTTATGTTTTGGCCCCATGACCTGTGCAATTTGACCCCACTTCAGTTGTCTTCGTTTTTTTCCATTAATCCAACCATGGCCGATTACAAACCAATAAAGCCCATTCTTTTTACACAATTAACTCAACCCATTTTACAAAAGGTTAAATTCTTTCTTTGGGAAGTTAGTCACAATGCCATCAATACATGTGACAGGATACAGAAACGGCTCCCACACAAGGCCCTATCTCCTCATTGTTGCCTCTTGTGCAAGTCTGGACATGAATCAACTAGTCACCTACTCGTCCATTGTCACTTTGCACAGAGATTTTGGAAAGAGATATTCTCATCCTTTGGTTGGTACATTGCTCTCCCAAAGTGATCTATCCTACACTCTCACTGGTCATCCTTTTTATCAAAAACAAGAAGCTCATCTGGATCACCTGATTTGTGCTTTCTTATGGATTACTTGGAAGGAAAGGAACAATCGTCTTTTCAATGACAAGGGAAGCTCTTTTGATAATTTTTTGGAACTCATTATCTTTCATCCTGTGAGTCGATGTAAATGTACTCCTTTTAATTCATGCACCCTTTCTTCCCTTTTGACCAATTGGAGATCGCTTTTGTAACTCAATTGGCTTGGGCTTTGGCCCATTTTTGTAAATTTCATACATCAATGAATTTTTTTTTTATTTCTTTTTATAAAATAAAAAAAGAGAGAGAACTCAACCTTTTTCAACTTTGGACATATAAAAGCTTCTCCGGTTAAGTCATTTTTTTTTTAACATTTTATAATGGATTTTGATGTCTGAGGATGTTTTTTTGTTATTTTTATATAATATTCATTTTTGATAGTTCTCTTCAATGCTACAAGCATTTTGAAGTTGCAAGGACCAATACCTCTTCTTGGTGTTCTCTTTCTAAATTATATGTTAATTTTTCTATTCAAGATATATATATGAATTGGAATGCTTTTCATTTTCTCTATTTAGTTTTTCTCTGGATGTCTTGAACTTTTTTGTTTCATTGTCATTGTATTTTGCGCAATAGTCCCTTTTCATCATATTCTTTTAAAAAAATATATTCATTTTCTTTTTAAAACTCGAAGACATGTTTTTTGGGAGAAATAGAATGATATAGTAGGATTAAAGTCAATTAGGGTATCTTGGTTAAATTCTTAATTAATTAGGATTAAGATTAGTTTCCTTCAATGAATAGGATTGGGATTAAGATTAGTTTTCTTGATTGATTAGGATTAGGATTAATTTCCTTGATTAATTAAGTTTAGGATTAGTATGCTTTCCAATTCTCAATAAATAGAGGCATTGTCTTCTTGTATCGATAATTTTTTATTCATAATAAAAACTTTGATTTTATTCTTAGAGATTTATGTCCTTTTATCCTTTAGGCTATATCAGAGAACCTAATTATAATACAGAGATATGGCTCAATCTGTACGTAAAATAATGTGGATACAACAACTCTTGATTGAGTTAGGCTTCAATATTACAGTTCTAACCACATTGTGGTGTGACAATCAAGCTACTCTTCATATTGCATCCAACCTACTATTTCATGAGCAAACTAAACATATTGAGATTATCATTTTGTTCGTGAGAAAATACAAAAATGTTTAGTGTCTACTTAGTAGAAGACTAGAAAGTTGTTCAATATTACAATTCCACCAAGTTGTGGTGTGACAACCACGTTATTATTCATATTGCATCCAATTTAGTATTTCATGTGCGAACTAAACATATTGAAATTGTCATTTTGTTCGTGAGACAATACAAAAAGGTTTGGTGTTTACTAAATATGTGAAGACTGGAGAGAAATTAGGAGATATTTTCACGAAGGTTTTAAATGGAGTTCAAATTGATCACCTTTTGTAACAAGTTGGGCAAGATGAACATGTATGCTTCAGCTTGAGGAGTGTTACAGTATATATGTGTAACTATAGGAGCTTATTAGTCTTTTGTCATTTATTGTAATTTTACTATTCTTAGTCTAAGTCTTTCATGTATGCCTATACGTATGGAACTCTAATGTTTAGAACGAGTATGACTCTTCTGTATTTTGGTCTCATAATAACGAATGAGTCATTGGTGGATATTTATTACTGTGGTAGATGGTTAATTAGTTGGTAAGAGATTTAATAAGAAAGCACTCTACCCTTCCTGTCCTCTCTAGCAGGGACAACGATTTAAAACCACCCAAATGCTGTCAAATTTGGCTACTTCTGCGAAGAATCCCTTCTGATTATCTTCTCCACCATCTGAACTTTCAATCTGAATTCTTGGGCATATAGTTGATCAAGGGTGTGTGCTAAAGTTCTACGAAACAATCGATCAACCAAAGTATGGAGCTTAGGATAGAGATGAAGTACGGTTTTTCATCATTTCTGTGAGTTTTGTTTCCTTGGTATGTGGTTGGTTTCAATGGAATATTGTTTCCGCTCTATTGTAGAAAAGAAAGGGTTTGTTTGGATGCTCAAGGTGGTTGAGGTCGAGGCTGGGGAAGGAGGGTGGGGAGAGAAAGGGGACATGGTGTCCTACCCAAAGGTAGTATCTTGAGTTTCACATATATTTCAAAAATCCAATAGGCGCTATAGCATGGTAACTCATCACTACTTAAAAGTAGAAATACAACCATACTCAGAAAAATTTCCTCATGAAGCCCAAACATTTAAAGGGGACGGTGAAAGATATGCGAAGATAGCAAACATGTCATACCAATTCCAACAATAATAGGAAGACCTTTGTTCTCCAATAACGCCTGAAACAAGAACAAACCTGCACTTACTACGGAGAATTATATGAAGAGTGCTCAACTGTTCTCTATCAACTCACATAGCATTACTACCTGAATCGCTTGAACAGCTAAAAGCAAACCTCTGTCAAGGTCACATGAATCCGGCATTGGAGCAAGCCTCAAAGAGTCCCTGAAAGAGGCGGGATCTGTGGTTGCTTCATGAGAGTAATCTAAACATGTAACATTCTAATAGATCACACATATAAAATTGGTTATATAAATGTTAAAGAAATATACCAGTCGCTAAACTATCAGACTGAGGTGGGCTAATAAATTGCCACGTTGCAACTACTGGTTCCATTTGAGATTTTGTTGGAGATCGGGTCCACGGCTGAGAAAGATCCTCAAGTCGAGAAACAGGATTTGAAGCAACACGGATAGGCCTGGGAGCAATGATAACCTTTTCTTGGTTACTAGCCAGAGATGTATTTGGTAGAAGTGGAGGTGTATTTAATCGTGGTACACCTGCAGGTGAGGTTAGTAAACAACAAACCAAAATTTAGAAAATTACAAGAAACACTAGATTCTAAAGGGATGAACAAGTACCAAGCCTATAGAAAAAAAAAAAAAAAAAAAAAAAAAAAAAAAANAAAAAAAAAAAAAGAGAAATCAGAGAGATAAATCTGAAAATGAAAGTGAGGGAGGAGAAGGAAAGAAGAAAGAAAAGCCACCCCAAAAAATCAGAGAAAGCAAGATAAATCTGAAAATGAAAGACAGGGAGGAGAGGTAAAGAAGAAAGAAAAGGACATCAGAGCAAGGAATACTAGAGTCCAAAGTTGAAGCGTCATCCAACCTTTTCTTTCAAGAATCATCTCCAGATAAGACTTTGTAATCCAAGATGCTCTGATACCCATCCTCAACACTTCTTCTCCAACTGTCTAAAAAGGAAAGGAGAAAACAAAGGAGCAGGGATGAAATGAAAAACATGTTCAACATCATTGAACAAGTACAACTTGCCACTTCTAATCCTTCATAGAGCAGTTCACGCAAAAGAAAGTCAATAAATGTAGCAAGAAATATTTTACCATGAAAAAGGAATGACATAGATGCAATAGCTAGCAAATACATTCTTCAACTTCAAGAAAATTAGAAAATAGGTATTCGAGGAATGAAGACTAGAGTGAAAACTGAAATCATCAACCGAAACCAAAAATAACTATTTCCAAATGAAAAGAACAGAAGTGGGAAAAGAAATTGTAAGAAAGGTAATTTGGGATAACAATTGGACATAGGCCTGGAAAGGATGATATACCATGGAACGGAATCCCTTCCATCAAGAAAAAAACCACATTCTCACTAGGTCGAGTACCTCAAGAAGCAAATAAGTTTATGACGAGGATATAAACTCAACAATGAAAAATCTTAAATTTCATTTATGATATGAAACATACAAAAAGACTTGAATTTCATCTCAACATAAAAGACTAACACATATTAGAGAGACCATGGTCCTAATCTGAAAATTGTATGAACAGTCTCAAATCACAGGAAAACAAGGGGAACATACCAAAACTAATAGCCTTCAAGGAAAAATATATATAAGTTGAAGGATAAATCAGTGCCTACTTTTCTATTTGAGCTTCGAAGCACCATGAATGTCTCACCAAGAGAATCAATTGTTTCAAGTGACACAGAAACATTGCCCTTATTTACGAATATAGATGCCCTTTTATAACCAACCACCACTGTATAGCCCAAGTCCAGCAATCCACCTAAAGTCATCCGTCCAACCTGCTCCAAAGTAAGATAGAAAACAAGTAAAATCAACTGAAATTGGAATCCATCAATGGATAACAGAAAAATAATGTATCAAAAGATGATAACTTCTAAAACAAAGTCAACTAACATAATTTTAAAATAATGAAATGCTAAACCGTAAACACTATATGACACTAACTGACTAATATATAGGAAGGGCTCTGCATTTTACATGCTCATCCTCACAAGAAAGAAAAGAATTCTTTCGCAAAATTTTATTGGGGCCTTTTTGAGATCTACAACTCTCGAATATTCAATGAAAAGGAACCAGAGCCTCAATCTTTTCTTACATCTATTATTTACTCATCTCTCAACTGGTGCAACGCCATTTTGTTAAATTTTCCACACAATTGGTGTAAAGTGAGTTCGCCATTTCATAATTTTTTTCCTCACAATTGGTATAGAGTTCACCTTTTTGTAATTATCACTTTACAAATCCCATGACCAATTATAAAAGCTTTTTGAAATCCGTTAGATAGAACATCCCCTTTTGTAATTTATCATATCAATTAAATGTATGTGTCCTATAAAAAATAATAACAAAATAAACAAAAGGCTCCAAGGTTCAATAATTTTAAACCACACCATGAACATTTAGAAACCATACTCTCCTCAAGGTCAAACCTCCAACTCATTGCATAAAATGTCCCATCTAGGAAGTCCCCTGAAAATGTATTCCCTTTTTACCATAATTTTCTTTCTTTTTTTCTTTCTTTTTTTTATATCTGTGAGTGTCTAGGCTAGCATACGCACACCTCGACTAATATCACGGGACAACCCTTTTTTTTTTTACCATAATCAAAATTCCATATATAACTAATACAGAATACTTGCATTGTAGTTAAAACAAAAATGTCATGGCCACTAACAATTCCCAACAATATTAATGGACAAAAAGTAGCAGGAGTTTGCTAACTTCTATCAATTCCTACAGCAACAGTCTAGTGCTTCATCAGGAATTGATACGAACAATTTAGTGCTTCATCAAAATGGGGATTAGATATATTACCTCAAATTCAGCTTTAGGTCTGATAATAAAATTTTTGTCAACTATCCTCTGGTCACCAAGTGAGAGGTAGTACTTAATACCAGATTGTCGCACTTTAATCCAGTCATTTATACGTGCTTCTTCACTTGCAGATGGAGGCCTAAGATACATCTCAATAAAACTGAAATTTGAACAAAATTTATCACTGAGACCAACCTATATCGACAAGTAGATACTTGAAATAGTTTTACTGATTTACCTACTTGTCTGTATGCGTTTTATTTCCTTGAAAAGGATGGGCAGAATGTACATCTGGGAACTGTCAGAAAACAAGACATTTTAGTGCAAGAAAATAATTGAAATAGTTATCTACATGTGCTAACTATTACCCACATTGAGAGACTTCAAATCAAGACGAGGAAGTTTAATAACTCATAACAGTTTGTTATAGGGAAAAAGAAAAAACTCAGCATATCCTTTTCTAGGATATTAGAAAGTACGAAGAATTTATGAAGATTTTCTATTTTATAGGAAACCAACCAATTTCATTTATGATATGAAGTTAGAAAAATAACAATAATAATAAATAAATAAAAAGAAAGTATTTGTCTACTAGACTATTCAAAGTTCTACTGTTCATCACGACCCATAGATTAAAAAGAAGTTCTAAAAAACTCTATTAAATTGAAGCCGAAGGATCTTCCTTGACAAATGGGTGGCCAAACATGACATGGGGAAACCCTTTAAGCTATATGGAACAGCCACATGCCAGCTTAAGGAGGAGACGGGAGTAAGGACTAGAACCTACTTGCTACCATATGAGAAAAATGTTACCTTCCATAGACACTGGATCGTCTGGATTGATGGTGATAGCAAAAAGGAAAGTCTATCCTTCAAAAAAATCCCATTAAACCAGGGATCCTTCAAAAACAAAGTGCGTTTTCCATTGCCAACTTTAGTTTTCATATACTAACCCAATGACTTCTGAAACTCAAATTGCCTTTACTTTTGGTATGCCAAGGGGAATGGTTGATCCATGTATGCTAATAATCACTTTTCTCCAAGGAGGTTCTTGCATAAACCTCCAACCCCATTTAGTAAGGAGAGCCAAATTTCTATGTTTCAAAGCACTATACCAAGACTACCATGGGAATGGGATTTGGAAGCTAATTGCCAATGCGCCAAATGGTTAATCTTACTACCATCCTTTCCTCCCAAAAAAAAGAACTCCTTAATACCGCTCTAACTCCAAGCTATCAGAAGATGGCATTAAAAATAAGGACATGCAGTATAATGGAAAGTAATCAAATCACCCCTAAACTTTACTATGGAAATCGTTGCAATTTCACCTACAAACTTCTAATTGAAAAACATAAACCCAATTGACCACTTCGATAAAGTTTTCTGTCAGTTGGTCTCTTTCCGTTAGTTAGGCCTTATATTGGATGAGTTTAGCAGCAAAGATTTCTGCGAATGGAGGAGAGAAAGGCAGTGTAGTTAAATGAGAGGGAGAGGACGAACCAGGTATGAATTTCCCCCTTTTGCAATAAATTATGGATCGTTTTTCTACTGCAATTCTGATTTCAAATTGCAAAAAAAAGCTATCTCAGGAGTGGTTCTACTATGTTTTTAATCTATTCAAGTCACCGGATCCTTCTTATTTTACTATACATCATCAGATTTCCAGTGAATTTTCAAATTCTTTGATTTTTTCACTTAGTAGCCAATATTGAAACTGAATTGTGGGAACATTTAAGTTTACTTTTGTCTTCAACACTGGTGTTGCAACGAAACACTATTGCTAATCCTGCTATCCATCCATCTGGCACATTAAAATA
>NC_052355.1:6979263-7040587 GCF_009727055.1 Benincasa hispida
AAATTGATTGTCCTATAATAATAATAAATTATATAAAAAAAAAAAAAAAGCTCCCTTTTCCATAAAAGGCTCATTGTCATCTTCACAACTTCGTACTCCTTTTTTCCTTTGCTTCCCTGCAATTTCCTGTTCTTTTGTCTTTCTCTACCTTCGCCATTTACAGAGCTCTTTGGAATTTCTTCCTTGATAGGTTTAGATTTTTTTACTTTTCCCAAAAACTTCTTCTAGAAACTCCTATATTTCGTGGAACATCAGTTGAGTAGGAAGTAAAAACCTCCATAGTGAAGCCTGGAATTGAACTTCTTAAAATTCTTTCATAACTGGTGGAACAATTTAACAAGCCCATGGACCTTATATTGTTTAAGAGATACCCCATAAGTATCAAAGAAAGAAGGGATATTGTATCCATGGGGAGGGCCACGTGTGAATTAAAGAGGTAAAGAATGAAGTTCCAGTAATCACAAGCAAAGGGGCAATTGGAAGACTTGAGTTGTTCCCTATCCTCGCAAAAAGAACACCAGTAATGAGAAAGAACGTGATAAGGCTTTTGGAAGGAAGTCATGCCTCAAGCCATAAGTGATTTAAAAATAAATAAATAAAGTTTTTAAAAATCTTTGGACATCATTTCTAACATACAAAAATAGGTAGTTAGCAAAAATAAAAATATTAGCACAGACCTCACTTCTACATTTCAGCTTGTATATTGCCTCCCTAAATGATGAGACAAAGCTGTTGTTAATTCTTATCTGCAATATTAAAACACATAAAAAGGTAAAGCTGAAGTTTCAGGTACAAAAACAGAGAAAAGGCGATAAACTAACCTGGGCATGATGAAGGTCTGGCTCTATGTGTTTTCTAAACAATGGGAAGATGCTATCAATAAGATAATCTAATGAACAGGAATCTCCAATATCATGCCGAACTTTGGAGAGAAGGTTAAAATGAACCCCACCAACCTAATTTGCCAAAAATAAATAAATCAACTACTACTTCAACTAGCAAAAGAAGCCAAAAAAAGGCTACAGTCATGCCTGGAGCAAAGTTAGTTTTTTTTAGAAAAGCATACAAAACTTTTCATTAAGGAAATGAGAGATTAATGCTCGGAGATACAAAAGGATACAGACAAAAAAATAAATCAAATCACAACAATGATGAAGAAAAACAAGGATACTTAAAGATATGAAATTATAAAGGAGTAATGAAAGCAAGCTTGCAACAGATAATGAATCTTATATCCCAACATTTCCTTTAAGTTTGAATGTTCTTATTAAAGATTCACGTGACCAATGTGATCCATGCAACCAATAGATTGGAAACTTTTCACACACAAAAATCCTTTTTAGAAATAAAGAATATAATAACAAATTACCACTGCCACCCGAATATCTAGCAAAGAACGTAATTTTGCATGTAATGCATAGGTTCCATCAATGATTACCTACAAAAAAAAAATGCAAAGAAATCAGTCCACAAATCCACAAATCATAGAAGCTACAGTAATCACTACTTACCACCCCAGATGAAGCACTCTTTATTACTTTTGAACTGACCCGTTTCTTTAGATGAAAGTCAAAAACTGGGATCATGGTGTCTTTTCCATTTGTCAAATCCTGCAAGCCAGACATAGATAATGAGTGGAAAAGAAGGGACATTTTAAAACATTATTTTTCACTGGAAACTACTATTAAAAATTAACTCAACCAAATCAATGCTTTTGCTTTTTCGCAAGCTTTTACAAATTCAGCATGAATAGTGGAATGGAATTCAAAGTTCTGGGCAGTATAAAAAGTAAAGGTCCCTTGAAGAGCCAAGTAAAGAAGACAAAATAACCTCAAGATTCTGAACTAGAAGATCAAAGTCTATTGAATCCAAATCATTCCCCTCATCGACTCCATCTCGATAGTTTTCCATTGATATAACATTACAGCCAATTACAGATGCCACTTTCTCTGCTAAGCTTCAACAAAACCACACAGCATGATATATCAGAGCAAATAAAGGGAGGCAAGTAACTCTAACCAATGCTTCTTATCAGGAAGGAAAAGAAAAAGTACATATATGTTATACCTGGTTTTACCAGAGCCGCTTGGACCACCAATGCCAACTGTTACAAGTCCATATTTTTTCTCTCTAAGTTCTTGAATGGATTTCACTAATAGATAATATCCATGATCGAAAGACTGCATATGTCAATTTTGGAAATGATTAGCCTTATTCACAAGCTTTCTTCAGAGTGCATCACATACAGACGATTGAGCATAAATCCAAAGAACAAATCAAATGAATGTTAAATGAGCATAACTCAGCTAGTTGAAGCTCCATTTGATAACTATTTGGTTTTTGAAATAGTTCATAAATACTACTGTCATCTATTGTAGTATTTTCCTGATTGAAATTATCTACTTTTAAGGATGTTTTCAAAAGCCAAGAAAAACATAATTTTAAAATACTTTTTTCTTATTTTAAAATTTAGCTAAGAATTCAAGTGTTTAATTAGGAAAGATGAAAATTATAGTACCAAGTTATAAGAAAACAAGTCCAAATGTTATCATATTACATTTCACCTAAAAGGTTCAGGTTCAAATTTCTTCAACTCAAACAAATACAAAAAAGATAAATAATAAATAAATAAACACAACAGTTCATGTGAACGAGAAAATCAAAGCTACCAGATCACAATATGCTTTGCATGACGAAAATCATGAAGAAAAAACAGCATCAATTCAAGAATCCAATACAGCATTAAACCAGTGTACACAAACCCACACAATAAGAAGAAAAAAAAAGGGGATTCAAATTTCTATATCGAAATTTACGAAGAATACGCAACACAAAAATACAATCAATTCAGAAATCCAAATCCAATCCGCTCGAGTCAGTAACAAAAGAACCAAAAAAAACAAAACAGATTTCAGGCGATTGATTGTACATACCACATGAAGAGGCAGCGATTGAAGGATGGAGGAGGAAGAAGTGGAAGTGGAGGGTTGTTTTTGGTAGAAATCCCTGCCTTCCTGAAGAACCCGCTGAACCACCTCGTCATCCATTTTCGTACGGCGGAAAAGAAAAAGAAAAACTCCCCCGATTCTCAAATCGTCTGCAATTGCTTATACGAGGGGTTTGCGTGTTGAAGAAGCCAATCAAATTGAAGGATAGGAATGAATTCCAGATACAAGAAAGATGAGACGGACAACCGTAAAGATGAAAAAGGGATTTGGGTTCGTCATGATCTTCAAGCTTTACACCTTGCCTTGCAGTTCCGCTATTGAATCATTTCGAAGAATACGCCTACAATTCTGGGTTTTGCTTCCGCAGACATTGTCTGTATTGTATGATCAACTTTTTGTAAGCGGTAAAGCGTACAAATTTATCTCACATTTCGTACAAACTTTGCATAATAACATCGGCCTGTTTGGTGCCAATTGGTCCATTTGAAAATGAGATTTACTCCAATTCAAAAAAAAAAAGAAAAAAAGAAGTGTTTTAAGATGTCAAATTTGATTGAAATTAGGAGTGTTCCAACTCGAATAACTCATATTACCCAACTCAAAATGTAAGAGCTGATTGTGCACTACTTATGAAAGCGTGCCTTTGGGTTTGCCCCTTATGTTTATGCCTACAATGTCATTGTGCACTTGTATCCAGACACGAGGGTTAACAGATTACTGGGTGGGTCCAGTAGTGGGTCGCTTATTGAGTATACTTATATACTCATCCTTTTTCATTCATGTTTTTCAAGTAAAGGTAGAGATAAACCGGCGAATGACAAAAGCGATCTATGACCTGGCATTTGGACGAGTTATTGCTTCCACACATAGTTTTCATTTACTAGTGTCTAATTTAGGAGATGGGCATTTAAAAACCTATGAATATTCTTTGATTTCATTTATTGATTTATTTAATTGTTATTTATTTTAAAGTTGGGTCAGGGGTACCTCGAACGATATTTTCAAGATTTCTTTTTATTATTTGAGCTTTGTTTAATGAAATAAAAAAAATCTCTCTATTTAATTATTCTTCGAGAAATATGTTGTCAAGCCTATGCAAGCATAGAGTAGCGTCCTAGAAACATAATAGAAATATGGGTCTTTACAGTTGGTATCAGAGCTTAAGTTTTAGGTTCTGTAGACTGATTTACATCGTGAGTCCAAAATGTTTCTTATGGCCACAAACGGATCTCTCGTCATCACCAGGTATGTCCCTTAAGTTCTCTAGGGAACTATGTATGAAATTTTACCTGTTGTACAGTCGTTTTTTTACGGGTTTCCCTACTAGCGTTTTGTTAAAGTGTTTCATGTGATTATCAAGTATGGCACCACAAACTAGAGGAAGGGGCAGTCGAGGTAAAAATGTTATTGGGGAGCAGGACTGATGTACAAGACCCTGAGGTGCAAAGCCAAGAAATGTGGGACTCGCCGCCTCTTGACCCTTTTGGGTCAACCTGGCGAAGGGTTAGACCAAGAAGCGGGCCTCGAACTTCAACCGTGCCCCCAACAGGACCGTCTTCCTCAGAGATTCCAACAGAGTACACTACCATGGCTGCAGCAATTGAGAATGTCGTCAAACAAGCTGTAGTAGGGCAGCTAAAGGATATCGTGGCTGAGCAGTTAGCTCAGCACGCATAGTCGCAGCAGGTGCCACCCCTGGTACCACAAGTTCAGAACTAAGACAAGGCCTCGATTCAAACTGTGGCAAGCCCTTCCTTGGAGGCCGAATATCTACGGGACTTTAAGAAGTATGACCCTCCGACGTTTAATGGGTCCCTGAAAGACCCCACTAAAACAGAGTTATGGTTGTCCACTATGGAAGGGATTTTTCAGTACATGAAGTGCCCAAAATAGCATAAGTTGCAGTGACGGCCTTTGTTCTCGTTGATAATGCCAAGTGCTGGTGGCACTCAGCCGAAAGAATGATAGAAGCTAATAGGGGCCAAACAACGTAGGACAATTCAAAGAATGATTTTACGAGAAGTACTTCTCTGCTCACGTGAGGTACTGTTGGGGTTGATGCCCTAAAGTCTCGTGTCCTGTAGTTTATAAACAGTTTGTACAAACGCTTGTGTTGTTAATATATGATATTTACTTCACATCTTTATTTTGCTCAGTTGCTTGTTTTATTTGCTTTACTATAAACCAATAAACATAAAATCCCTGGTTATCTATATGTGACTCGAGCATGTATGTGGTGACATACAAGTGGATCATATTTTGAGTGATAACCAAAATGATCTGTAGTATATGGATATAGGAAGGAAACCTTATCCTAGTAATGCTACGGATGCGGTCCGCTTTGTGGAATGGTCATAAGTGTTGTGACTTATCACAAATGGTCTGATTCTGATCATTCGTGTTGGGGACATACGAGCAGGGGCATCCTATACAAAGAGTTTGCATAAGACCCAACCAAGAAGTGTTAATGTCTCGTTGTATAACACCATTCATGACAGAGACTTTACTTCACTAGGATGACCATAGGTAACATGACCTCAATCCTGAGTGAGTTGGGAACTCCTGCCATTGAGGGCGATCCTTTGATTTGTATGGGTGTGAAGTGGCTAGATCGTCGATTCAAACCTACCATTTTGGGGATTCTTCTAATTTGGGAGCTGGGAACTCAGCTACACAAGATGGAATTCACTCCTTCCTCGAAGTAGGGGTAAGTAGATAGATAACTCCCTTAAAGGCTGATTTCAGGGCTTGAACGATGTGGCGCACACCACATTCTCTTAACCCGAGAGGTGTTCACACATAGTTGGACTATGTTGTATTATTCATTAAAGGAATCAGTGATACTTAAGGAGTGAGGTGTAATTACAGGGACAAAACGGTAATTTTGCCTAGCTTGTACTTACGAGCATCTGTGAAGGGCCATCGTACTCATGATTAGTTATATCCGATGGACACGGAAATATATCTGTGGTAAGAAAAGTTCAGCTGTTGGTCTTTAGTGGAATGCCTGACAGTTAACAGATGGTGGATCTCGTGGCTAAAGAGTTTAGTCAGCTATTCACGGACCGTTGGAGCTTCGAGCCATAGGTCCATTAGGTCCCTTGGGTAGCTTGGATAAAGTCGAGAACCAGTGTTTGGGTTTATTTAAAATGTTCAAATTGACAAGAGGAAGTTCGATTATATATGATATAATTGGACTGGTTAATTATATATGATATAATTGGCTAAATGTATGAGATACATTATTTTGGAGGAAATTAGATATAAATACGATTTATATCAAGTAGAGGAGAAAATACTAAAGTAGATATGTGATATCAAACTATAGGATAAAATATAATATGATTATATTTATTAATTAATTAATTGGTTAATTATACGATAATTAAGCCAAAAATTCATGTTCGAACGTGGGTTAGTGGGGCAACGTCAGTTATTGTAACTGATGAGTTAAAATGAAAAATGTTTTCAATTTTGAGTTGTTCAATCGATCACCCAAAGAGAAAAGTGAGAATGTGCGTTGGTGAACATCTAAACGATTGCTTACATAAAACGAGAGCCTATACGATAGTCCTCTCCACCTAAACGATCGTTTAGCTCGTGCCTAAACGATCGCACGCTATTTCCTACACAATCGGATAGCTTCTCTAAATGATCATATAGTGTGCCATTTTTGCTAAACGATCGTATACCTTTTCCTAAATGATCGTTAAGTAAATCCTACACGATCCTGTAGCTTCTCCTAAACGATAAGCGAGCTATGCGATGGCATCTTTTTCCCTCCCACTTGCTTATCACCTACATGATTCGTGTTTCCTCCTTCCTCTACCAAATTCACCAAAGACCACCCTTTGGATTTTCACTCTGAGAATACCCGGGACTCTTTAATGGTGGTGTCATCCCCACGACGTTCGTGTTCACGGTTGTTCGTGCCACTGTTGTTGACGCTATGCTGGGCGTTGGTAGATCGCTTGTAGGTTTCCGCTATTTTGGAGTTCCAAAGTGTGAAGAACATCTTCAACTAGTATGGAACTCTCTCCCTTATCATTTTCTTCTTCAAAGCATGCCGTTAATTAAGATTTGTTTGCATAACTGATGGCGGGAAATTGGAAGTCAATTTTACTCGACAATCAGCTTCCCTTGGACGCGGTATGCGATGCATGTTCCTAAGATATATGTTGATAGTCATGCGTCGATGATAATGCGTTGGAATAAAAAATGTGTTAATGAATGTATGCAATGACCATGTGTCCTGCCACAAGTTTTCTTACGTTCACGCCAAGTATAACATGGATGCAAGTTTCTCGGATAATTCAAGGTCAAACACAGGGACTTGTAGCTATATGTTTGCGGTGATGTGCATACGGCGGTATAAATAAAAGAATGGAGGGGATATTGCTACTTTATTCCTACTCCTACTCCTATCTAACAGACAATGCAATGAGAATATGCATGAAAGGTAGAGATACGACAAACCTTGACATGAAATAAATGAATGGGAAAATGGATAAAATGCGGAGATGTTTTCATTGCAAAACTTAAGAGTGACCACAAGGGAACCTTAGTCAATTCAAACTAATGTGGTCATGCAACACTCATACAATAGGAAACCACCTCTCGGTGCGAATGCTACGGCTTTTAATGTTAGAACGCATGCGATGTATGTGTAGAGGTGTCTATAGGGCCTACACATAAGCCTCTACTTCTTGTCTATGTGATGATACACAAACAAGGCGACCACATATCATCATTCCTATTCCTAGGGTGCATGGTGTTGACAAATAGAGCTATCTCTAAGTCCTCATTCTTGCCTATGCATTCCAATCCACTCTCTCGAGTCTTAGATTTGGGTTTTATAGACTACTCTCTCAAGTATGTCTAAATGATGAATGATGCGCTCATAGGACAAGGTAACCGCATGAACTTGGTTGATGCAAGGTTGTTACTATCCTTAGTGAACAACACATACATTACTTAATGCGACCAATCACTTACCTTCTCGGGCAGTTGATTGTTGCTGACTTCACTCATAGACAAGCAATGCATTAGCCTATAGACAGGCATTGCAGCAGCTTCACACTAAGCAAATAAGATTACTCACATACTCACGCAACGCATACCTCTCAGTAGTTTGCTACATGCTTCATATCCCTAATCCACATGACTAAGTATGCAATAACCAAGCAATCCCACTAAGTGTTACAATGAAAGTAAAGATGCTAAGCAAGAAGATGGAGATGGAGTCGAAGGAATAGAGAAATGCATTGAAAACAGATTGTATTGATTTCTTAATTCAAAAATGTTATACAATAAAATATGAGAAAAGAAAGGAAAAGAAATGACCGGCTGGAAGCAAAGATTTGCTTCCAGCGGATGTGTGTCAAGGCTGCTGGTGGTGCCATGGATGGGCGGAGGAGCTGGCTCTCTTGAGATCTAACTCTGATCGAAGGCTCCGATCGTCACTCGGAATGGATGAAGGAGGTAAAGAACTCTCAGCCGTCTTCTCACGCGTTTGTCTAGATCGTAAGGATCCACCATAGGCGAACCTCAGACGAAAACCTTGGATAAAATGAGTTTCAGCTCATCGGCTTCTATTTATAGAGCTTGGGTCGCGACAACATTAATTGGACTGCTCTAAGTCTGACATTCGGCGTGTTAGTCCTTTTCTGAACTTCTACCGCTAACGGCGTGGTAGGTAAAATGTCAACATCAACTTTGGACTTTCTCGAGGTAGATGCGTTGATGCGTTCATTCCACCTACCTGGGTTGATCCCATTAGAATGTGTTGTTGCGTAGCTGCAATCATTCAATGGCCACATTCACTTAACACTGCAACTCTACATGATGACCGCAATCGCTTGACGAGCACAACTCCCATGCGATGGACGCATACGGCTGATTACCGCAACATCCATGCGTTGATCGATGCGTTTGCCTTTGCGATGGAGTGTTTCTTCGCATGCGATCGTCTATGCCGTGGTCCAGTTTCTGCGTTTGTGTTCATCTTCTACATTAGCTACAAAGATAGAACATTGAACGATAATTAACGCAAAATAACAGGTTAGTTGAGTTTCAACATGTTGATCAACACAAGCTCATATTCTTGTGAATTCCTATCATGATCGATGTATATTCTACCTAACAACCTTCATAATTCTAAGTAAAAGGCATAAGATGGCATGCATTTCTGCATGTCATCACACCCTCAAACTTAAAATCATGCTTGTCCTCAATCATGCGTTATACTTGAGAAATTCTAACTCACCTTCATGCTTTCCTTTGCGATGACCAGCTTCTCAGAATATAATTCACACACACCTTTGACCATCACCGCAATGCTCTCCTCCACTTAGGCTGCTTTTTCAAAAAGATCTTTTCTAAGTTAAATCCAGCAAGCCTTTGCTAAAAAACTTTTATTCATTCACCGCAATTTTGTGTTTAGCTTTTTGAGATTGCGTTCATTCAAAATACTTCAAAACTTTGAGATGGTTTATTCAAATGCGGCGTTGAACGTGGTTACACCCTTCGTTTTGGCTTACCCCTATGTGTGTCATGTAGGCATCTAACTTCGGTTGCGTTCTATATTCAACTCAACTCTTGTCTCGTTTGTTTTGGCTTGCGCCGGACAGAGGAGTTGCGTTAATGCACTGATCCTGGTGACTTGCCTTCATTTTGGCTTGCCCTCATGTGTGTCATGCGGACATCCAACTTCGAGCAAGTGCCTTTCACAGCTTAACTCTTATCAACATGAGTTTCCTCATTGCGTTGACAGTGGAGTTATTATTCCCAAAATCTCACTTCAACCTTTTTTTTAAAAAAAACAAATGATCGCAATATAATGAACGCAATTCTTCGAGACCGCTGCGACCCCCAAACTTAGAGGTTTGCAGCATTCTCTTCGCAAAGCTAAAAACAAAATTACAAGAATACGGTAATAAATATTTGAACGAAGGTTTGCACAAAATAAAACTTAATACTTTCAAAATTTGAAGAAGCTATTAAAAGTAAAGGATGCCTTGCGTTGATTAGTTAGAGAATGCGGTGAACTATACATACCATCATAGAAACATCGCAAAACAACACAATCGGTAAAGAAAGGATTTCAAAAGGATAAGGCATACAAGATAACAAGAAAATACCTTAGGTGGAACAATGCATGCGCACATGCGTTAGAATCTACGTGATTGAAGCCATGCATTGAAGGGTGAAAGGAATTCTTCCGTTGAACTACGAACCGAGGAAACTTATTGTTGCACCTACAAGAGCAAACGTACCACAACCAAGGAAGTAGCCATATATCCAAAATAACAATAAAAAAAAAAACCTATACTAAGAAAGCAAAGTAAAGATAGAGCAGAAGACATCCCTGGAAAAATAAGAGTGCTGTCACCGCAAGGAGTCTTCCATGCAGGAGATGGTTCTCGACTGCTTGGGTCAAGTTGCCCTGACCATTAGAACTTCCAGCAATTGTTGGGCACATGCGGCCGTCATGAGCTTAGAACTGCCTTCAGCTCTTTTGCGACTAATTGCCCTTCTACCTTGGGGTTAACATTGACTTTCAGATCATCGCCTACACTTCAATATTGTTTTCAACCTGGTTGCACAAGCTGCAATACTCCCAAGATAAAAAGTTTGCTCGCAGAGACACAAAACTTAACAAATATTTAGCTGCCAAGTCCCCAGAAACGACGCCAAAAACTTGATGGTGATAAATTTGAAGTCAATTTTACTCGACAACCAACTTCCCTTGGACGCGGTACGATGCATGTTCTTAAGATATGCATTGATAGTCATGCATCGATGATCCTGCGTTGGAATGAAAAATGCGTTAACGAATGTATGCAATGACCATGCGTCCTACCACAAGTTTTCTTGCATTCACACCAAGTATAACATGGACGCAAGTTTCTCGGGTAATTCAAGGTCGAACACAGGGACTTGTAGCTATATGTTTGCGGTGATGTGCATGCAGCGGTATAAATAAAAGAATGGAGGGGATGTTGCTACTTTAATCCTACTCCTACTCCTATCTAACAGACAACACAATGAGAATATGCATGAAAGGTAGAGATACGACAAACCTTGACATGAAGTAAATGAATGGGAAAATGGATAAAATGCGTAGATGTTTTCGTTGTAAAACTTAAGAGTGACCGCAAGGGAACCTTAGCCAATGCAAACTAATGTGATCATGCAACACTTATACAATAGGAAACCACCTTTCGGTGTGAATGCTACGGATTTTAATGCTAGAATGCATGCGATGTATGTGCAGAGGTGTCTATAGGGCCTACACATAAGCCTTTACTTCTTGTCTATGCGATGATACACAAACAAGGCGACCACATATCATCATTCTTATTCCTAGGGTGCATGTGATGCAGTGTTGACAAATAGAGTTTATCTCTAAGTCCCTATTCTTGCCTATTAAAGATAGATGAATACAGTAGATGAATTCGAAAATAAAAACAAATACAGAAAGAGTGTCAATGTCTTGACACAGATCTCGATCGAAGACATTGTGCTTGCCAGCGTGTGGAAGAAATGGAGTGGAAAGCTTCCCTCTTAGGCTTGCTTTCTAGGTAGAAGTGACCTTTCGCACAGAGCTTCTTCTTCGGGGATGGAAATAATTTCTTGCTCGGAGACTTACCTTTCAGTCTTGTCTCGTCGTTATCCCAGATTTTCTCTGGATTGTCACTTCAAACCAGCCTCCTTTTCATTGAATTCGATGAAGCTATTTATAGACCTTGGCTCTTTCTGTTTTATTGGTCCCGCTTTGAAAATCTAATAATTCCTGGCATGGCTTAGTTGAAATGTCCGCTCTACTCCACGATTGATTTGTCAGAATAGTACAACAGAAAAGTTGTACATATGTCAGAAGTCCCTACGAATGCGCTACTCTTCTCATTTTTGATCGATCGCTGCATGCGGTGTAATTTTTTTGATCTTTTATCGATTTCCGCATGCGGTGGAAATGCATTGATCACTTGAGTCCATGATCAATCGTCGCATGCGTTGCAATTGCGTTGTCTTTCTTTGTTCTTGAATGATTGCTACATGCTGTGATAATGCGTCGTTCTTTTTGTCCTTGAGTGATTGTCGCATCCGGTGACCTATTTCCTGCAAAACAAAGGCTTAGACATTCCATTTTTCCATCGCAATGGGGTTAGTGGGTGTGCTCACGACACTTTACAATTTTCGTATTTCTAAGTCAATTTCTATACTGTCGACGTAACTTTTCTTTCTTTTTGATGCATAATCTAAATAAAACGATATAAATAACTTGTATTTCTACAAGTTATTAGGGCTACTCCAAGGAAATGAGAGGAGGATACTTCTATGATCCAAGTTAGAATAAAGTGTTTGTTTCCACTAATGTTATCTTCTTAGAAGAAGATCACATGAGGGATCATAAGCCACGAAGTAAGCTCGTTTTACGTCTAGTCAACCGAAGGATCAAAAGCCACAAAGATCACATGAGGGATCATAAGCCACGAAGTGAGACTGAGTTGCTGAAGGTTCAACAAAAGTTGTTGAACAGACCGACAGATCAACAAGAGTTGTTGAGCTCAAGACGTCTAGTCAACCAGCTCAAGAGTTGTTGAGGTCAGGACGTCTAGTTAACTAGCTCAAGAGTTGAGACTACCTCGACGTAATGGGAGGGTTATGAACCCATCAGATCGCTACATGGGTTTGACTGAAGCCCAAAATGTCATTACGAATGATGGGATCGAGGATTTGTTGTCTTTTAAGAAAGCAATGGAGGATGTTGACAAAGATGAATGGGTTATGGCCATGAACCAAGAAATGGAGTCTATGTACTTAAATAACATCTGAGAGCTTGTTGATCCACCTGATGGGGTGAGACCTATTGGGTGTAAGTGGATCTATAAACGAAAGAGAGGTGTAGATGGAAAGGTGCAAACCTTTAAGGCTAGACTCGTGGCAAAGGTTATACCCAAGTTAAGGGAGTTGACTATGAGGAAACTTTTTCACTTGTTGTCATGCTAAAGTCTATCAGGATTCTCCAGTCTATAGCCACATTTTATGATTATGAAATATGGCAAATGGACGTCAATACTGCCTTTCTGAATGGTAATCTTGAGGAGACCATTTATATGACTCAACCAGAGGGGTTCATAGTTCCAGATCAAGAGCAAAGAGTTGCAAGCTTAATAGGTCCATTGATGGGCTAAAACAAGCATCTTGATCTTAGAACATCAGATTTGATATTGTTGTCAAGTCGTTTGGCTTTGACCAGAACGTTGATGAGCCTTGGGTTTACAAGAAGATCATCAACAGCTCAGTAGCTTTCCTGGTACTGTATGTGGATGATATCCTACTCATTGAGAATGATGTAGGATATCTGACTGACATTAAGAGTTGGTTAGCTGCCCAGTTCCAAATGAAAGATTTGGGTGAGGCACAGTATGTTCTCGAGATCCAGATCATCCGGGATCACAAGAACATATGATTAGCCCTATCTTAGGCATCGTACATTGATCAAATGTTGATCAGGTACAGGATACAGGATTCCAGGAGGGGTTTGTTACCTTTCAGGCATGGAATCGTTCTATCTAAGGATCAATGTCCTAAGACACCTCAAAAGGTTGAGGAGATGAGACGGATTCCCTATGCTTCTGCTGTAGGAAGCTTGATGTATGCAATGTTGTGTACTCGACCCGACATTTGCTATGCAATAGGGATTGTCAGTCGATATCAGTCCAATCCAAGATTTGATCACTGGACGGCGGTCAAGACGATCCTTAAGTATCTTTGGAGAATGTGGGACTACATGCTTGTGTATAAAGATAAGAATCTGATCCTTACAGGATACATGGACTCTAACTTCGAGATTCTCACAAATCGACATCGGGGGTCAGTGTTTACTCTGAATGGAGGGGTTGTAGTTTGGCGAAGCATCAAGCAAGAATGCATCACGAACTCCACTATGGAAGCAGAATACATAGCAGCTTGTGAAGCAGCTAAAGAGACTGTTTGGCTGAGGAAGTTCCTTACAGATTTGGAAGTTGTTCCAAATATGGATTTGTCTATCACTCTTTATTATGATAACAGTGGGGCTGTGGCAAATTCAAAGGAGCCTCAAAGTCATCGTCGAGGTAAGCACATAGAATGGAAATATCACCTGATTAGGGAGATTGTGCGTCGCGGTGACGTGATAGTCAAGCAGATCGCATCGAAGCACAACGTTGCTAATCCCTTTACAAAGGCCCTCACGGCTAAAGTGTTCGAGGGTCACTTGGAGAGTCTGGGTCTGAAAGACATGCGGCATCTTGTCTAGGGAAACTGGGAGATGATACTGGGGTATGCCCTAGTTTATTATATATTGTACAGTTTTATATTGTATTGTACATTAGTCTCTCGAGTCATTAGGACAAGTGGGAGATTGTTGGGATTGGTGTCCTAATTCTCTCGGAGTCTCATTGTTTTGTAAAGATACACATTGTTCAATGAATAAAATAAATGTTGTTTAATTCTAGCATTTACTCATATCTAATAAACAAAGCTCCTTGGTTATCTTATGTAAACTTAAGCATGTATATGTGATATACAAGTGGATCATGCTTAAGTGATAACCTAAATCGGTCTGTAGCATAAGGATTAAGGGGGATACCTGATCCCTACGGATACGGCTCGCTTTGTAGAGGTTTACAAGTGTTGTAAACTACTATAGATGGTAGATCCTGACCATTCGTGTGGAAACGTGGAGCAGGGGTGTCCTATGGAAAGAGTTTGTATAAGACCTGAACCACGAGATAACTAGATTGTATATAACGCCATTGATACTAGAGACTTGCATCTCACCTAAACAATCATAGGTGACATGACCTCAATCCTGAGTGTTTTGGGAACTTCTGCCTTTGAGGGCGGTTCTCTGATTAGTATGGGTGAGAGTGGCCACATTGCCAACTCAACATGCCTACCTTTTTGGGGACTTGTCTGATCTGGGAGCTGGAAACTCAATCCACAATATGGAATTCACTTCTTTCCTGAAGCAGGGATAAGTAGAGAGATTGCTCCCTTAAGGGCTGATTCCGGGGCTTGAACATAGTGGCCACAACTTCTCTTTAGAAGAGAAGACTCAGTCATAGTAGGACTATGACTTATTTTCATTAGAGGGATCAGTGGTACTTAAGGAGACAGATGTAACTACAGGGGCATAATGGTTATTGGCCCAAGTGTACTTACGAGCGATCTGTGAAGGGTTTTCACACTGCTGATTGGTTAAGATGAACACATAATATATCTATAGTAATGAGAGTTCAGTTGTCGGTCTTTAGTGGAGTGCCTAGCAGTTAACGGATGGTAGATCCCGTGACTAAAGAGTTTAGTTAGTTATTCACATACCGTTGGAGCTTCGGAGCTATAGGTCCATGAGGTCCCCTTAGTAGCTTGGATTATGTTAAGGATCAATTCTTGGTGTTGATTTGAAATGTTCAAATTGACAAGAGGTATTTTGATTATATATGATATAATAGGTATGATGTATAAGATACATCTAGTGAAGGATTGATATAAATGAAATTTATATTAAGTACCATGGAATAGAAAAAGGACTATGGTTTATATGTCTCATGAGATGAAATATTAAAACTATAGGCTATAAATATAGTATGATAAGTTGGTTATCATTTATATTTATAATAATATTAATTATCGGATAATTAATACTTTTTCTTTTAAATAGCCAAAGTAGTGGGTGGTTATTAGATCATGGTAACCGTGAGTTTAAAAGGAAAATGGTTTTTCTATTTTGAAATGAATTTTTACAAAGAGTTTGAAAAGGAATTTGAGTTTTCTCTCCGCGAAAAGAAACTCGCGAAGTCGTCAAGTAATTTCAGATTTACTAAACGACGGCTGAGCAAGCTAAACGATCATGCAATATTTACTAAATGATCGCATAGCTTTACTAGACGATTGCTGGCCCAAGGTAAACGATCATGTAGAGTCTATACGCGACAGACCGAGCTAAACGATCACATAGCTTTTGCTAAACGATTGCATAGCTTTTGCTAAACAATCACATAGCTTTATCTAAACGATTTGGCATCGATCTATATGATAGGCCTCCGCCATCTCCCACTTGCCTAGTCGTGTACGCGATCGTTGTTTCCTCCATTCGTCTGCCTCATACCAAGTTCGAACAGAGCCCACCCTCTGGATTCTCACACCGAGAATACCAACATCGCCTTGTTGGTGGTGTCAGACTCAACTCGACACCGTCGAGGTTTTCTAGAGGTCATTCATGGTGTTTTGGAGGAGTCCGTTCATGTTGCGGAGGAGTTCGTGACCAAGGATATCGTTGAGGACGAGCACGAAGTGTTCATGCGATGTTGCGGTTGTGTAGATCGAGTGCTTGTGGTTGCTGTTGTTCAATCAGGGTCACGCATCAAAGCGTGGAGACGCATTTGTAAATTGTGTAGAGTTTTCCCTTACTGCGTTTGTAGATATTCATGCTATAATTTCTCTGTATGAATTTTATAACCGTTGTTTGAAGTCGACTGTAAATATATGTTCATTCATGATTATAATTTGGAATAATCTTGTTCCATTGCTCATGGAAATCTTAGTTCTGATTTCCTTCAGAGAGTTATAAAACACTCTGAAATTAAAGAAGAAAGTAGTTAATCAGCTAGAAAAAAGTTTCTGCTTCATTCATCTTCTTCCTCTTGAAACCCACAAAACACCTTCAACAAATTCACTCAAATCTGAGTTCCACCACTCAAATTCAAGGCTGAGAATAGTAAAAAAATCTCTTGGTGTTTCACGATTGATTTGAACCTGAATTGGAGTGAAGAACAACTTGAAATTTGAAGAATTCGTCAAGAGGTATGTAACATGAAACCCACTTGTGTTTTTCTGAAAATGCATGCTTTAAAACTCAAATTAAATGTAATTGGAGTGCTTATTGATTTTTTTTGCGTCCATTGCATGCTTATGTATCCTATTATAAATATAATCACTGGAAAGGCTTTTTCATCTCCAAGAAAGACATATTTGAGGTGTGAAGGGAGAGCCTTAAGCTCGATCCCATGTACCTGAGATTCAACAACATCATTATTAGAAGATTTATCATTTGAATCCTATTCATTAGAAGTAAACAAAGAATCAACCAAAGAGTCGTCGTCGTCATCAAGATCAATAGATGAGCTAACCAAACAATCCAAATTTTCATCTATATTCAATAAAAATTCATAAAAAATATCACATGTGTCTATAGAGCAAAAGGATAATTATTCCTCTGGAAATTTCATAGCATCATATATATTGAAAGATTTTACTTCTCCATCAAATTCTACCGACAAAGACCCTTTATCTACGCCTATCCTTGTTTTTGCAGTTTTCGTGAAGGGTCTACCAAGTAGAATATTAGAAGAGGAAGTAGAGTAAGGTTCATCCATTTTTAGAATGTAACAATTAACAAGAAAGATTAATTCTCTGACTCTCAACAAAACATCTTCAATAATGCCTAAGGGTTGAATATATGACCTATCCACTAGTCGTATGCAAACATTCATTTTTTTAGGCCATTCAATTTTAGATCTTCATTGACATGAAAGGGCATTACATTTATTGATGCACCTAAGTCTAGCATGGCATGAGTAATGATTCTATCTCCTATTTTGCATGGTAAGGTAAACATTCTTGGATCTCTACATTTTTTAGGCATATCTTTTTTAAGCAAAGTAGAGACATTCTTGCTAACAGTTATTCTCTCCTCTTCCTTCCCATTTCTTTTCTTAGTACACAAGTTTTTTATAAATTTAGCATAGCTAGGTATTTGTTGAATAACATTAAGCAAAGGGATATTAAATTTTACCTTTTTTAACATCTCAATTATCTCATGGTCAACATCTTCTACCTTAGGCCTTGCTAGTTTACTAGGGAATGGTGCCTTGGGTACATACGGTTCTACCTTATGGGGAGAATAATCACATACCTCGAGAAAAATAGCAGTCTCTTTTGGCTCACTTACCTTGCTCTCTTGTTCTTTCATTACCTTTTCTTGCCTCTTTGGAGGAGATTGAACCGGGGTTGCATCTTGAAAGGAGGAGGGGATTTCCTTACTACTTCTTAGAGTGATCGTGCTTACGTTTGCATGCTTCAGTTGAGCGGAAAGCTTTCTAGAAGATTTACTCTCAAGCTTGCTGACCACAGTTGTAAGTTGTGTGATTTAAAGGCCCAAGTTTGTTAAGCCTTGTCTAGTCTCTTGTTGAAAGGATTTAGTGTCTTGTTGAAGTTGCTTGGTTTCTTGATGAAGTTGAATGTTATCCTTTTACAAATTGTGAAATTCCTGTTGAAATTTTAATGAATGGTCAGCAAGATTTTTACTACGTCTTCTAGAGACATACCGAGGAGCTTGAGGAAGATGGTACGTTACGGTTCTCATATGGCCCTAGAGATCCCCACTTGAAATTGGGATGATCTCTCCATCCTTGGTTATATGTTTGCCCATGAGGGTCGTATTTTCTCAGAAATCCACCAGTGGCATTGACTTGGGCTTGTGGGCAAGCCTCAGAATTGTGACCGACTAATCCACACACCCCGCACAGTTTGACTTGGGGAAGGCCTCCTTAGGCTACCTGAGTAAAAAGAGAAACTAGATTAGATACTTGTGATCTAAGCTCACTTACCTCACTAGATTGAACAACATTGTCATCAAGAGTCCTTGTCCCAAAATTCTGAGAGTTCTCCACCATGGTTGATATGAGTTGGCTCGCTTCGGTCAGTGTTTTGTATGCTAGAGCTCCACCAGCGACCGCATTTATATTGTTTCTCTCAGACGGGAGTAAACCTTAATAGAAGTATTAAATTAGATATTGCTCAGAAATTTGATGATGTGGAAAAGATGCACATAAATGTTTGTATCTTCCCAATATTCATACAAAGATTCTCCTACACTTTGTTTAATTCCATAAATTTCTTTTCTTATGTTATGAGCTTTAGATGCCAGAAAGAATTTTTCTGAAAATTTCTTTTCCAACCCACTCCACGTAGTAATAGAACCCATTGGTAGGGAGTATAGCCAATCCTTAGCCACATCCGTCAAAGAGAAGGGGAAAGCTCTAAGGTTGAGCTGCTCTTGTGTCACTCCATGAGGACACATCCCGTCACAAACAAAGTGGACCTCCTTCATGAGTTTGTAAGGGTCTTCACTAGGTTGCCCTCTGAAAGTTGGAATTAAATGTACTAGCCCCGGTTTGAGCTCAAATGGGACAACTGTCTCCGGATATACAATGCAAAGAGGTTGTTGATTATAATCTGGTTTAGCTAGCTCACGCAAAGTCTGTTCTCTTGCTCCGCCCATGATGTTTGGTTGTGGTTGTTCTTCTTCTTGATCCAAATCTTCAAATTCTTCTTACACCCTTCTAGATCTTTCCCTTCGTAATCTTCTTTCCTCATGGTCAATATCTAAAATCAAATCACAAAGCAAACTCTGAGAGGAGCGGGTCATATACAAAAGGAAAGCTTAAAATGAACTAACTATTTTTTTTATGAATTTATTATTATTATTATTATTTATTTCTTAGAAGGAATTCTAAATTCTAAAAAATCAATTGCACGATTTCCTGGCAATGGTGCCAATTTGTTCGGTGTAAAGTAGGTGTCGTTAATTCTATCTATCCAAAACAAATGAAATTTATTTAAACTCTAACTACAACTAGAACTAACACATAGTAATAGTGGAAGTAAGAGGTCGATCCCAAGAGAACCGCAAATAATTGGCCTAAAAATTGACTATTTGAATTCCTAAATGCGAAAAATTAAATGGGGGGTTTGTTTTAAAAACTAAAGAAAACTAACTAAGCAAAAGACAAGAATTGATATAAGAAATTTATTGATGAGAGAAATAAGAAAGATATCGTGAGATAAAATTCAATGGAAATTAAATCTAAGGATTTTATATAACTAAGCAATTCTATCATTGACTTAATAAGAAATCATGCAATTAGATTATTCAATAGTTCATTAAGAATAAATTCATAATGCCCTAATTAGCTAATTTCATAATTAACCCTCATCTAGGTCTTAATTGCTTCCTAAAGACATTTCACAACTAATCCCTAAATTGCATTGAACTCATGGGTTTTTTTAACTATTCCAATCTTGAAATCAAAAGACTGAAAATTCAAGATTGATTACATGAATGTTCTGAATTAATAGATTCTTTAAAGAAAAAAGGAAAAGAAGTCACATTTTCTATCAAGACTACTAATTCTTGCAATTACAATTACAATTTTGTCATAGAACCATGTAATTTTTGCATACAAAAATTGATTAATCTTGATTCGTCAATTCAATCTTAATCAATTTTATTCTAAAATCTCAGTAAGAACATTCAAAGGAAAGTAATTACATAAAAGAAATTTCAAGAAAAGTCTCAAAAAAATGTCTAATTACATAGTACCCCAAGAAAAATATTTACCTACTCATGGAGGTTGAAGTTCTTCAAGCATTCTATTGATAGTTGCATATTGATACAAGTCTAAGTACAAATCGACTCAATCTCACAGAAAATTACAAGAATCGCTCTTGGAATTCAAAAACTCACTCTAAAAAAATGGGTTTTTCTTCTTCTAAGTTTTTCTCTCAAGAGAATGATGGATTTTCTGAAAAATGATATCTCTCTCTCTTCGTTGAAGAACTGAACTTGTTTATACCAGCAGGAAGTCATCGTGAAGCGCACTGATGGATCGCGTCAAAATCCGGAAAGAAGAACGAACGCATCAAGTTTTTCTGTTTAATACTCGTTTCTTGACACTCGACGGTCAATACTTGATCCTTGACGCTCAAGATGCTCTTTACCCGATTGCCTTAACTCGATGGAAAATGAATGAAACGAAACTCGATGACTTGATGAAAGATGGTTGAATACTCGATAGTCTTTACTTGATGCTATTTGACAGTATTCTACTAAATACTCGATGGTTGATGATCCAACAGCCTTATTCGATTCTCTTCAATTTGTTGGTTTTCTTGATCATTTTTATCTTTTTGGCACAATTTTCTTGTAATAACTCCAAAATGCTTCGAAGATCGTTTAATCCTACAAAATTAGCAATCAAAGCAAATAATCAACACAATTTTGGGGGAATTAACATATAAAATATACATCCTTTAAAAACCTAACAAGCTTCAATCTACATGTCTATAAGGTCCCTTCTATAGATCAATCGGGATTTTTAAGAATCAAATTAATTTTTTATTAATTTGAATCGCTCAAATAATTGATGAGTTAATTATATATAATATAATTAATTTAAATTAACTATATATGATATAATTAACATGATGTATTTTATACATTATAATATAAAGTTTATTGAGAGGATATAAATGTATGAATATGATTCAAGTATTAACTATATGAATTGGATTCATATAAATGTACTTAATATAAATTTGATTTATATCAAATACCATAGATTATTGAGAGTATTACAAACTATAGGTTATATTATATTTGATATAATATAAACCATATGTTATGTGTTATATTTGATATAACATATATGATAAATTAGTTATTGTATTATTATTTACATTAATTTTTTAAAATTTAAATTTGAATTAAAAGGGAGGGAGTTATTAAAAATAACTTCCCTCCCCTAATTTCTCTCAGGAACTGTGGGATGAGGTAGAGGGAGTTATGCAACATTTTTCTTCCTTCTCCCTTGTGGTTCACGCAGACGCTCTCTCTGTATGTGTGAAGGTCTCTACTAAAATTCTTCTCCCTCACCCTCTACCAAAGTTAAGAGCAAAGCTCACAACTCTTGCTCTTACTTCACCCTAAGGAGAATACGGAGGTCTCATTGTTGGTGGTGTCCAACCAAATAGATATTTGGTATTGATGTGGTTTTATTCGTGATCCAAGTTGAGTTCGTGACCAATTGGGGAGGAATTCATGAAGATTTACGACTTCAAGGGTAAGTAAAGACGAACCTTAACTTCCTTCTATATTATTTTTTAGCATGCTGCCAATTTATCTTTTATAATATGCATGATATTGATCATTATAATTTTAATTCTCTATGAAATTGAAATTTAGGACTGATCCCCACTTCTGCATCAGACCTCATAGTCCTTCAATATCAACATGTATACTTCCATGATCTCATCTCTCTTTACTTCCACCATTTTTTTTAGTCATCGTGAGTAACTACTTTCAATGGGGTAAGGGGGGAGCTTAATGCTATGAGCTAAATTAAGTTTTTAAGTGTTAATCTTGTTTGCTTAATGTATGGATATTTAAATACTTACATATGATCACTCATTGAGTCAAGTAGCTATAACCAACTACCCGAGAGGGTAAGTAATTCTGGATTTTACTAAGCAAAGAATAAGTGTTTTAAGAGATAGAAATAATCTTATACTAAATGCATCATCATTCATGCGTCATAGAGATATGACAAATGTGGCTGGCCGCCAAGAGGTGTGCGATGAACAGATGATGCGAGTTAGGATTAACCTTAGAACTAAACTTAAGGATGTGGTATTGACTTCTCCCAAGTCCTGCTTCTCCATATATTTCCTTACAACACGTTAAAGTTGCTGTTTATATAAGTTTCTCAGAATTACACTCGGAGAATTCTTTGCCTATTTAGATAGTTGTCGCATAGTTTCTTTCATCGCCTGACTTTTTACTCTCTATTTATAGTTATTTTAGTTTTCACTGCATGCACGTACGTTCCAACCATTCACATTGCAAATCCTCATGTTCGACCTCGGCTCACACCGAGAAAATTATAGGTTATTATACTTGGTAATTTATAAGAAAACTTGTGACCAGTGCATGATTTACTATAACTGGGTGCATAATTAGTTTAACGCATAGATATTCCAGTGCAGTATATGTTAACCGCATCGCATCCAACAGGTAAGTAGATGAGTAGTTCTCTTAAGTGCTGACTCCAAGACTTGAACAAAAGGTCTTATCCTCTCATTAGTCTGAGAGGGACTTGGTTTATTGTTGGACCATAAACAAATTGTTCATTAGAAGATCAGTAGTAATTAAGGACATAAAGGGTAATTATAGGGATAAAACGGAGATTTGACCCAGTTGTAATTATGAACAACTCGTAAAGAATCGACTTACATGTAATGATTATATCCATAGACACAACTTGTCCTACAGTGCATAAGAGTGCAACTACGAGTCTATAGTGGGTTGCCCCATAGTTAATGAATGAAGGTTAATTAATTAAAGAATTTAATTAATTATCTCATATCACTAAAGTTTATAATTTGTAAGTTCATAAGGTCCACTTGCTAGCTCATAACAGACCAACAAGGATCAATGTATTGAAAGAATAATTTGAAACGTTCAAATCAATGTGATGAATTAAGGGAAAAAATATATTTATTCTATTATATACAATTAATATTAGTAGCAATGTTTGAAACATCGATATCGATGGAAATATTGAGATCCTGATTTTATGAAAATATCGATGGAAATTTCGAAAAATTTTAGACAAATTGATGAAAAATCTTATAATTAGTTAATGAATCTTTGATTATGGCTGAATTAGTCTGTAATTGACCATTTTTAATCATCATTTCTATAAAATAAGATAACATTTATATGTATATTGTAAAATATCAGTGTAAATGTTGATGCAAGAGCATAAATTTAAAAAAAAATGAAAAAATAATTACAAAATAATATCATATGTTGGATTTTTTTTTTTATAGAATCAAATATTGGAAATTATTTACAAAATTAAAGAACATAAAATATTTGCATATACAATAATTGTAAATTGGTTATTATAAAACGAAGTAGTTACAAAAATAAAAAAATTAAGCATTAGACTAACATAACATAACATAATAAAAACAGAAAAAGCATAACTTTAAACATAACACAACATAATAGAAAATAAAGAAGAAAAAGAAGAAAAAGAAAACTTCTCTTACACTTCCCTTGAGCTAGCATAGCTAATTACTAAAGTATATACAACTGTTTTCAAATATGAAAAAAATGAACCAAACTATCCATGATAGACGCTTGTAGACATTGATAGAAGTCTATCAGGGATATTGATAGACCCTGATAGGAAAGTATCTATCATTATAGATTTTAAAATTTTATCTTTTTTGTAAATATTTTTAGTAGTTTTATCATTTGAAATAATTTTTCAAATATATATATATAAGGAAGGATATATAATTTGTAAACTGGGATTTTCATTTTGGGGTTTTACTTAAAGTGGACCTCCACAAGGATTACGCCTTTTAAAAGTTCATTTATATTTTTTTTTTCTAGTTTCTCATGGGATGAATCATATGTGTTTTGAAAGTTGAGTTGCATTTTTTACCTAAAATAAAAAATTAAGCAGCCTCTTTTTATAATTTTGTGGTTGTGTTTAAACCCATAGGAGGCATTTGGATTGAGAGAAATAGGATCAGAATAAGAGTGACAAGACATCCATTGTGTGGTATAAGTTTTGAAGCTTTATGCATGAGAATAAGCTATTCCCATGCATTATTTATAGGCGCTTTCCATAGTGGGATCTGAAGTTCTTCCTATTTGACCCGAAACCAATCGATCTAGCCATGAGCAGGTTGAAGAGAGCTCTAACAGACCTTGGAGAACCGAACCCATGTATGTGGCAAAATATAAGGATGACATGTGGCTAAGAGTGAAAGGCCAATCGAGATCGGATATAGCTAGTTTTTCGCGAAATCTATTTCAGTAGAGCGTATGATGTCGATGGCCCGAGGTAGAGCACTCAATGGGCTAGGGTGGCTCCATTTCGCCTTACCAACATCAGGAAAACTCCGAATACAGGCCTAGATTGTTTGTACAGATAGACTTTTGGGGTGCTAAGATCCAAAGTCGAGAGGGAAACAGCCCAGATCGTACGCTAAGGTCCCTAAGCAATCACTTAGTGGAAAAGGAAGTGATCGAGCGATGACAACCAGGAGGTGGGCTTGGAAGCAGCCATCCTTTGAAGAAAGCGTAATAGCTCACTGGTCTAGCTCCATGGCACCAAAAATGTATCGGGGCTCAAGTGATTCACCGAAGCGATGAGACCTTGAAAGCAACTTTTTCAAGTGTCAGTAGCGGGACGTTCTATCAATCAGGGAAGGTTTTTGGTGCAACACCTTGAGATATCATAAGTGAGAATGCTGACATGAGTAACGAGAAATCCTGTGAAAAACACGATCGCCTGCCAGTGGAAGGCTTTCTGCGTTCAGTCAATCTATGCACAGTGGATCAGTCCCTAAGGAACCCCCCAAAAAGGCTGTTGTCCAATGGGTACACGAAAGTGACGAAGTTGCTTTGACTACAGAACCATGCCTGTCTGTTGGAGCGAATAGGATGATTAGGCTGGCAGATGATACCCTGTGAGTTTTCTTGATGTCCACGCTCTCCCAACTTTTGATACATAAATTTATTTTATATATCATTAAAATAAATTTATTTAATATTCTTTAAAAATAATTAATTTAAATTTATTAATATATAAAAATCAAATTTATAATTTAGAAAATTATATTGAAATTTTATATAGATGTCGTGATTAATTTTATAAATTAAATACAGAAATAATTTATTACTATGAAAAATCTAATAATATTCTCATATGCAAAATAGAAGACGATCATCTTTTATTTTCACCACATCCATCTTTAATTTATGGATAACTATAAAACATTAAATCAAATGTTCCATCATTTTTTAATTTGACCTAATCCGATTTCTGAAGTTAAAACGGATATTGATATTTCCTTTAAAAGATTTTTGTATTTTTTTTATAGATACGTTCCTTTTAAATTTGAACACGAATATCTGGGTGGAGTTCTTCCCATTTGTATCATTACCTGCAAACTCTGTTAGGCATTTCAATCTGAGAAAATCCATAGAAGCGATTGAAGTAAGACTGCCATGGGAATTGTTCGTAATCTCGATTCGGATCAACTCCATTTCTTTGATTCTCACGGTACGTTTCAAGTTTCAACCCTTTTTTCATCATCATCGCACTTCCAATTTCTATAATTTGTTCATCCAACTTCTTCTCCTCCTGCTTTGTTTACCTTTCTTGCAGGTTATCTTGTGATTGAATCATTTGCCACTCCTGATGAAATTCATGCCATGAGAAACAGAATGGAGCAGTTGCTTGAGGGATTTGACTGCTCCACTTCCTCTGTTTTCTCTTCTGTAAATCAGGTTTTTGATTAAGACGAAATTTGTGCTCCAACTTCTAACTACTATCGTTAATGCTCTGTTTGTATTGATGTATACTCTTTCCATGTTTTTGTTACTCTACAGCGGCAGTTGACCGACGATTACTTCTTCGAAAGCGCTGAGAATATTTCCTTCTTTTTTGAGGGTATCCACAATTTCTACTTTTGTGTTTTCTTTTATCGTCTTTCTAAGTTTTCATTGTGATAATTTCATTTCATATCGACTTTGTTTTGGAACGTTGAAAAAGGGATTAGATTAGCTTCCCTTTATTTTAGTA
This sequence comes from Benincasa hispida, assembly GCF_009727055.1. Taxonomy (NCBI): domain Eukaryota; kingdom Viridiplantae; phylum Streptophyta; class Magnoliopsida; order Cucurbitales; family Cucurbitaceae; genus Benincasa; species Benincasa hispida. Next base: position 7,005,707 of record NC_052355.1, read on the forward strand.
TCAGAGTGTCTGGGAACTTAGTTCCTAAGCAATTAGTAAAAAAGAAGAGAAGTTTTATGTTGCCAATTCAAAACTTGTATATCCATTCGTGTGCAAAAGAAATATGTGTTGAGTTCGACACACGTAATCCATGGCATATTTAGGTGTAGATGCTGGCCATGGTTCGTTATTGATGGAGCTCTTTCAGTGAGATTTCAGGATAATTGAAAGTTTTTAAAAAGGAAATGTGTACATGATTTGGTCATGGATAGGACTGTGTTCAAATATGTTGTTCATGAGTCGTCTACTACTTAGTTTTCATTAGCCTTTTTATTTTTCTTTTCATCTTCCTTTCTATTTTTCTGTTTTGCAGAAAAAGCATTTCGAGAGGATGGAAACTTGAAACAAGCAAAGGAACTCTCAGTTAACAAAGTTGGTCATGGTTTGTATTCTTCTATTTTAGCAGACTGTTGACCCGGTAGAAACTTTTGAACTGTCTTTTCTGTCTCTTTAGCATGGGTTTCAACTTCATCTTTGCTTACTTCGGTTTAACGATACTCCTAACTTTTATTACTTTCTCTTGGTCTTTATGACTTTCAAAATAGATTTTTCCATGCCTAGAAGCTTATAAAAACCTCAAAATGCTGCCCTTTTCTAGGGGCAAATTGCAAAAACCACCTCTGATGTATGATGGTAGTTGTAATTATACCCTCAAACTTTTAATTCTGAAAATTGAGCCTCAAACTTATACAAGTGTTAAAATTAGACCGTTAAACTTACAATAGTTTTAGAAATTAGAATCCCAAATGATAAAAATTGAACTCTCACATAAGTTTTTATCATTTGAGAGTCTAATTTTCACAACTATTGTAAGTTTGAGGACCCAATTTTAACAATGGTATAAGTTTGAGGGCTAAAGTTTTACCATTGAAAGTTTAAGTATATAGTTGCAACTATCACCATACTTTATAGTTGATTTTTGCATTTTTCTTTGTTTTTTGTGATGCAAAATTGGGATCTTTTTTCCTAATTTAACCTTCCCTTTTGTAGCATTACATGAGGTTGACCCAGTTTTCAAAAGCTTCTCGGACTCTGAGAAGGTTTCAGGTTTATTGTTGTCCTTGGGATACAAGAGGCCGATAGTCATTCAGTCTATGTACATATTTAAGGTTCTCCCTATATTGCAGTACAATTTATCAATACTAGTTTATTATTATAAGTTAATGGTACAATAACGTTTGGAAAACTCACTGACAGCAACCAGGTATTGGAGGTGAAGTAGTGCCTCACCAGGATAACTCATTTCTTTACACTGAACCAACTACTTGCACGGGGCTATGGCTGGCACTTGAAGATGCAAATACAACAAACGGCTGTCTTTGGGCTATTCCTGGATCACATAAAAGTATCCCCCTAGCAAGCCACTTCTTAAATAGCAGAAATGTCTTACCTGATGTCTGATTAATTTTATTTTTTGTCGAATCTTGTTTCTAGATGGACTTGTTAGAAGGTTTCTTAGAGGTGACAAAGGAGTGTACTTCGATAAACCTTCTCCTGCTTACGAACAGAAAGATTTCGTGCCTATTGAAGTGAAAGCTGGATCTTTGGTTGTCATTCATGGAGACCTTATTCATCAAAGGTATGTGGAATGAATAGTAAAACCATTTCATTAGTTGATAGACAATGTGGTTTGTCTTCACATTTATACCATGGTCAATTTTTTATCTTAGCAACTTCAGTTGAATTCCCATTGGCATTGACACAGAAGTATTCTGATTCATTCTGTGCATTCTTTTTAAGTGATTACACTGCATACCATCATACTAATGCTACTGATTCAAATTCATATATAAAAAGAGATGTTTTCTACCTTTCAAAACGAAAAAGAAGAGATGTTTTCTATGGTTTTATAATGAGCTTAACCTTTTGGGTCAATTAGTGATTAAAGATGATATCAGAGCAGGTTGGTTCAGGATGTTCTGTATTCAAACCTTTGCATCGTTGTTTTTGATGTTTTTTCCCCAATTAATCTATCCTTCTACAATGTCTCTGAATTTGTGTTTGTCCAGACTACTGGTTAATATTAAACATCTACATTACATGTTAAGTTTGGTTATTTTTCTAAGCATCCTGAGGAGTATGAGCTAAACTCTCTAGGGTTGTATATTTTGATCCTTAAAACAAAATTATGATAATTGTATCTTCAAGCTGATTGCTGTCCAATTTCTCTATTATGCGTGAACTAGCTTTGAGAATCAGTCTCCAAAATCAAGACATGCATATAGCCTACACGTGGTTGATACAGAAGGTTGTGTATGGGCTCAAGATAACTGGTGAGTTCATAAAGAAATTGCACTATTTACCCATTCTTTTAATAAATGAGGTAGTTTTTCATCATTAAACTCATTTTATCTTTTCATTTTAGGAAGTTGTACTACTTCTAATATTGATTCTTCCGTTGGCTATTGTTTAAATTGTTTTCAGCAAGCATTCTAAGTAATTTTATTATTATTTTACGTAGAATTTTGGAAGAAAAAAAAAGATTTCCACTGAGAGAGATGATGATCACAAGATGCAACGGGAGAGAAAAAAATGTGAGCCAACACTTAGCTAATATGTGTGTGGATAGCCCACACTTTCTAGCTAAACTTCCAATTATTAAATAAGAAAAGAGATGCCTGAAAGTAATTGAGGCTCAAAGCAGGACCCTTTTCTCTTTCAAAGGCATTGGAAATTTTGTTGACGAATGAAATTACAAAAGAGATTAGGAGATTCCCCAAGCCCTATGGATTTCAAAAGGACCTTCCATCTGACCAAAAGAGTGTTAAGACTATAGTTTGGAAAAGGAAGATTAATTTTTTAAAAAACTTTTTTATATCCGTGAGTATCCGGGCTAGCTTACGCCCACCTCGACTAATCTCACGGGACAACCCGAGTGAACCTACGACATTTGGGTGTCAAGGAAACTCGTAGGATATTAAATCCTAAGTAGGTGACTCTAAGGTACCTAGATAGTATGGTATTAGTAAGGGGTATGTGAGTAATTAGATAGGAAGTTAGTTATTGAATATTGCTATAAATAGGAGGGTTGGAGAAAGGTCTGGAGAATTTTGTGGTGATTTCCTAATTGGGAGTTCCGGAGAGGATTCTCAGCCTTCTAGAATGTGCTGAGGTATATTGTAATTTCTTAATTGATATTGCAATATAATTTTATCTTTTAGTTTTCTTGTTTGTTCTTTGTGTTCTTGTGTTCTCTTGTTAGGAGATATCCTAACGGTGGCCACCATGGGAAAAGGAAGATTAGATTTTAACGTATATTATGCTAAAGTGAGAATCGAGTCCAAAAAGGATTCAAAAGTATCCTTCATCTCGTCAAAGATGCTAATGTTTCTTTCGAACAAAAGAATTCCTAAAGAAGACAAATAATGTGGAGACAGAGTTTCTTTCTCTTTCTTAAATTGGTGACCGATGTGGCAATAACAAGATCTCTTGGATTGATAGGAACTGCTGGCTGCAGCTTGCCAACTGAAAGATTCTTGGATTGAAAACCAAAATTTATGAGGATTGGGGATATGAGACAAACAGATGTCATATGGATTCAGGATCCTTGTTACACATGCAGCCGCAGTTGGGAAAAAAGCATGTACCACCCGGTGGCACTTTGAAATGCATATGCATCCTCATTAGTCAATGTAATTGACCAATAGGCTTAAAATAAAGCACAACTCTCCCTGTTTTCTAGAAAGGATTGTGCACGATTTTGTGGGAAAATCAAGGAATCATTATCAGGAGATGTTGATGCCAGGGGCCATCTTCCCATAGGACGTTGAGGATGGAAGCACGTGAACAAGGAATCATTATCAGGAGATGTTGATGCCAGGGGCCATCTTCCCGTAGGACGTTGAGGATGGAAGCTCGTGAATGTAACAAACACCCTCCAAATTAGATTGTAGTGATCGATCCTTCACTGGTTACTTGCCATGTATACCTACCTTTTCAAGCAATTTTCATGAGCAGACATGTCAAGAAAATAAAGAATGGGAACTAGATAAGTCAAGATCCTAGACTCGGTCGTCTGATAGAACTTAGAACCCGGATATATTGAAAGATGAACTATAACAAAAATATAAGATAATCCAAGTATTTGAGGTACTTAGACCCTCTCAATCTTGAAATAACTCTCAAGCCCTAATTCATATACCAAATATTGATTGTCTTCTCCATTCCCTACCTCCCTATTTATAACCAACTTCTAATATACCCCTATTACCCCTCTAATACCATTCCTATCATCATCCTATCTGGAAGACAGTAATTCTATTCTTCAGACGCCACCATCATCTCTCTGTCACTAATAATCCTCCTAAAACTAAAGTTAGCATTATAGTTGACTCAATGGAAGGAGATAGAAGAGTCGCATATTCTAACATGGATGAAGAAAGTCTGTCCAGATTATTCTTCAAATCTGATCTAGGCCCTTATAGTTTGATTATGGTTCAACACACTCTCATCAAAAGCTAATGTATTTCTTTAGTTATCAGCTCCAAGGAGATTCAGCACTGGTGATCTCTTGCAAAAAAGGATGGCATTGACTTCATTGGATTAGTAAACCTGAGAAGCATGCATAAGAGAGTTCAGTGTTTATTTGATTGTGTTTAAGAAATTAATGTTTATGGGATTTTGAACCATGCGAATGTGTTTTCCCCTCCCTAGTTGGTTTGCAGCCTTGAGGGTTTGCTTATACATGCCAATGGCTTAGTTTTTATCCTTCAAATGAATTCAAACAAAAATAATAATAATAAAATGAAATACAAATATGGTCCTTGTCAATATCCTTTTTTTTTTTTTTTTCTGAGGCACTGTCAATATCATTTTTATCGTTGTAAATTTTGTATTTTCAGAACAATTGAGTTTCCAACATCAGTTATGCATCATAGTTATGAAATTTGATTATGTCATGTGACATCACATGAATGATTGAGGATTGAATTTGATTTGTTTAAAAATAAATATGCACTAAAGTAAAAGTAGTATTAATATATGCACCAAAATAGAATTGCTGGGAAAATGTGTGTCAAAATAGAAATGCTTAAAAGTGGAAAAGTGAACGGACTATTGCTAAAATTTGAACAAAATATAGAACTCCGTATAACCTAGGAGTCATAATAGGGTTGTATATTTTATTCCTTGTAGGAATGATTGTAGTTTGACCTAGGTGGCTGTTACCCTAGAAATGCCTGTATTACCTTTTCCATTAAATCCATGATTAGCATTCTAGATCTAAGAGTATTAACATCAACCGTCTTTATCATCTTTCCTCCTTTAAAAGTCATCTTGTGTCTATTCTTTATCTTGGTTGGGGAACTTGGTGTCATTTTTTTTTTTTTCGGATTCAGTTGCTCTTTCACTAAAAGGGAAGCGACTGACGCCATTTCTTTGTTGTCGTTATCAGGAGAGTTTAGCTTTAGGCGTGGAAGAAGGGATGCCCATATTTGGATTCCCAATCCTTTGGAGGGTTTATCTTGTAACTCCTTTTTTCATTATCTGTTGGACCCTTCTCCTTCTAGTGAGTATATTTTTTTCTGCGCTTTGGAGGATCAAGATTCCCAAGCAAGTGATATTCTTTTTTTAAATGCACTTGTGTTCACCTTCAATTGGCTCTTGAGGAGGATGTCATTGTTATGGGGTCCATTTTGTTGTATTCTATGTGGAAGGTGAAGGAAGACCTAGATCACATCCTTTAGACAGATGAATTTGCGCTCTCGGTATGGAATTTGTTCTTCCATACTTTTGACTTTGCATATGTCAGTCAAAGGGATGTCAGTGATATGGCTGGGGAGTTCCTCTCTTTTCATGAGAAGGGCCTTTTCTTATGGTTGGCGGGGTTTTGTGCTATCACCTGAAATCTTTGGGATGAAAGGGACAATAGAGTGTTTAGAAGGTTGAATAAGGAGCCTAGTGACTTTTGGGCCCTTATTAGGTTTCTTGTTTCTCTTTGGACTTTGAATTCGAAGTTTCTTTTGTAGTTTTTTATAACTATTCTATAAGCACTATTTTGCTTGATTGGTCTCCTTTTTGTGGGCTTGTTTTTTCTATATGCCCTTTTGTTTTATCTCATTTTTTCTCAATGAAAGTGGTTGCTTTATTAAGAAAGAAATCAAGTGTGACATCACATTTACCTGTGATCTTATTGGGCTGAGTAAGGCAATCACTTTGTTTAGGGCTTTCTTGATTGGCTCATTCTTCCCTTGAATAAGTGATAGCAGCTAAAGTCTCCTAAGTAGTATGCTAATAGAGTAAACTATGAGGTGTCACTCTACGTCTATCGAGTCCCATATTGTATCAACATATGTGCTCTGTTAGGTTTCAGGTAATGGTCTTTCAATATAGAGTTTGATTTTATTATGGAAAACTGGGAAGCAGTGGATAAAGTCCACTGTGTTTGAGGGAATTGGCAATAATTGAGTTAGGAGGAGCCTTTTGGTCCACCTTAATCTCTAGCTTCAAATTTAGGATGTTATCATTGTTTACATTGAGGACTCTTTTTTAGATTTTTTTTTTTTTTATTGGAAATACTGTCCAAAAAAAGATGCAGACATTGATTATAATGTGGGGCATTGAAAGTAATGAATAAGTTGAAATTAATTGATTCACAGTTGAATTATTAAATGAAAGGAGTATTATTGTTTGTATTACCTTCAGATATAGCATCTCCTAACCTTTCATCCTTCATTCTCATATAGGATTAAGAGAAAAGTGCAGCCTCAGCCTCTATATTAACCTTGGCCATATCTGATTGTTTGTTTCTTCCCCACATCTTCATAAAAAGAGAGGAAAGGAGGAAAAGAAAAAACCACTTGCACCCGATCGTTCGTATCGAGCGACAAACACAGTTGTCACGAAGTAAATAAACGTGCTGAAGTTTAATATAATATCTGTAATCTTTGTAGCTTTAAGAATTTCCTCACTATTGTTTAAGGAATAGGTTGTATCATTATCTTTTTCCTATCTTGAATGTATTTGATTTGGTTTATTTCATGCTCAAGTTTCTCTTCTTGGCCCAGCACAATTATATGAGCGTTTCAAAAGGAATATTTAAGTATATAGTTTAATCCACGACCACCTTATTTTAAAAATGTTCAAAAAAAAAAAAAAAACTTCGTTCGGTAACTATTTAATTTTTAATTTTTTTTTTTTTTGAAAATTAAGTCTATTGACACTATCACCTTTAAATTTCTTCTTTGTTATGTACTTTTTACAAATGGTTTAAAAAAATTAAGCCAAATTTTGAAAACTAAAAAAAAGTAGCTTTTAAATTTTGTTTTTGTTTTTGGAATTTGATTAAGAATTTAACCATTGAACTTAAGAAAGATGCAAATAGGGTTGGCAACAAGAACGAGGTGGGATGGGGGGATTTCTCATCCCCAACCCCGTGGAGATATTTCCCCATATCCCTGCCCCCGTCCCCACCAATTGAAGGCAGAGACAGGGACGGGGATTCCTTGTCGAGGGAAATGTGTCCCTGGGACCCATCCTCGTTCTTTTTTTTTTTAAAAACATATATTAATTATATATAATTATATACATATTTGTAAATAAAATAGTTTTAGGGTATATATATTTATTTGCAAAATTATATATATGTATATTAAAAAAAATTGTCGAGGATGGGACGGAGATACCTTCCCCGTCCTGTCCTGTCTTCAATCGAGACCTGGTTAGAATCCCCGGTTTGACTCCCATCCCTAGTCAAACTGGGGATTTCCTGCTCTGGGATTTTTGCCAACCCTAGATGCAAATCATTGTAAGAAATTAGGAGTAAATAGGCTTAGTTTTTAAAAACTAGAAATAAAAAACAAGATGTTTCCTTTATGGTCTTAGTTTTTGTGTGGGCGGTCTTTGTGGGTTGTTTCATGTGAGGTTGGGAGGTCTTGGTGCTTGAGGGTTCTCTTGCGTTGTAGGGAGAGATTCAAACATCTGGTTCATTTGATGGTGGGTGATTGATAATTGGCAGAAATATCAGTCATTATAAGCCTTTTATTTATAATTATGAGAGTTAACAAGTAGAAAACGCGGTGATAATACTTATAATTTGTGAAAAATTGAGTTTTGCGTCGATTAGCACCTAAATCCTCATTGACCCAATATTATGCGTTACTCTGTGCCAAAGTGTCTATTTTGTAGCTATCGTAGGAATCAAACGCATGCGTTGGAAATAAGCAGACAAACGCATGCGCTGAAGCCAGGCGACCGCAAAGACAAACGCATGCGCTGAAAACCGAGCTATCGCATAGACGAATGGAAGTTGTGGTGATCAAGCGAATGCAGTGATCAATTGGAAATTGCGGCCACAGAGTGACAACTATAATAGAAGAGCGATCGCAAGATGGGTAGAATGTATCGATACTTCAGCTGAATCAAGCTCGAACACATACCTTAAGAGTATCAACAAGATAAGACGATGTGACATTTACCCATACCGTGACAAAGGCAGCAGTGAGACATAACGCAATCATGATAGCTATCGATGTTTAAACTCTATAATAGCCCCTTGGACCTTCATTTCAAAGCATTCGAACTTCTGCCTCAAGGCAGAGGTTTGCGATCACAGATGAGAGCATGAGCAAGATTTTCAGTGAGAATTCTTCATCTCCACCAACTAGATCGAGTGACGACTGGAGCTTTCGTCGGAGATAGAGCTCGAGAGAGATATCTCAACCATTCATCCATGGCATCATCGGCAGCCTTGACGCAGAGTCTTTCACTTCTCCTCTAACCTCTGTATTGTATTACATTTTAGCTTAAGATATTAAGACATTTTGTAATCAATGCATATCTTGATTCCTTCAATGCCATCTTCTTCATCATCTTTATCTTTATCGTCATTTACCTTGATCGTTTATTTATCAAAGGTGATCGCATACTTAATCGTGTAGCCTAGAGATAGGACGCATGTAGCAACCTACCGAGAGGTGTGCGTTGTGCAAGTATAATGAGTTAATCCTCTTTGCTTGGTGAAAGGCTGTAGCAACGCTTGTTTATGGGTTGTTGCAATGCTTGTCTATAAGTTAATTAGCCGTGTCTAAATGCCTGAGAAGGTAAGAGATGGAACGCACTAAAGCAAAGTATGTATTGTCCCTAGAGATAGGCACAATCTTATGCTCGACGCAACCATGCACTATAGAGATATAGTCATGTGGCTGACCATCGAGAGGTGTGCGATGCGTTAGTGCGATGAGCTGGGATTACTTGAGCGATTTAAGATAATAAACATTACTATGCGTTAACGGTTGTTGTGTATCTACCAATTCTCATTGCAAGTCTCCTATTGCTCTATCTATTTAGTTAGGAGTAGTAGTGTGTATATCTATTAAACTTCTTTTTACTTTTATTCATCGCCTCAAATGCATTACTTCACAAGCAGTATTGAGTGACAAGTCCCTGTATTCGACTTCGGATTACCTGAGATTGCGTTTTCGTTATACTTGGTGAGAAGGCAAGAAAACCTGTGATAGGAACGCATGGTCATTGCATACTAGATTAACGCATTTTCATTCCAACGCATGACCTCCGATGCATAGGCATAAACTCATAGCTTAAGCATGTCCAACGCTTGATTGCGTGCAATAACCCCATCACCCGTTCCTTTTATAATCCAACAAGTTTTTGGCATCGTTGCTAGGGACTTGGCAATGATGGAAGGTCATGTTTTGTTTGGTGGGATTCTTGGTTATCGAGGGGTGCGATTATGGATTCATATGGGCCTATGGTGATCTATGATGCAGCGAGTAGTATGGAGGTGCGTTGTCGGAGTTTATGGATGGTGAAGGAGGTTGGAGGTGGCCCACAGTGTCATGAAAGTTGCTTGAGATCTGGGGTCTTATTCAGGCAATGGGTCCTAGGGTGAGGGAGAAAGATTATTGGGTTTGGGTGTCAGGTGCTAGTGGTCGGTTTTTATTGCTAGTGCGTGAGAAAGTTTGCGCCCTCATCGTCCTAGGGTGTCTTGGGCAGGGCTTTTGTGGTCTGGGGGTGGTATTCCGCGCCACTCCTTCTGTGCGTGGTTAGCTATGAGGGACAGGTTGGATACACGAGATTGGTTGAGAAGTTGGGATGTGTTGTCAGAGGGGTGTCTTCTGTGTGGATGAGGTGTGGAGTCGCGGGATCATTTATTTTTTGAGTGTGGATTTGGGAGAGAGGTGTGGTTAGGTGTGTTGCGTCAGTTGGGTTCATCTCATCGGGTGGCGGGTTGGGATGTTGAGTTGTCTTGGGTGTGTCGAGTGGGATCGGGTAAGGGGGTGCATAGTAAGCTATTCCGTGTCTTCTAGTGTGCTTCCATCTACTACATTTGGCAGGGGTGTAATCGGCGGCTTCATGGGGGTAGTCCGAGAACGATGTTTGCTCTATTTCACATTATGGTCTCTACGGTTCGTGCTCGTACTGCCTCCTGGCGAGTTGATCTTCTTGGTCTTATTTAATGCATTTACGGATGTTTTCCTCTTTTTGTTCTTGTCGTTGTTCTTTGTTTTGCAGTTGGCCCCAGGTTGTGGAGTTTTGTTTCCTTTACTTTGTTTTTCTCCCAAGTGGATGGTGTTTGCTTTTGTTTCGGCTTTGTTTCGGTAGAGTCTTGTTTTGTATCGTATATTCAATTTACATATAGACATAACTATTATGTATCGTATATTCAATTTAGAAATATATAGTTGATCTATATGAAAAAGATATATATCGTATATTATCGAAATCATACTACAATATTTGAATAATGTCTTTGTGATATACCATTTTAAATAATGTTTATTTAAAAATTTTCACTATCCCTCCAAATAGAGATATGTTGATTTAACCAAAACCCCTCCAAACAAAGATTAACAAAAATGCTTAGAAACGTGTGTGTGTATATATAGTCATAACAAAAATAATTTTCTTTTGTTGAGAAGTTTGATGGATGCTACTTGAATGAAAGGTTTTTGTGGTCCTTTACCCCCTTGTTTGGAATGCAACAATTTGGGATGATTTCAAATCATAATCAATTTGAAATCATCTCATGTTTGGATAAATTTAAAATAGTACAAGATTTTAATTCAATCAATATTTTAAATTTTGCTTTTGAAAAAATTTTCACTCAAAGTTTATTCCAAGTCTCCACTTCCATAAGCCAAGCATACACATTCAACTAAGAGAGAATTAGATAATCAAGTACTAGAGATCGGACCACATCCGCATCAAATTTACATCAACGCAAGTTCAACTTCACGAAATACATTTCTCCAAAAGCTACGTACAAACACTAATCTTCCAAGAAGATCAACAAGCCCAAAGGTCGATCATCCAAGAAAATCAATAAGCCCAAAAGCCGATCATCGAAGAAGATCAACAAGCCCAAAGGTCGATCATCCAAGAAGATCAACAAGCCATCAACTAACTTAAATGTTAAAGTTTATTTTGAAAGCATCACAATATTATGTATTAGATATTATACTCATTATACTAAAATTAATATAAATTGAAAAGTTCAAATTCCACGAAACAAGTTTCTTTCAAAACCTCGTGCAGACAAATATGATTGCTAAGATAAGTACTATATTTTTCTTGGTTTCTTTCTACTCAGAAGAATAATATGTTCTTTTCCAATTCTACATTGATTTAATTTGTTTCATTTATATGAATGTAAATTAGCTTAAACAAAATTTTGTTTCTTTTAATTTTCTTTAAGAAACAAAACGAATCGAAACCTTACTAAAGATGGGTTAGGGATTGAAGATTAAAATGGTTGTTGGTAAAAAATATATATAATATTTGATTTTTCTTGAGATTCAATTTTGATTTTTTTTTAGGGGTCTTTTATTGATGAGTTTTATTTCTAACGATGAGCGGAGTAGAGATATCTTACAGATGGATTCTATAGAGAAACAGATAGCCAAGATTTTGCATATTACACATAATGTGAGAAACAGAACAATTGGATTTTTCTTTAGTCAATCAAGTGAAGCAGTGAGTTGATATTTTCATCAAGTATTAATAGCAATCATCTCATTGGAGGACAAATAATTAATTCAGCCAAATGGGTCTAAACACCTCAAAATATTCAAAATAGCACAAGATATTTTCTATATTTTACGGTAAATACTCTAGTTACCTAGATGGGAAGGGTTTGCTTTAGATCCTCAGATTCTAGACAATGCACTAACAATAGAAGACAATATAAAAATTCCTTCAGGTATACATATAAAAGTTCTCCTAGAGTTATGTAAATGAAACAAATAAATCATATATAATGCTAAATATACTTCTATAACTGTTGTTTATAGGAAAATATTACCTTGGTGATGTCGGTTTTATGTTACGGTCTGGATTTATCACACCTTAGCGTAGGACAAGATATCATTTAAAGGAGTATTCAGCACATGCACCACAATCTCCAAAAAAAATTATTTAACCATAGATATGCTTCTTTACGAAATCCAATTGAAAGAGTATTTGCACTATTAAGAAAAGGTTTCCAATTATAGTTAGTGGGACTGAACCATATTGCAATTTTAAGACAAACTACAACAGTCGTAGCTTGCATTCTACATAATTTTCTTATGAATTTCGATTCAAAAGAGCGGTTAACTTCAGATGTTGATAATGAAATTCGGGTTAGTGACATAGACTAGCCTTATGGCATCAATAAATTTGATTGAGGATGGACAAAAAGATGAACAAATTCAAGATTTAGTTGCAGTACATATGTGGCAAGATTATTTATCTGCTAATTAGGTTTTATATTTTCTTAAAATGGATTTATCAAAGGATTCAAGTAAACAACATTTATGTATTTTTTTTTAATACCATATTCATAGAACCATAGTATGAAGGTTCTATGAATAGTGAGTCCCAAAAGGCATCAATGAATGAAGCATCTTCTTTCGTCACTTCTTGATTTGATTGGAGAAAAATTGCAGATGCTAACAAATACTACGGATAAAGTTGGTCTTGTACTTGATAAAAGTAGGTACCTCCTTATATTTTAAGCCATATTTGTTGTTGGAAAAAAATATTCTAATAAGATTAATGTGTGTGTTTCTTTCTTCGTAATGTATAGGAAATCATGTTGTTAAAAGAGGCAAATGCTATGGTTAGAGAGCATAATCGACTTATTTATAGTATTGAAGATGCTTTTAAGGAGCTATTAAACATGGAAATTTCACCTGAGATGACATTTAGAGCTTCTAGCTTCATTTTATCTGGTTCAATAATCACGTAAACTTTTTTTTAGATGTCTAGAATCTATGAGAAAAAACGGTTGAAATGGAAAATAGATAATAATAACTAAAGAGAATTTTGTTTTGATTAGTTGATTTTTTTTTCTTTACCTTTTGGTTTTATTTGATTCTAGACATTTGTGAGTTATTGTTTAATTTTTTTTATTTTATTGATTTTTTATTTGATCATGATTATGAAAATTTCTTGTTTGGAACCAAATTGATTGAAATTTTCATTTAAATGATTTCCAATCAATTTGATTCCAAATGCACATAATAATTTGAAATCATTTTCTGTATTTAATATCCTGTCATTTGAAATCATTTGTCTAAATCGTGACGTCAAATGGAGCATTAGGCTCAAAAGACTCAATTTCATTGAAACATTATCCAAATAAGTTTGATTTGCTATTCAACTTTGATGGTTTTATATAGTCTTTAAAATATAACTTAAAATAAGCTTAAGTAACATATTTGTGCGATGAAGTAGAGATATTTCGTGTGAAGCAAAAAATCCATATCAGATACGTATCAGATATCGATACTTCCCTGACACGTATCTGACATGTGATTTGGCATATTTTTTTTTACACTGGCCTTTTTTTAAAGAAAAAAGATAAGCAACTCATTTCATTTTGGGTTTTTTTGTACAAATGGCCTCATTTGGGAAGCCCAAATGAAAAATGGCCATTTATAGAAAAAGTAATGGAAAGTGACCTTCGGCTGATGTCATCCACATATGATTTTATTGCTTCGCCTCTGAGATGCACCTCGCGCGTCTGCCACTACCAAAGAACTCGATCGTCGATAGCTCGTTACTCGATCCTCGATTACTCGTCACACGATCCTCGATGCACGTTCACTCGATATTTGGATGTGTGGTCACTCGATACGTGTGCAACTGACACATGTATATTCGATCATAGCTATCCGTACTCGATACTTGATTAATGTATACTCGATCATTTTGAACTTTTTAAATTTTTAACCCATTTGAAATCCATTATTTCCTCTACTCGAAATTCTCTCAATTCCCTTTACATCAGGTAACATTCTTCTCTTTGTTTATATTTTGGCATCATTTGTCTCTTTGTTTGTTATATTTTGGCATCATATTCCTCGATACTCGATCGATACGATTTTCATTTCGATTCCATATCTTGCATGTTTGGCTAGAGCTCAAATTTTTTCGTTTCAGTTTTCATATTTTTGGTATTTCAGACCGCCTAGAGTTTAAGGTTTGAGTAGGATAAGTCATGAAGGTGGAAAATCAAACCGAGCCATTATGTATCGTATATCGTGTATCATGTATCAAATAAGGGAAACTATGTAGAATGTATCGTGTATCTGCTATTGAGCAATCGTGTATCATGTATCGTATATCATATATCGTGTATCGTGTATCAAATAAGGGAAACTATGTAGAATGTATCGTGTATCTGCTATTGAGCAATCGTGTATCATGTATCGTGTATCGAGTATTGAATAAAATGCTTAATTTTTGGTATTCTTTGTTATTCTATGCAATATGGCTAGAAAATTCAAGATTTCTCCCCAGGATTGTTTCCCAGGCCAAGCGACCAGCCTATTCTCTCACATTGGGGCGGCTAACAAGATTTTGAAAGAGAAGCTTACTCCCACTCAACTTGCTCTCTTCAAGAATATGGTATTTGACTGATTCATGGACATGGACATTATCTTCAACAGTCCACTAGTCCACTATATTCTATGAAGGGAGATTGCAGACGATAGGAAGGATGCAATAACCTTCTATTTAAATTGTACAGTTGTTACATTCTCAAAAGAAGACTTCCTATTGGTGACGGGATTGTGGTCACCTAATCTAACAGTTGTGAGGAGGGTGAAGTACTTGGATCACTATGTAGTAGGTACTTCAAGAATGATTTTGGGGGGGACATTCACATTAGTACCTTAGAGATGGTGTACAAGGAGATGGAGTTTGATAACAACACGGATGTTGTGAAGATGACATTGGTCTGTTATACTGAATTGGGTGTGATAGGGAAGGAGAAGACGAGTGAAAATGTTGATAAGACATTATTAATTGATGTGGAGGATTTTGATTACTTTAATTCCATGGATTGGGGAAACGTGCTATGGGAGAAGATGTTACTTGGACTACAAAGAGGAATGAGTGGCAAGGTAGATAAGTATAAAAAAGGATCCAAGAACAATAAGAACTATATTGTCAAGTACAACCTACCAGGGTTGCCTCATGCATTTCAGGTAAAATCCATCCATTGGTCATACGAGATCTACTTATTTTAGTTACAATATGAGTTACTATTTATTCTTGTTTTATAATCGTTTATGAATTATGGTAGGTGTGGGCATATGAGATCATATCAATAGTTGCCCAAAAGGTTGCAAACCGACTGAGTAGACATGTCATACCTTGATTTATGAGGTGGAAGTGTACATACTCACTGCCAATCAAAACAATACAATGAGACGTGTTTGAGTCCAACGAGGTTAGTGTATTGCATCAATATTTACTTGGATTGAAGGTGAATGTCACATATAACTAAAAAGTTCTTCGTTGTTTTGTCCAGACAAGGATCACACCTACACTACTAATCATGTCGAATAAGTAGTTGAATATAAGCTTGGATAGGCAGATGTTGGTTATATCTATAGCTCACTCAATTACAAGCAGCACTAGATTATGTTGGTGATAGACATGAACCTTGGATGCGTCCTTTTGTATTTCTCACTGCCCAAGTATATCACACAGAAGGATCTGGTATTATCCCTAGGGCCTCTATGCTTTACTCTCCCTTCACTAGCACTTTTCTAGAACTTACATGTTGCAAAGCCTGACCTTGCACATAGTCCTTGGAAGTTGAGCCGTGTTAATACAAGCTTCCTACAGGGGTCAGATACACTAGATTGTGGGATATTCTATCTTAAATTCTTTGAATAAATGGCGACTGGGTCAATTTGGAGAGTTTACAACAAGATAAAATGCATGAATATAGGTTGCAAAATGGTGCGGAGTTGTGAGCCGATCAACTTTTTTATTAGATCTTTCTATGTAAATTTTAACAATTTTTATAAATGTATGAACCTATTAACTTTAAATAAGCAATTCGTATATTTCCATACTCATATGAGCAAGTTTTCCACAGTAAGCAATTGTATGTGTATTGAACGTACATGATTTTAAGTGTCGTGTATCGAGTATCATGCATCGAGCATCGAGTAACAGACATCGAGTATCGAGTAACTTGCATCGTGTATTAAGTAACTTACGTCGAGTATGGTATAACAAGTATCGTATATCGAGTGAAGTCATTGGATTGAGTATTGTTGAGTAATCATGTATCGAGTAACATGCATCGAGTATCTTGTAACGAATAACATGCATCGAGTATCGTGAATCGAGTATTTGTCTGAAATTCCTTACTTTACATAATGAACAATATAATGCATGGTATTAAATTATAAAGTATTGGTCATTGTCTGAGTCCCTTGAGTCTCGATCCTTGCCTGTTTGTTGCATTTGGACGTATCAAGTGGTTCATTGCAATTTTTTCTATTATGTCCCGATTGACCACACTGTCCACGTTTTTTTAATGTGACATGTCCTCCAGCAAAAGGTATCTTATTTACTCTTCATCTACCAACCTGTACCACTATTTTCGGTGGGAGTATTTTTAACTCAGTATACCCTGGTGGCTTTTTCCATCCGGATACATAACCAAGCGGGTTTATTTACTCTGTATATGCTAGCACTAAAGAATCAAAACTATTGAATCTATTACATAGAGTAAACGGATTAGTATTGCACTCTCTAGCTGCAGTAATAGCGTGCAAACACAGAATCTCCAAACACTGAAATTGTACGCAACTAAATTCTCGAGTGTTAAGACTGGCGATACCATCTAATCCATCGCCCTTGACATGAAATCTATAATAATCGATTGGATTTACTCAGTATCGCCTAACTTTGTCACACTCTAAATCCATTATTTCCTCTGCATACTTTGAATGTGTCGATGCTATTAGACAACATTGTTTGCCTCTCATGAAACCAACTTTGAAGTGACCTCTTATGTATTCTAGCAACAAAGTTATTGGCAACACTCGGGCTTTTTTGGTAATAGCATTGAAGCATTCGACACTATTGCTGGTCATATATCATATCGATTCCTGAACTGGTAACATTGATAGCGGATGGAAATATAAGCTATTGTAGCATTTTATTTAGAATTATAAGGATTAACAAGCAATATATGCGGTGATAATACTAAGAATTTATGTGAAAAGTGAGCTTGCGTCGATCAGCACTAAAAATCCTCGCTAACACTATATCATGCGTTATACGGCGTCAAAATGTCTATTTTTGTAGCTATCGCAGGAATCGATCGCATGCGTTGAATCCTAGACCATCGCAAAGTTGATTGCATGCACTCATCGCATGGATGTTGCAGCTACAGAGTAATACCCATGATAGAGGGTTGATCGCAAGGTAGGTGGAATGCGTTGGTACTTCGAAAAAACAAGCATGAACGCATACCTTGGGAGTATCAAAAGGATAAGATGATGTTGACATTTCACCTACCACGTCAGAAGTGGCAGTGATTCAGAGCGAGACCACCAATGCTGTCAGCGTTTAAGCTCTATGAATAACACCTTGGACCTTCACTTCAAGGCATCCGAGCTTTTGCCTTAAGGCAGATACTTGCGATCACAAATGAGAGCATGAGCGAGATTTTCCTTGAGGATTCTTCACCTCCACAATCCATTTCGAGTGACGACCGGAGTTTTCACTAGAGATAGAGCTCGAGAGAGACTTCTCCATCATCCATCCATGGCACCACAAGCAGCCTTGACGCATTTCGGATGAAAAACAAGAGATTGTTTTCATCTAGCATTCCCTTTCTCCTCTTGTCTCTGTATTGTGTTACATTTTGGCTTAAGACATTAATATATTTTGTAATCAATGCATATCTAAATTCCTTCAACGCCAGCTTCTTCATCTTCTTCATCTTTTTCATCGTTTACCTTCATCGTTTAGTTATCAAAGGCGACTGCATACTCGATCGTGTAGCCTAGAGATAGGACGCATATAGCAATCCACCGAGAGGTGTGCATTGTGCGAGTATAGTGAGTTAATCCTCTTCGTTTGGTGTGAGGCTGTAGCAACGCTTGTCTATGGGCTGTTGCAATTCTTGTCTATGAGCTAATTAGCCGCAACTAACTGCCTAAAAGGGTGAGTAGTGGAACACATTAAAGCAAAGTATGCATTATTCCTAGAGATAGGCACGATCTTATGCTCGACGCAACCATGTATTATAGAGATATAAGCATGCGGCTAGCCACTGAGAGGTGCGCAATGCGTTAGTATGACGAGCTGAGATTACTCGGGCGACCTAACATAATGAATATTATTATGCGTTAACGACTCTTGCATCTTTATCAATTCTCATAGTTAAACTTCCATTGCTCAATTTGTTTAGTTAGGAGTAGGAGTAGCGCATAATCCTTTACTTTTATCTTTTTTACTTTTATTCATTGCCTCAAATGCATTACTTCACAAACATTAAGTTACAAGTCCCTATGTTCGACCTCAGATCATCTTAAGAAACTTGCGTTTTTGTTATACTTAGCGAGAAAGCGAGAAAACTTGTGGCAGAAACGTATGGTCATCGTATACATGCTTAAACGCATATTGTATATTTTCTAGTCCAACGCATGACCATCAACGTATGGAGATCAATGCATAACATAAGTTGCATATTTATTTTCCTCTCCTTTTCCAACGCCTCAAACACCATGCCCATCGCTGTATATCAGCATCCTCCAAATATCTTGCAAGCGAACCGTTGTTGTAGTTCATTACTTGGACCCAATGGTGCTTCAACTCTGATTCTCAATATGCTTTGCAAGCATCGTTAAAAAATTTTCTAACGAACTCATCCTTGAAGTATTTCTCCACGTTCCTCTTCAAATAGTAAGTACAAAATCTGTGGTAAGAATTGGGGAATACGACATCAACGGCATTAGCATACTCTGTCCACGATCTAAGACAAATACAAGGTTAGGGCATTCTCCAAGTGTTGTTTTAAGGTTCGTCATGAACCACTTCAGAGCTCGATCATTCTCACTATCAACAATTGCATATGCCAATGGGTACAGTTGGTAGTTATTGTCCATTGCAACATCAACTAACATTGTTCCCTTGTACTTACCCTTTAGATGAGTACCATGTACAATGATTACGAGTCGAAAACTCTTAAAACCTCTTAAACTCGCACCTAGTGCCATGAACATATATTTGAAATATTTTGATTCTTCAAGCTTCATCTCAAATGGGGTTTCAGGATTTTCTATCTTCAAAGCCTCACCATATGCATGCAAGTTGGCATATGATTCCTCTAGCATCCCCCTTGCAAGAGCAAAAGCAGTTTCTCTCGCACCTCATGCCTTGTCATAACTAATATTGACACCGTACTGATGCCACATATCCTCAATAATATGGTGTGGTTTGTGTTGGGATTAGTGTCCTAAGTCTCTTGTAATCTCGTAGTTTGTAAACTTTGTATAAACATATTGTTTTTAATAAAATAAGTATTATTTTATAAGCATATACTCAATTCAATAAACTAAGATCCGATGTTATTTTATGTAATTTAAACAAGTATGTAGAGACATACAAGTGGATCTGGTTTAAATAATAACCTAAACGGTCTGTAGTAGATGGATAAGGCTGCTGGGTACCTTATCCTGGTGACACTACGGATACGACTCGCTTTGTAGGTGTTACAAGTGTTGTAAAGTGCTACAAATGATCTAATCCTGATCATTCATATGGAGACATATGAGTGAGGGTATCTTATACAAAGAGTTTGTATAAGACCGGACCACGAAATGATTAGTCTCTTTATATAACACCATTAATAATAGAGACTTACATTTCACTAGGATGACCATAGGTGACATGACCTGAATCCTGAGTGAGTTGTGAACTTCTGCTCATGAAGGCGGTCCTTTGATTTGTATGGGTGAGAGTGGCCAGATTGCCAACTCAACAAGCCTACCATTTTAAGAATTTGTCTGACTGGGAAGCTGGGAACACAACTACACGAAATAGAATTCACTTCTTCCTCAATGCAGGGGCAAGTAGATAAATTGCTCCCTTAAAGGCTGATTTTGGGGCTTGAACATAGTGGTCACACCCTCTCCTGGCCCGAGAGGGACTTGATCATAGTTGGACTATGACTTATTGTTCATTAGAGGGATCAGTGGTACTTAAGGAGTAAGATGTAACTACAGGGGCAAAATAGTTTTTTTTTTTTTTTTTTTTTTTTGCCTAGCTATACTTTCGAGCAATATGTGAGGGGTCATCGCAATGTTGATTGGTTATATCCAATGGACACAGAAATTTATCTGTAGCGTGAAGAGTGCTGCTGTCGGTTTTTAGTGAATGACCGGTAGTTAACGGATGTTGGGTAATTTAATTAAAGAGTTTAATTAATTATCTGAGTACCGTTGGAGCTTCAATCTACAGGTTAATAAGATCCCCTCTATAGATCAACATGGATTTAATTGAGAATTAATTTTGATTAATTTGAAATGTTCAATTTTGATATATGATATAATTAATTGAATTAATTATATATGATAAATAATAATTGAATTAATTATATATTATATAATTAATTGAATTAATTATATATATGTGATATAATTAAAATAATGTATTGATACATTATAATATAAGGTATTATGAGAGGAATTTGAATATGATTCAAATACTAATTATATGAATGAGATTCATGTAATTAATTTATATAAAATATGATTTATATTAAATACCATAAATAAGTTGAGAGAAATTAAATATTTGAATATGATTCAAATACAATTATATGAATGAGATTCATATAAGTGAATTTAATATAAATGTGATTTATATTAAATATCATGTATGGTTGAGAGAAAATACATTTATAGGTTAGTATTTGATACAATATGTAACTATAGATTATGTGTTATATGAGATATAACATATAGGTTATATACATATAATAAGGTTGTTATTATATGTATAATTATTATTAATTTAATTTTATCAAATTAATATTAATTAATTAAAGAGAGTGTCAGACCGCAGTAGTTATCAACCATTTTGCTAACACTTACTACTTAATAACTCTAGCGAAAATAATCTGATACCAATATGTAGTCTCATACACTGCAGCTGCCTCTATGGCCAAAAACATTAAGTATTGAACACAAAACATTTACAGAGATTACATTACAAGTCTCATAAGTCCTGACACCCAAACTCTTAGTCCTTACATGAACAACTATAACATGTGTACAATATTTAAAGTAACATCTAGCTAATAGGTTACAATAACTCTTGTCTTTGAGTGGTAGAGCAGATGCAGAGCTACTTTGAGGATTTGACCGCTACTTGAGGAAAAGAAAAACATTTGAAAATAGGGTGAGCTTGCTAGCCCAGTGAATGACTTAAGAAAGAAAACTGATTCTTATGCATAAGTCTCAATAAAGAGATCGTATTGAAATATAAATCTTTACAGTAACTTTGTACTGCAATATAAACATTTTCCAAGCATAAAACATGTAAAGTTGTTTTCATCATAAAACATTAAACTGTTACTTAGTTGAGAATAACCCTGTTGTGGTTAAATCCCAACGTCAACTGCTTAGTCAAGAGAGAACCCTTTTGTTCAATCTCTGACTTAGTCAAGAGAGAACCCTTTTGCTCAATCTCTGACTTTAACTACCTACGTGCACGTGATTATAACTAAGTATCGTCATACCTTAGGTACTTCTACTCAAATACCTTCTCAAATGTCCCTCAGTATCGAGCTTCAAGTAAAATTAGTCATACTATGACTTTCTCTTTAAAGTATGTAAAGCAGAATGCATAGAAAACATGACTTTAAAGGTACTAACACATGTTTTGTGTATTTAAACACACATAAATAGTTTTTCAATAAACTTTCTTACATGGCATGCGTTTAAAACATAACTCATGGTTTGCTTGGAAACTACTTTGTAGAACTAGCTAGCATGAGAATAATCTTTCTTAAAACATGGTAAATATTTAGTCACTCACAACTTTTAGAATTACTCCTCAAGGATCGATATGCTTCTAACACTGGTGTCAATCCTGTGGACACAAAAGCATATATTTAGCTACTAGCATTGGTCTCCCTTTTGATACTAACTTTTAAGTAAGCCTTATGTTTAGCCTTCATCTAGAAGACTTTCACTCAACGCATAACTTTCTATAGGTTTAGCACTTAGAAATTTCCTTGAGACTTTGGCTCTTGCAATGCTTCCAACCGCTCCTCACAAATGCAACCCACTTGTATAACTAACACTTTACTCTAAGTGTTCCTTCAACTGCACATGTTCGTCCACAAGGCTACTTATGCATCCAAGACTTCAATGCAAGCTTTCCTTAACCCACACAGCAGGTGCAACACATAGGATTGCTCAGCCCTTGGTCTGTCTGAGTGTTTTACTTTGAGCTGCCAGCTTACTCAACCCAAGCAGCTGCCTGCTTGTTCATGAAATTCCAAATTCAACTTACGAAATTAATACCTCAAATTCTAGAGCTCATCTCAAGGCATTTCCTTCTACAAACATGTTAATAATTGTCTCGTAAAGCTTACCTTAAAATTTCAGCTTCAAAATCCTCATGGTTTGTCCTAGACACTCAATTCTTTATCGACGGCCCAGATTCACCCGAGAACAGAACCTTTGGTCACTTTTTCCCTTCTCCAGCCTTATTTCAGTGAGAACTTCTTCCGACAGTGTCACCTCTAAAATTAGACTCTCAGAGCTTTCTAACGACACCAAGATCTCTCAATTTTCACAGAGGAATTGATCAAACTGATCTTTTGAAGTTCAGCCTCCCTTTTTATACTGATTTCCACCGCTTACCATTAAAGCTTAGCATGATACCGTCAACTTAAATGGAGTTAAATCTATTGCTTAGGACAGCTATTGCCCTTAATCAGTGGTTAACACTAATCAACGCATGCTTCAATTGTTTAGCTCACCGTCCATTGTGCAGCTCATCGTTCAGTGATTCTCTCGCTGTGGCTTATCACCCAATGATCTCGCTCTCACTCATCGTGTAGCACATAGCCTATCGCATAGCTCTCACTTCCGCTCCTCGTGTCGGTCTCGTTGACGCTCATCGTGTAGTGCTGACGCCTATCGTCTAACGCATCACGCCCATCGTTTAGCACTCACGCCTATCGTATAGCGCTATCGTCTAGTGTTGATGCTGATCATGTAGCGTCATCACCTCATCGTCTGTCTCTTATACACATCTAGATGTGTATAAGAGACAGCGCCCGCGCATATCTACATGATCATCTAGCGCATCGCTTAGCTTCCGCGCATTTACTATATGATCATCTAGCGCATCGTTTAGCGCCTGTCTCTTATACACATCTAGATGTGTATAAGAGACAGCCTCATCGTTTAGCGCTATCACTTAGTGTCGCACGTAGCTACATGATCATCTAGCGCATCGCTTAGCGTCGCTCATAGCTACACGATCGTCCGCACATCGCTTAGCACCGAACGTAGCTACACAATCATTCGCGCGCGAAACTTCAATGCCCAGCGCCCACGCTCGCGCACATCTGATGTTTCCGCATGCATGCTAACCTCTCAAGACTTGGTTGTCACATGCCTTGTCCAACACATAGCTTTTCTTCTCTCGGCCACACTTTGGCTTCCTTAAATTCCCAACTAACCTCTCAAATGAGTAAGGCCAATGCCCTTGACTCAATTCCAACGCCTAACACAAGGCCAACGCATGGGCAAACACTTAGCCAATTTTTCTAGCTTCACCCGAGAGTCAAGCTTTCAAATGCAAACTTTTCTTCTAACTCTTTACCCTTTTCCCTACAATTAATCATCAATTCTTCACATTAACCTACTCACCATACTGGTCTCAGTAATTAACATACACTAGTAGAGAAATTAGGGCTCGGGGTTTTCAAGGAGTTACAACTCCCTCCTCCTAATTTCTCTCAGCCATGTATGTGGGGTTATAGATGGATGGTGATAGGATTCATCTCCTTCCTTGGTTTTTACTGTGAGAGAAAGGTTCTCTCTAAAAAAAAGAAACATATTGAAGAGAATAGTTCTCTGAAAAGTCTCTCTCCTCCTCTCCATCTCCCTTCCCTCTTCAAGGATTCAAGCAAAGCCCACAACTCTTGCTTGAATCTTTCGTTCCAAAAGAATACAAAGGGTTCTCAAATGGTGGTGTCTCGTTTGGAAAAGGAGATCCATTCGTGATTTGTTCCAGGGATTCTTGAAGAAAGTGTTCTTCGAAGGCAAGGGTTTTTGAAACCCTAAGTTTTCTTTTATTTATTGCATGCTATAATTTTTATGTAAATGCATATCTTTTTCATGTTTTACTGTAAAACTTAAATTCAATGAAAAATGAAAATTGGGTTGATCTTGCTTCCACTCAAGAATCTCTCCTCAGTTAGAGTTCTTTCCATTTGTCCCCCCGACCAACACCAAACTTGTCCTTCATTAAGTGACCAATAACGAATGAACTCGCTTGTAGAGATGTCCAAAAAATCTGTGAGGACAAGGCCCCATGGGGACCCACCCCCAAATACACGGGGAATGGGGGAAGGAATGGGGAATTTTTTTTCCCATTTACAATTCGGGGCTGGGGACGGGGAATAAATTTCCCACTTATAATTCGGGGTTGAGGACGGGGAATATATTCTCTGGCCCCGGCCCCACCCCGACTTTGTATATAAAACATAATTTTTTAATATATATATAATATATTCATATTATATTATAAACTTTATTAAGAAATAATTATGGATGTTTTAATTATTTAAGTTCAAGATTTTTATTACTTTAATTCTTTAGATGTTGTAATATTTAAGATAAGATGCTCTAAATGTTGAATTTTAATTTTTACAAATTATGAGAATTTAGCATTTTAATTATATTTTTTAAATTGCATATGTATTATTGTTTTAATTAGTAAAATTGATAATATTTCACTTAAATGAAAATTTCATTGAAAATGTTTAGAGAATTGTAAAAAAAATATATTTAATTGAAATTTAAAAAAATGTTAGAGAAAAATAAAGGTGAGGAATTTTTCCCCGCGGGGAAATTCGCAGGGACGGGGCCGGGGCCAGGGATAAGGAGGGCTTCCCCGTTCCCGCCCCGTCCCGTGGACATCTCTACTCGTTTGCCTGTGGTCATGATCAATACTTTAATCGAGCATGTGTGATTGGGCATGCATTTTGTGATCTGAAAATACATCTGCCCATTTTAATTGCTCAAGCAGCCCACATACAAGTTAGGTGTGAACACCGAATAATATACAACTTTTTGTTCGATTTTTTAACCCACAGCTCAAATTTGTTCCTAATGGCCAACATTGCTAAGCTTATCTTCACATCACTCTTACTGAAGAAAATTTAACCTACTTCAACTGTATCCCCCAACCCTATGGATGACTGTAGTTGCATGATCAAGTCCCCTATTCTGGCATTACTACTGGATGGTAGTACATTGCACGAATTTCGATGAGGCACACTCCCAACAAAATAACCAAAATCATTTGACAGAATCAGAGTTGGTTGTTTTTCATTCACAATAGAAGGACCATTCCCTAAAACAATGTGGGTTGGTTATTCTTCATTCCCAGCCTCTTCCTCTTCTATCATCAAATTCTCATTTACACATGTCTCGACTTCTTCTATTATCACATTCGGATGCAATACGTTTGCTATATTAACATCGATATTGTCGTTTTCTAGTGAGACACCCAATGGACAAACATCATTCTCATTGACATCCGCTCCACACATGGGTTGGTCTTCTCTCTCTGGGTAATCAAATGTTGCCTCGCAATGAATTTCTTCAATTTCCTCAAGACTTACAAATACCTGCGATCTAGGACAATCATACTCTGAGAGGAGAAATTTAACATCAGCATGATCAATTAAGCATACTGGAGGAGAATCAATATCCATCTTATATGTCACCCTCATTATAATCTTGAACTCTGTCGAACTAACTTGCATGATCTCATATACTAAATTTACTAGTTCATTATACGTCAATATGCTCGGAACTAGCAAACCCTTTAAATGGCCTCCAATATAGCGTTCTTCTGTGTCATCCTATGTACCACCATAATGTAAGAATATATACTTCTCCATCCTTCAAGAAAAATAATACAAAAAAGTGAGCAGTTAGAAAAATTGGTTATTGTTAAATACTCGAGATACTCGATACCCGATACCCATCCCTCAATACTCGGCATTCTTAACTCGATGCTTACTGTTTCATAGCTTTCTCTCCCTTCATCCTTGCTCCACTAGAAGCTACTCGCATGTCTCAGTGCACAAACTCACACTCATTTGTTCTCTTTGCTACATTCATATGTCTCACAGAATGTCAGAAAAGTAAAAAACGTGAGCAAAAACTGAGAAAAAAACTAGCACATTTACTTACTTAAGGTGTGAGACAATATAGTGAAATGATCTTACTACATTTATAACTTGATTTCTGTCATGAAAAATAGGTTTTGTGAAGTGGGTTTTTTAGAGGAAAAAAGAGCTCGATTTTCTCTTTTATGTTTCAATTATGTTTGTTCTTAGTTAATTAAAAAAAAAATACTTCACATTTCAAGAAATTGATTTGAAAGAATAGTGAGAATTGTTAGAAAATTTTCCAATTTGTGTATTTTTGTACATAAGCATTAACTACAGCGCCAGTCCTCCGACGGGCGCAGACAATTCAAAATGATCGAGTATACATTAATTGAGTATCGAGTACAAAGGGCTATGATCAAGTATACACATGTCAATTGCACACATATCGAGTGACCATGCATCCAGGTATCGAGTGATCGTGCATCCAGGATTGTGTGACGATAATTGAGGATCGAGTAACGAGCTATTGAGGATTAAATTCCTTGAAAGTGACAGGTACTCGAGGTGCATCTCAGGAGAGAAGTGGTAAAATCACACATGGATGACATCAGCAAAATGTCACTTTCCATTACTTTTTCTACACGTGGTCATTTTTCATTTGGGCCTCCCAATTGAAGCCATCCATACAAAAAACTATCTAATTTTCCCAACCTAAAACTAAGTAGCATATTTTTAAAAAGCTCACTGTCCTAATCCAAAACTAAAAGAAAAAATAATAATAATAAAAGACCAAAACCTAGAATCATCTAATCTCCATTTTCACGTTTGAGTCCCCACAATGTCTATAAAATGTAACACACTTGAATATCTTCAACACTTCATCGAAGAAGTTTTTTTTTTATCTTCGTATTTCTCCATCTAATCTTCTTCTTCTTCTCTGATCAATCTAAATCCCTTTTCTATTGCATTCTCTCTCTCTCTCTCTCTTTTTTTTTTTTTTTTTGGAAGAGATTCTATTGCATTTTATTGACTATTGTACTTCAATATCTCTAATGTTGCTTTTTGTCTTGTATTTCAATGTTTGTATTGTGTTTTATACTATTGTCATTGTCCTGACATTTTATGACTTTTCGTGGATTTAGTGGATTACATTTAGTATCATTATGTTAATTTACCTATATCTAGATTTTTTTAAAGAAAAAAAGTACCTTTAACGTATCAATATCCTAATTTTTTTATAAATTGAAGTATCGGCGTATCTTATCGTATCCGTATCTTGTATCTGTGTCTATGCTTCATAGTATTTATGTAACCTCCACAACATTGAAAGCCATAATCAGCCACTACTCAAATGTAACCCTAAAAGCTATTAAAACACTTCAAATATGAAATTTACATGATAATTTGAAACTCTATTAGCCAACCAAGTTTTGTAACCTGGCTCGGTTTAAAATAAAGCTCCACTTGAAGTAGTTTGAAGAGTAGTTTCATTAACTAATCTTTAACCATCACTAAATGAAGCTTGAGATAAACTTGAGTTCATTATTCGATGCTATTTGGTGGAACTTAATTTCATTTAATATATGACACGAATTAACTTGAGTTCATAATAAACAAAAATTCTAAGCGTATTTAATGCAAGTTCATCGCGAAGCTATTGGCATTCATAGCAAGAACTTTGTGGTTGAAGATCCTGTTGTTAATGTCCAATTAGAGATTCCAAATCAAAGCTATAAAAGAAAAATGTACAAGCCATTTAAGAGAGAATAGGTTTCCTAGATATAGTGAGATACCTGTTCATATAGTTTTTTTAATCAACAATTGTTCGATAAAAGATTGAACCATCGACCTTCCAACGATGATCAATTTGTTCTCCATTGTTATGCTTGTGTTTTGCTTGAATTGATGATTTACGTTAAATCTCTTATTAGTTTCTTTTGTATTTTAAATTCCTAGTTTTAAATAGAGAATTGTAGTATTGTATTCATTAACTTTGATTCTTAAGAAAGATTTAAGATAGACAAACCAATTTGAACATTCATCAAATAGAATAAAAATAAAATATTTTATATATATATTATATATAAATATAGTGACCTTCATGTGCATTGATAAATTTGTAATTTTGGGGAAGAAAGACATACTTGCAAACATGACAAACTTGCAAACAAAGAAAAAGAACATTGATGTAGTGTAACATGAACTTAATACTTTAGTATTCAGAAAAGGGCCAAAGAAGGCAAATAATAAGAGGAGCAATTTACCTTTTGGGTTGAAACTTTCCAAATGACCACCAATGTTTTGGGCTGAAACTTTCTTGATGGTTAGGTAGCCCAAAACTCGAAGGTGCAAATCGTGAGACAAACTATTAGAGAACCTAGACAAACCACCACGAGAAAGGCAAAAGCTAGAAGAAACTCGAAAGATATGCTTGAAAAGAGACAATACTCCCAAGTCAAAACCTATTAAGCCCAAATCCAACAAATTTATCCTTAAAACCTCACCTAGGGAGTGGGAGCTAATTTTATGGGTCATTTGGACCAAGAGCCACAAGCTCAAAAGAGCATAACCTTAGGGGCGTAATTGGAATATAACACTCCCGTAAGGCCAAAGTGCAAGAAACAAGTCAAGGGAAGAAAAGACCAAGGAGAGTTATTGGACTGAGTGACCCAATAAGCCCACCTCAACCTTGGAAGCCGAGTTTGATGTCATCCACTTCCACTTCACAGGGACCCATTTCCTATGGGTCACAGTATAAACGTGATTGACCCAAATCAACATCCTTTAGTCCTTTTTGAATTAGGAACCCTAAGGTTCACTCTCTATATAAGAGATCATGGAATCACAAAAAACAAGTTGTTCTTCCTACTATTAGCTTACTTTGACCGGACTTGAGCATCAAAGGTTCTATGTCAAGCACAACATCAATATTCTTTTTCTTTGTTTGCAAATCGTCTTTCTTCTTCAAAATTATATATTTATTATTCAAAACCTACAAAGGTCAAGTGAGTCTTCTTGTCAAGTTTTTGCATCAGCATAAGACCTAAAATGGAACCTTTTACACGATAGGATTGAGACCAAAAAAATTAGGTACCACGAGATATCTAGCCTGATTTATGCTAACCACTAGTCACCATATTGTAGACCAACTTTCTTCTAATTTTACCCTATTTCATCAGAAAGAAGGGTTCTGTTGCTGCTTTGGAATAAATATCAAACAGCAGGAATAAACACAGTAATACAAAAGTGGTAAATGATGGACATCTCGACAATTAAACCACAGAGATTCGACAATTAAAAACCCAACAAAAAGCCATCGATCAAGCAGATCCGAGCATGACTAGGGATTTGGAAGCATATCCACAAAAAAATGAACTTCAATGGTTCAAGCAGGTGTTTGGATCAAAGTTGCCAGTCTATGGAGGCAGTACCTAGTTCTTTGAGAAGCACGTTTGTTCGAGAAAAATGCCTGTTGAAAATACAAAGTTGGCGGTAAACAAACTAAAAATTTGAAGGGAAATGAAAAAGCACCCATCTGAATAGCTTCATACTAGTGAATTACATAAACATTTAATCTCTTACGATAATAAACTTCACCAACCTTACAAAATTGTCTATGTTCGAGATATGGACTACAAAACTTAAGGAAAAAGCCAAAAGGGTAAATGAGAGTTCGGTATGATACTTGAGAACAAACACTTTTAAGTGACATTTTATCTATAAACAACTATGTTCCAAAAGTGCTTTTGAGTATTTTGAGGGTTCTTTTTGTCTTTTTGATAAAAATAAGTATTTTGAGAATTCTTTTCGGTCATTTTTTTACTATGAAATCAAAAGTAGATATAAATATTTTTCACAATTCAGAAAAGTCCTACCAAATTCATGCTCCGACTATAATAACAAAGAAAAAAATTGAGCAAAAACATGCTCCAATCATAGAAGTTTGATTTAGAGAGAAAGCAGAGAACCAAGTGAATTGTATATACATAAAATACGAAGTTGCAAACTGACAATAAAATGTTGTTACTGTGAGATCTATACTGAAGGGAAATAATAACGTACAAAAGTTTAGCAAATCCCAGTTGATATACGAAAGTAAGGTTTAAAAATTTTCTTATGAAATTAAATGATGAAACTAACCTGCAACCAAAGAAGCCTCTGCTAGCAGACAAACCAGAAGGATGCGCTGCTTTGAGAATGTGATGTTTTTTCTCATCAATTAACCTGTTCATATATCAGATTTTAAGTTAAGTAGGATGCCATTGCCCCGCAAAGAATTAAATCCCTTTGATGATGCTCTCGTTAGTTTTATCAAGATAATAGAACCTAAGCTAGCAAAGTAAATGAAAGTCGCACTATGTTGATTTTAAAACTCAGCAAAACTATGTTTTCCCAAATAGTTTCCTGTACTTCACAGGAAAATTTTACTCAGAAGCTTAGAGTCTGCAAAACAAGATAGGTACCAAGTGACTACTTAGGTAAAGTATTCACAACACATCCCCTCAAATGTAGGTGTGGCATTTACATTTGGATGAGGTTTAATATGTGAGCTATTAATAAGAAATGCAATTGAGAAATGTAAGGAATATTACCCATGGCATATCCACTATAATCTTTAATATAAGTTCATCCTGATGAGTGGTCAGAAATAGAATGAACAGGTTGTTGGAGCAGACAGATTTTGGGATTTAGTTTTTGAGAGTGTCCTCCTAGCCTCTCAAAGTACTTCAATCATATATTTTCCTTTCTAATTTGATAATAGTTTTTATTAATTTCTACAACTGTCCTATCATATTGGTACTAAAGCATTCAATCTTTGAGAATTCAGAGTCTAGGAGAATATTGCTAACAATGCATAACATTTTGGAAGAAATGATGAGTGAAACTGTAGCAATGCTTGATGGCCTCTTGAATCTTCAGGTTCCTTCACAGTCAAGTCTATCAAATCATTAGTCTTCTTCTTCTTGATGGATAATGACTTATTAGAGCATCATAGAAGACAGCATCCAAAGAAAATAAATATTCCTGCTTGGATTATGCTTAATGGAAGTCTCAATTCAGCTGAAAGCCTGAAACCTTACAAAGGAAGAATCCCACACATCTTCTTCTTTGGCTGTTTATACTCTAACAATGCTGAAGTCAATCACTTCAGGTCTCAATTCAGCTATAATATGGTGACTAGTGGTTGAGAGATTCTCTTGCTTTAAAACAAAGAAAACCTTACAAACGTTTGTGATTGACTTCAGTTTGTTTTCTTTGTTTTAAAGCAAGAGAATCTCTCAACCACATCTTCTTTGGCTGTTTATACTCTAACAATGCTGGTTTTTATTATTTGACCTCTTCAACCTCAGTTGGGTTTTCTCAGAATCTTCAAGGGGAAGTATGCTCTAGCTTTTGTGTGGGACTAAGTGGAATTTCCAAGCTTGTTTAATTTGGGTGAATGTTCAGGTCATCCTTTCTGAGATATGGTTGGAAAGAAATCAGTGCATTTTTCAAAGCTCTTCTCAAAACTCGTGTTCAATTCAATTTGGCTTGTTTAAAGGCAACTTCTTGGCATTCTCTTTCCAAATCTTTTGACGGGTTCTCAATTCGAGACATATAGCATGCCCGGAATGCTTTTATTGTGCCCTTTTAATTTTGTATTGTGTTTTTGCATTTGGTCTGCCATGTTACTTTCTAAGACTTTTTTGTTCTTGGTTTCTTCTTGGATTCCCAAGCATCGGTCTCTTTTCATTTTCTTAATGAAAAGTTTCGTTTCCTTTCCAAAAAATTTATTTTTGCAGCAATGAGATAGAAGAAAAACTATCAGATGAAAACAGAACTCCAAGATCGGGAAGAGGGGTGACGGTTGTTGGTAATAATCCAAATTCATGTGGGTGATAATCATATTAGAGAGGTAAGCACACAGAGTCATACATCCTGAAGATCTTAGAGTTTAGGGAGGATATCAGGAATCAATTTGCTGCTGAATATCAAAGACAAAGATGCGCAAAAGAAGACTCTTGGCCAATGAACCAACGGAACCACAAAGCAGCTAAAAACCAACGCACCTAATAGCATGCAGGAATTGCAAAGTTTTCTTACTCCTCTGATCCAACTGTTTTTATAATGCAGAGAATTTGTGATTAGGTCAAATCCATGGCCAAGAAAGAGAAATTCATCCCAAAAGTTGAGAGAACACTCTAAAAACAAAGCTTATTTCAAAATAATATTCGATAGCTTCCATACAATCCTAAAACATGGCTATTTATGGTCCTAAGTATGTAACATCTCATCCTACATCGTTCACCTGACCTAAAAACAAGATTCGTCCTCGAGTTCAAGGTGACAAAAATGAAAACTACCTTCATAGCTCTTTTGACTTTGGACTGTGGTGAATTCCAATTGGAAAAATCTTGGCAAAAAAAAATCTTGAATCCAGACTAGAACTAGAATAATACTCCACAAAAATTGCTCAAAGATGAAGTGGAAATGAGGCTTTGAGTGACTGACCAATTAATAGGCCCAATGCCATAGTCACCATGGTCTCACTTAGGTTTACGTTTAAAAAAAAAACACCTTCTGTTTGCAATTCTTTGCATCAGCGCCATAGTATATTCACTTTCTTCTTTTCTTTGTCACAATGTACCCCCTGGATGATGTTGACCCGGGATAAGCCTTCCTCTCCGATAAACTAGTATCCTCCAACGGCTACAACATTCAAAACAGAGCCCTATGACAAAGCTATGGCAGCAAAATCTTCCCCCTCAAACAATCCACAACATCTGGCATCCTATGCCCCTGTCTAAAATATCATGTATTAACAAATGAACCAACATCGTCCAATGAAGATACAGCATCTAACAAATCCACAACAATTAAAACAGCGATTAAAACAGATCTCCCCTATGAAGCCTAACAACAAAGGTTTCCCCTTCTGACACTGCTGTAACCGCTGACATGGTGTGCCCTTGTTCGACATCGTCATTGCTTTCAATTCCTCTTCATCTTTGACTTCCTCGACCACTTGTCGTTTCTGACTTTCTCTTCAACTTCCTCATCTTTTCCAGTATCTTTTTCTTCAACTTTGGTTATAATATAACTGTCGTCTACTTCAATTTTTTCATATCACTATCTTCTGCTTCTGTTAGGAACCAAGGTAGTATGGAATGCCTTTGTCCCACATTGATTAGAATGGGATGACCAATGTGGTACTTAAGTGGCTTGGCTCTCCCACCCCAATAGCTAGCTTTTGGGGTGTGGTTCCCCAAGGTGCTTAAATACCTATTTGTTAGGAACCAAGGTAGTATAGGATGCCTTTGTCTCACATTGATTAGAATGGGAATGTGGTACTTAAGTGGCTTGGCTCTCCCACCCCATTAGCTAGCTTTTGGGGTGCGGTTCTCCAAGATGCTTAAATACCTAATAACAGTATCAGAGTTGTTCTTTCTTGGGAGTATTGTTTCTACTATGAATCGAGGTCAGAGGCTAGAATCAGTGTTGTTGGAGATAGAAGGAGACATGAAGGCAATACAACAAAAGAATCAAGAAGTCTCAGCGAAGAGACAAAGAAAGAAAAGAAAGAAGACTAGCAGCTATCAAAGCGGAGAAAGAAGAATTGACAAAGAAAAGGTCAGAGAAACAAGAAATGGTTATTACTGGAGTTGAACCTGAAATTCCCAGTGAGCTTCCAGTGGAATGCTTATTTGTGGAGGGATCTTCCTGAATGTTGAAAGGCATCAATGAAGGAGTGGTGCTTCTTCCAACAAGTTTCGTTGAGAGAAAATGGACCGAAGATAGAAGAGATGCGGCCGAGAGAAACAAAAAGAAATAGTAACAAGATAATACTCAACACATTCTAGAGGTCTGAGAAATCCTCTCCCAAATTCTCAATTAGGAAATCCTCACATAAAATTCTCCATACCTTCCTCTCAACCCATTCCCTCTATTTATAACTAAAAGACCCTAACAAACCTAATAGCTAATTACTAATATACCCTCCGAATAACTATATTAATATTCTACTAATAATCCTAATATTACCATAACCAGGGGTCTTGCAGCTTCTTCATCACTGTCATTTACTTCCTCCCTACCCTCGCAATCTTCATGTCCAACGTTGTATTTTATTTGACTAATTTGGCTGGAGTTTGCTAATGGTATTTAGAGAGCATCTAATTGTTGCAAAGTTTTTGAGGTTCTCTATCTACAAAATTAGTTGAGTGAGTGTGGTT
>NC_052355.1:7040603-7218065 GCF_009727055.1 Benincasa hispida
CTTATATATATGTATATATATATATATATATATATTAATATATTGGTTCAAATGGTTACGAATATTTGGATAGTGTATGATGATATTGGGTTGATAATATGAACGTAAGGAAGGTGAAGTGGAAGTATATGGTGTTGGTAAAAACCTAGACAAAGTAGAAAATTTTAAGTAGACAGTCTATGATCGATGTTGGGATCTTTGTCCATTGTAGATGGTTTTGTACCTTTCCAAAAAATCTCCAAGGACTCTCATACCAATTGATGGAGTGGAATTGTGATTTGCTAAATCATAACCAAACAAGAGAAACTCATCCCAAAATCTGAGAGAACACTGTCTAAGAACAAAATGTTATTTAGTTGTAAAAGAAGTTCTACTTCAAAAGCTTCCTTACAATCCTAAAAGGTGGCCATTTGCAGCCTTCCAATAAAATATACAAACAAAGGATTAAATCCAAAATATTAATGAAACACTAGTAAATCTAAAAGTTAACAAAAATGCATAATATATGCAAAACATTTAATCAAAGGTAACTGATTTTATTTTTTCAAAAAGAAAAATCAAAAGGTTGCTGTTTATATTTGATTCTGTAATTTTGGTTCTTCCTCAAGTCATGCACTCCCTGTTAGAACTAATATCATACGATAGAAGTAGAAGTACCTCAACTTTGCTTGCGCAGAGTTCCCCCAAAGTAGAAAGACAATCCCTTCTTTCTTTTGTGATATTGTCTTGATGACAGCATCAGTGAATTGTTCCCATCCTTTCTTAGCATGAGAATTGGCTTGATGCTTTCGAACTAAACCGGTAAAACCAAAATATTAATCAATACGTAAATGCAGGAAGCATGTATTGTTACCTAAAAATAGAAGAATGTAGAACTCTTATTGATGAATTTTTTTTTTTTTTTTGGAACTCTTATTAATGATTGACACTCATGAGATAGAACAAGAAACTTCACCCTTTAAAGTGTTCCTCCTCAAGCAGTTAAGTCCATTGAGTGTCTATGCAAAGTCTTGTTTTCCGTTTGTTTTCAGTTGTTAGTTTGGTTATAGCAATCTTGGAAAGGGCACTTTGACTTTCTTCGGATCTGATGTTGGTTTTTTATGATGGCTATTTTGGGAACTGGAGCATTAGGTAGCTTGTTGCTTCCATCACAGTAATCTTATGTTACAAGTTTAAAAAGTTCTTTTTTAAAGATCACCCATTTTGCAGCTTGCTTTATCTTATCCTAGGAAAAGGTGTGCAGTTTTTAAGAGCAAGTTTGGTAAGATAATAAATTTGCTTCAGTCGTTGCTAATCTCAGCTCCAAGAGCTAGCTTCTAGCTTTGAAGATATGGCTATCTATCAGCGTTGTGGCTCTTTGTGACGGTTTGGTGATGTTTGATGAGTTTTTGGTTCAATGTGGTAGATGCTGCTGATGGCATTAAAGTTTGCTATTATTCTTTGGAGCTGGACATTTAAACTGTTGTTTAGCTATTGCAAAGCTTTTTAGATTGTCAACAGTTACTCACGATAAAATATTTGTTTAAAAACAACCACAGAGAGAAAAACAAAGCATTTTGCATAATACCTTCACCATTACTATACTGTTTTAAAAAATAGTAGACTGGAAAAAGGTGTGAAACTTCAGGTGGAAAGAAGAATATTACCTGAGAGAACAGTATTCAGCAACAAGACTCCCTACAATGTATATAAAAATCATTTTAGATAATAGAATAATGAAAGAGACACTAGATTCACTTCAAATACATTCTAGCAAAATAAGTTCTTCAGAAAATAACTAATCATGCATCTTTCCATGCAGAAAAATCTCCCGGATTGATAAACTTATCCTACGAAGCCATACATGCCAATATTCATAAGAGTAATGTCATGACAAACCTCACTTAGAATGTTTTGCCAATAATAACAACACAATATCTCAACTTAGAGAAGTCACCTAGTAGCAACCCAAATTCTCGACTTGTTAACAAGTTTTTTAAAAACATAATAATAATAAATAAATTGAAACCAGCTTAGCTTATTAGTTGTCTTCAGAAGTAATATTTTTAATTAAAGAAAAGGCATTCCATATCAGAAAATATTTCCTCATTCCCTTATCGATCACCAAAATCACAACCTAGTGATGAACCATATCCATTATATAATCCATCTGTTCCAAACCA
This sequence comes from Benincasa hispida, assembly GCF_009727055.1. Taxonomy (NCBI): domain Eukaryota; kingdom Viridiplantae; phylum Streptophyta; class Magnoliopsida; order Cucurbitales; family Cucurbitaceae; genus Benincasa; species Benincasa hispida. Next base: position 7,042,766 of record NC_052355.1, read on the forward strand.
ATTTTCACATAACTTTCATCTAATAATAAATAAGAAGACATGTACGCCATATACTTTTAACCAATGGTAGGTAGCATTGCAGCACTAAAATATTGACAAGACCAATATATTAGAAGTAGCTACATTTAAGTATGCATATCTAAGTCTACAGAATAAAGAAAATGAGAGACAAAAACACCTGAACAGCCCATTTCTCGAGATTTCCATGGGATGGGATGGAACAACCAAGATCATCCTTCAGTTCCTTGAATATGTTGAGAAGACTAGATGGGATTTTAACACCCTCAGGAACAGAAAATGAAAGACCCATAGCTTGACCAGGCCCATGATAAGGATCTTGACCAAGAATAACGACTTTGACCCTATCAAAAGGGGTAGAATTCAGAGCATTAAAGATCAAAGATGGAGGAGGATAAATCGGGACACCACTGCTGCAAATCTCCGTCTGTACAAATTTGCAAAGATTAACAGCATAGGGCTTCTCAAACTCTCCTGGAAGGGCTTCGAACCATGTTTCCTCCACCAAAAGATCCTCCAACTTCATACATCCGTTCTCCCATTTGGAAACCCTATCTGAGACAATTTTCAGATTGCGCTTCGATCTGGCCATCCATTTGTTGGTTTCCATGCGGGATTTCTGAGCGGCAGACATGTCGATGGAGAAGGAAGCCAATGTGAGCTCTGAATCGCATTTCTCGTCCGTGGTTGCCAGGGTTTTCAATGTCTGTGAGGTTTTTAAGCGTTTGGAAAGCGCTGGCTGGAAAATGTCGATTAGGGTTCTGGTTTTGGATGAGAGTGAAGCTGAGGAAGAAGCCATTTTCGGTCTGGTTGCTCGAGCTTGGTCGACTGGAGTGGGAGTGTGCTTCAATGGCGGGAACCAATGGAGAATCCCGCTAAAAGCTTTCCTCTCTCCACGCTGGTTTGAAATTTGATCGTATAGGATATGCGTCATTCTGTCCATTTTGACCTTTGTACGGATGACTAAGGGTAGATTGGGCAATGCGAAATAACTCATTAAAATAATGACTAAATTATAATAAACGCTCTAATTTAATCATTCTTTTTTAACGTACCCATATAAAAAAATATATTCTAGAACTTTTAAAAATTATAAAAATATCTTCGAAATTTCAAAAATAATTTAAAAGTGTCGCTGTCGATAGTTTTAGATCGAAATCATTGAAGTTTTATTTCAAAAATATCCTTAAATTTTTAAATGTTCGAAAATTATTCTTAATTTAAAAAAAAAAATTAAAAATATCTTCGTTGTTAGTATATGAATAAAAAAATCGTTAATGTCTCATTGCAAAAATAACTTTAAAAATAAAAATAAAAATTTTAAAAATGCTACCAGTAATAATATGGTGATCAATTTGTTTGAAGTTTTCTTAAGTTCGAAAAATGTAATTTTAAAACAAATTATATACATAATAGTCAACAACCAAAATTCTTAACTTACTTATATTTTCTCAAAAACCAACATTTTAAGTTAAAACATAAAGTCCCACAAAATTTTAAAGTCAAAATCTCCCTTTAAAATATACCAAAGCAATAAATATTCAAACAAAAAATGTAATTGTCTATTAATACCCAATTATTAACATACAACTTTGTTAAAACATTTAAATCCCAAAATTTCTTTGTGTTTTTTATTCACTTTCTTCTTATAGTCCATAAATGTGCAATTTTATTTATTTACTTATTTTTTTTATATAAATAAATGTTGACGAAAAGGGGAGTAAGAGGGTATTGAAGAGGGAATGAAGAAAAAAATAGAGAATTAGGACAGTATTAATGGTTTTTGTTCATATAACAGAAAGAGTATTTTTCTTTTACTTTTTTAAAAATTTAAGGGTATTTTTTATACAAAACATTAACGGTTGTCATTTGAAACTAGCGATAAAGGTATTATTTTGAACTCATTTTGGAAGTTTTTAAGGGCATTTTTAAAACTTTTGAAAGTTCAAGTGTATTTTTTGACACAAAATACAGAATTTAGGAGTATTTTATATAATTTAGTCTAAAATGATTTACTAACTTTCTATTACGACATAAAGCACTTAAATCCTAATGCAATGTTTACTTGCATCGCAAATTCCCTTTTGGAAATTAGGGTCGCAGCCACCCAACTACTACAAAATTTTACGTAAAATCGATTGCAATTTTAATTTGTCATCACGATTAAAAAAAGAAATCCTTGTTTCTCCTTTAATTGGTAAAGAATAGATTTTTTTGAAATCGCGATCAGCCTTTGATATAATTTCATTGTGGTTGAGCGATCGTGACCTCAATTGTCAAGTAGGGAGATTTAAAAAAATCACGATTGGATATTTGATATAAGCATAAGGTTACTTTCATTTGTTATATGATTGAGTCATTATGCTTTAGCTCATATGATAATGAATCATCCATAATAAACAAAAAAAAAAAAACAAACAAAACAAAAACGTTCGACCTTTGATATACTCAAAGAGGATTAATTTTTAGGTTAAATTACAAATTTTGTTCTCAAAACTTTTAAATTTATGTTTATTATTTGTCTCAATTCCTCTCATCACTTTAGCTTCCTTTCATATAGTACTCTTACCACATTCAATGGATGTGTTTCTTTTAATAAAAATATTAAGTTTTCAATAATTTGGATAAGATAATATTTAGTTGATTAATCTAAAAAATTAATTGATACTAATTTATCTGTTCTTATAATGTGATATTATTTAGTTGGGTTCTGTTGCAAATAAATATTTAACTGTGTGAATATAATTTTGATGTAACAAATTAATTTTTTATCTTTTATTTTCACTCATTTCTATAACACAGACTTTAACACTATGTCTAAAAATAGCTTATTTCCAAACACACTCATTTGTTACAGACAAGAATTCTCCTTTCACATCTAAAACGGTAGGTTTTTTTCATTCCCTCTCTTCAATTTTATTTCTAATATAATGAATTAAATAATTAATGTCAACTTTAACAAAAATAATATAATTATTTATTTTAATGAATCAATACTAATTTATTAAAATATTTACCTAACTTATTTTTACAAATACATTTTTTTAAAACCATGCAATTACTCATTTACATAAATTATTAATCAATTAGCTAACATAAATTATTAATTGATTAATTATCAATATCTTAAATATATTTAATTATTAAACTAGGATTAGTTAAATTCAGTTAGTACACAAATTCATTTTTCAATAATAATAACTTATTACTTATTATTTTTTAGAAAATTGGTACAAACTACTCCTAAATTATGAAGTTTGTTATAATAATACCTCTGAGTTTTTAATTTGATCAATCACCTTTGTAGACTTTGCTAAATGTTACAGTTAATTCCGTAGATTAAATTCGGATGACTCACAGATATGTACGAGAAGGGCAAATTTGTCAAAAGAAAACAAAATTACTCACTCGCCAGTAGAGGAATAAGAGGAGGAAGGGGAAAATTGTCACAAGAAAACAAACCCCCTAATCCTTGGTTTCTTCTTCAATGAAAGTTCAAGGAAATCCTATTCAATATTGCTAATAGGGTCCCAATTCAACATCGAGCAATGTTGTTTTCCTTTCACAAATTTGCCTTTCTCCTACATATTTAGGAATCACCCAAATTTAATTTATTAGAGTTGATTGTAACTCTTAACAAAGTTTAGGGAGATAATTGATCGAATTAGAAATTTAGGGATGTTGTTGTAACAAATCTCATAATTTAGAGGTGGTTTGTACAATTTTTTCTATCTTTTTTTAATCAAACAATAATTTATTGCGATTTTAATTTTATCATTCATTATGAACATATGATCATTATTGATTATTTTTTGTGATTGATTTTTATTACTTCATTAATTAGTAACATATCACAAATTTATAAATATCATTTATTAATATACATTTCATATTTTTATCTCATTGTTTCACTTTTTATATAATATATTTTTTCATTTTATTTAATTAAAATTAAAATTCCTAATGTTAGAACTTAGTTAATTAAGAATGATTAAATATTAGATTATAATTAATATGATATTTATTAAATATATTGATTGGTTAGTTTTAATTAAATTACTCAATTTTGATTTTCCTTCACTGAGATTAAAATTATATAATGTTTCATAGATGCACAAAACCCAACCATATTAAACAAATTCTCATTGGTTTTCTTTTTCTTTTTTTAATTAGTTTCATATCTCAATAAGCTAACTATTCCATCATGTGAGCTATATAGTAAGGATTTTGACTTTTGATGTAACACCTGAAAGTTTTGGTTGTAAATATTTATTATTTACATTTGATTTGTTGGAAATAATTCAAATTCAGGATTTAAATAATTGACTAAATTAATTTCAATTTATTTATTTTGAACTAATTTTGATTTAATTTAGCTTATGGTTCAATTGAATTATTTTATTAAGATATTTTGATTTGCTTGTAAGGATGGAAGATTTAAATTATTTTGGAAGGGAATTTTAGAATTAGGAATATTGAGTTATTGGATAAGATTTTATTTGGATTTAATTTAGAAAGAGATTTTGAATTTTTTTAGAAGGTAATTGGAATTTGGGAAGGAAAAAGGATTAAAAAATTATTTATATATTTATAGTCTATATAAGTCTTGGTTTAGTTGAGAGAGAGAGAAATAAACTCTTTTTCTCTCTTCTTCAAACGCGCACGAATTTTCCCTTCAAATTTTTTTCTTCTTTCGTCGAGCAGCCCTAGTTGCGTCGCATCTCTACCTAGCGTCGTCAGTCACCACCGCCAGGCGAGTCATCTAGTCACGCTGCTTCAGATCTCTTTCTCCATTGGGTCTCCAGCCGTGTCGCCCTAGCTGTAGTCGCCTGAAGTCGCGTTGGCATCTGCTGCTCTATAAGGTGACCAATCGCACGTCGTTCTCTCTATCCAGACACGTGTCCTTGTCTTCGCAACATCGCCATTAGGTTTTATGCCCTAAAACTCATAGATAGTGAATGTTAAATGATCGTCATTAATAAATAGTTATTAATGTTTTTATCAATAATTTATCTTATCCTAAAATCCAATAAACTAACATCCTAAGTTGTCTTACGAGTCTTGAATGTTGGGTTTTATGTTTTAAATGTTGGGATTGGTGTTCTAATTCTCCCGAAGTCTCATTATTTTGTAAAGATGCACATTGTTTAATGAATAAAATAAGTGTTATTTGATTATGGCATTTACTCATATCCAATAAACAAAGCTCTTTGGTTATCTTATGTGAACTTAAGCACGTATATGTGATATACAAGTGGATCATGCCTTAGGTGATAACCTAAATAAGTTTGTAGTATAAGGATTAAGGTGGGATACCTGATCCTGGTGACACTACGGATACGACCCGCTTTGTAGAGGTTTGCAAGTGTTGTAAACTACTACAGATGGTTGATCCTGACCATTCATGTGGAGACATGCGAGTGGGGTGTCCTATACAAAGAGTTTGTATAAGAATTAGACCACGAGATTACTAGACTTTGTATATAACGCCGTTAATATTAGAGACTTGCGTCTCTCCTAAACGACCATAGGTGACATGACCTCAATCCTGAGTGTTTTGGAAACTTTTGCCTTTGAGGGCGGTCCTTTGGTTAGTATGGGTGAGAGTGGCCAGATTGCCAACTCAACATGCCTATCTTTTTGGGACTTATCTGATATGGGAGTTGGGAACTCAATCCATAAGATGAAATTTACTCCTTTCTCGAAGCATGAATAAGTAGAGAGATTGCTCCCTTAAGGGCTATTCCAAGGCATGAACACAGTGGCCACAACTTCTCTTTGGAAGAGAAGACTCGATCATAGTAGGATTGTTGGGAATGATGTCCTAAATCTCCTTATAATCTCATAGTTTGTAAACTCCGTATAAACATATTGTTGTTAATAAAATAAGTGTCATTTTATAAGCATATATTCAATCTAATAAACTAAGATCAAAGGTTATTTCACGTAATTTAAACAAGTACGTAGAGACATACAAGTGGATCTTGTTTAAATAATAACCTAAATGGTCTATAGTAGATGGATAAGGTTGGGTACCTTATCCTGGTGACACTACGGATATGACCCGCTTTATAGGTGTTACAAGTGTTGTAAAGTACTACAAATAATCTGATCCTGATCATTTATGTGGAGACATGCGAGCGGGTTATCCTATACAAAGAGTTTGTATAAGACCGGACTGATTGGTCTCTTTATATAACGTCGTTAATAATAGAGACTTACATTTCACTAGGATGACCATAAGTGACATAATCTGAATCCTAAGTGAGTTGTGAACTCCTGCTCATGAAGATGGTCCTTTGATTTGTATGGGTGAGAGTGGCCAGATTGCCGATTCAACAAGTCTACTGTCACACCCTCTCCCAGATTACCCTCTCAAAACTAGAAGGGGATATGACCGCGGTAGTTACTAGCCCTACTACCAGTACCCACCGCCTTAGCCCTCTAATCTAAATGCCAACTTGTTAAACATTAATAATGTATGAATAAGATACGCCTCCTTAAGGTTCTACAAAATATTATATAACACATGCATACAACCATGATATAACATCTAAGAGATGAAATGTTCACAGATGGCTCAAACAACTCTAATAGAGCCCTAGTCCCTCTCAAAACATGTGTACATAGACATATCAATAACCTAAATCTTCTTAATAAGCCGAGTCTTTTAGTGGCAAGTAGCAACAGGATCAACCCTGAGGAATCTAACCACTACCTAAGAAGGGAAAACACAGAAATTCTGTAAGCTAAAAGCCCAGTGAGTGACTATAGAATCGTAAAGCAGCAAGCATAGCATCACTATAAACATGTAAATATACCGATGAGTAAACTCAAGCAATTTTCTCGAAATGTAGCTTTAAACCATTCTCAGATATCATTAAACATTATTATTTCCTAGTTGAGAACGAGCCTAAATGCTCTAGCTCCCAAACGTTTATTACCGGCCAAGAGACCCATACTTCGGTCTCTCATTCATAATTGCCTACGTGCACGTGGCCATACTAAGTACCATCATATCTTAGGTACTTCTGCTTAGATACCTTCTCAAATTTGTCCTTTAGTATCGAGCTACTAAGATACCTTCTCATATGACATTCGGTATCAAATTGGCTAGATACATTCTTAAATGTCCTTCGGTATCAAATTGGCCAGGTACCTTCTCAAATGTCCTTCGGTACCAAATTGGTTAGATACCTTCTCAAACGCCCTTCGATATCAAATGTGTATTTTATAACATCAAATTAAGTTCACCTGTCTAGTATTTACACAAGAACTGTTCCATTGCCACTCATTTACATAAGAACTCATTCTCTCATAGCCTTTCCTTAGGAAGTATATATCAAAATCAGAAACATAGCTTTTGTAATGGTTACACGACATACCTTGGCTTGTGTTACACACATACAAGCCGGGAAACATGCGTTAAGTTATTCTCTAACTATTTATTGCTCGAGGAAGTATAAATTCATCATTAATGTCATTGTGCTTTTACTTAATCATATATGTATGAGTATTGAAAATCTTAAGTTTATTTAATCACTCACAGTTCGTCAGGCTCTTAATGGTTTATACGTTTCCCCCAGCTCTTCTTGGGCTGAAAATATATAATTCCCGGTTAAACTACTTAGAATTCTTAGTAAAATACCTCAATTAATTCATTTATTAAAGGAACTTTCATCAACACAGACAGCTTTAGTGGCGAAATTCCCCTGAGCGAGATCAGTGAGATTCCCCTGAGCGATGCTAGCGAGATCCTCCAGAGCGATGCTAGTGAGATCCTCCAGAGCGATGCTAGCGAGATCCTTTAAAGCGAGATCAAGCTTTTCCTATCAAATTTTCATCTTAGCGATACTCACTTTACTAGCAATACTCAGCCCAATTCCTGACGAGATTTCCCCCTAGAGCGAGATCCTTCTTACAAAATTAGCGAGATCCCCATGCCCAAATCTCGCTATAATTCTCCACGATGAACTGTTTGCTTGTTCTTCACAAGTAGTTGTCTGCTTATGCACCAATTCCCTATTATAACTTAAAAAAATTCATAACTCAAAATCCAGAGCTCTTTTCAAGAAACTTCCTTCTACAAACTTGTTTAGATTTGAGTTAAATTTCTTACCTTAAAATTTCAGCCCATAATTCCTTATAGCTTGGCTTGGAACTTCCAACCTTCACCTCGACCCTGCTTAAACCCGAGATTCTGCCTCTTCTGCAATTTCTCCATTTTTGTTCTTCTCTTCTTGCAATCTTTCTCCGACAGGACAAACTTGAAAACTAGATTCTTCCAGTTTTCAAATGGCACTGAATTCGCTAAATTTGCTCTTGTCAATTGCCGAAACCATGCTTTTGAATTTTTACTTCCTTTTTAATCTTTCTGCCACTTCTTGAGTTTAAAGAATAGATTGCTATGTCACCCTACACTTAGTGCCTCCAGCCAGACTAATGATTGAGTTTCATCATTATGCATATTGTCCTTCCCTTCCTTCATAATCCCTATAAACAAACATGAATTTCTACTTAATAAATATGTAATATAACATTCCTTTGGCTAAACATGCTTATCTAAGGAACCTAAGTTCGGGGTTTACACCTACCATTTTGGGGATTTGTTTGACTGGGGAGCTGGAAACTCAGCTACACAAGACGGAATTCACTCCTTCCTTAATGCAGGGACAAGTAAATAAATTATTCCCTTAAGGGCTGATTCCGAGCCTTGAACATAGTGACCACACCCTCTCCTAGCCCGAGAGGACTTGGTCATAGTGGGACTATGATTTATTATTCATTAGAAGAATTAGTGGTACTTAAGAAGTTAGATGTAACTATTAGGGTAAAACGGTATTTTGGCCCATCTATACTTACGAGCAATTTATGAAGGGTCATTGCACTATTGATTGGTTATATCCAATTGACACATAAATATATCTGTAATGCAAAAAGTGCAACTGTCGGTCTTTAATGAAGTGATCGGCAGTTAACGGATGTTAGGTAATTTAATTAAAGAGTTTAATTAATTATCCGAGTATTGTTGGAGCTTCAATCTATAGGTTCATAAGGTCCCTACTATAGCTCAACAATTATTTAATCTTTGGATTAATTTGAAGTGTTCAAATTAATTGAGAAAATTAATTATATATGATATAATTAGTTATAATGTATTCGATACATTATATATGAGAGTAAGTTGAATATGATTCAAATAGTAGTTATATGAATGAGATTCATGTAATTAAATATAAATATAATTTATATTGAGAGGAATTAAAATATTTGGATATGATCTAAATATCATTTATATGAATGAGATTCATATAAATGGATTTAATATAAATGTGATTTATATTAAATGCCATGTACAATTAAGAGATATAAAATCTATAGTTTATGTTGTATTTGATGCAATATAAAACTACAGGCTATATGTTGTATTTGATAAAACATATAGTGTATATATAATAAAGTAGTTATTATATATTCCATTTTATTAATTTATTTGAAATTAATAAAAGGGAAGGAGTTATAACTCCCTCCTCACATTCTCTAAAGTAAACTAACTTATGATAAAAGAAGTTGAGAGATCATCTTCTTTCGAGAATTGATTACAGAAGAATTCACAATCTAAGAGAAAGGTTCTCCTGGTTGAGTCTTTGAATCCCACAAGAGAATACAGAGGGTTCTCGCTTGGTAGTGTCCGTGCGTGTAAAGGAGACCCGCGAAGAAGGAGTTTTGTTCGTGGCTCGTACGAGGGATTACTTGAAGAAATGTTCTTCAAAGGTGAGGTTTCTTGAAACCTTTTTTTTTCTTTTTTTTCTTTTTTATCTAAAAACATGCTGTAATTTAACCTTAAATGCATATCTTTGTGTATGTTTACTGTAAATTTTGTATTCGATAATTAATGGAATTTGGACGATCCGCTTCCGCCCAAAGATCTCCTCATGTCGAGATTTCTTCAACCCCACCCTCTCATTGGCTCGAGAGAGACTCGGTTTGATGATCAATCACAAACCAATTATTCATTAGAGGATCAGTGGGACTTAAGAAACAAGAGGTAATCTCGGAAGTAAAACAACCATTTGACTCAACTGTTATTACGAATAACATGTGAATGGTTAACTTACTAATCATGGTTATATCGAGTGGACACAATATATCTACAGTGAGTGAAGTCCAACTACGGTTAATTCGGTGTAAAGGGTTTAGCCAATTACTCTCGGATCGTTGTAGCTCATGATCTATAGGTTCACTAGGTCCCCCTACTAGCTCACAGATGGATTGGCCTTAGAGTAGCATGTTGATTTGAAACGTTCAAATTAGAATTAATGGAATTAGTAATTATATGCCATACAATTACACGTTTAATTTTGGAATTAAATAAAATTGGAGAATCGATTAATATTTAAATATGATTTAAATATTAAGTTCATGAATAGGGTTTCAAGAAGGTAGAATTGGTATTGAATTAATTTAATNTTTAATTAATTATTAATTATTAATTTTATTAGAGAAATTAATTTTGAATTAATTTTTGTAAAATAAATAAAATTTCAGTTTTGTTTTTTGAATTAAAAACTAAAAATATTTTTAAATTTTGAAAGTAATTTTCAAAATGAAAAAAAGAAAAGAAAAATGAAAAACCAAAAGTGGATTTTTCCCACTTTTGGAACCAAGCACCTTACTCATATTCACTTCAATTCCAGCTCAATAATGAAGGTGGAGTTGGAATTCATGCAGAAGGTTTGTTGTTTGAATGTCATGCAATATAGACTTCAGTTCTAAGTGGAAATCAAACATGAAAAAGGTTACAATTTTGCTGAGAATTTGTGTTTGAAGAAGTGTTCATCACACTGTATAAAACCAGTAACATCCTCTCCAATTCCATTCGATTCAAACTTGTTTTGAGTTCCACAACTCAATCTAAGGCTCCAAGAGAATGGTAGAGAAGATCTTGTAGTAGTTCACAACCAAAGGAAAAGGAGATTGTAGCTGAAGATCGTAATTCAAGAGGTACTTCAAAGGTTAGTGTTGAAATTCTATTTTTCGTTTATGAACATGCTGAACTTGAAGCCAAAATTAATAAATTAGAATGCTTAATGATCTTGTTTTTCTTCCGCTGCTTACTTCCTTAATCCAATAGAACGATCCTTTGATCTACATGGGTGAGAGCGGCTAGATTTGCTGATGCAATATGCCTACCATTTTGGGGATTCATCTTATTAGAGAGTTGGAAACACATCTATATAAGTAGGAATTCACTCCTTCCTATTGTTAGGGTAAATAGATAAATTATTCCCTTGAGGGCTGATTCTGGGTCTTAAACAATGAGACACCTCACCCTCTCCTGGCTCGAGAGAGGTTCAGTTATAGTTGGACTATGACTAATTGTTCATTAGAGGAATCAATGGTACTTAAGGTGTTCGATGTAACTACAAGGGTAAAACGATAATTTTGACTCAGTTGTACTTATGAGCAATTTGTGAATGATCACCGTACTGTTGATTAGTTATATCCAATGGACACATAAATATATCTACAGTGCGAAGAGTGCAACATCGATCTCTATTGGAGTGATTGATAGCTAATGAAGGTTGATTAATTTAATTAAAGAGTTTAATTAATTAATCTTGTATCATTGGAGCTTCAATCTATTGGACCATAAGATCCCTTGTTAGCTTAATAAAGATTAATGAGAATCAAATTAAATTTAGATTAATTTGAATTATTCAAATTAATTAAAGAGAATTAATTGTATGAGATATCATTATTATAATGTATGCAACACATTATTATATAATGTATGCAATACATTATTATATAAAGTTTATATGAGAGAAATAAATATTTGAATGGGATTCAAATATTATTTATATGTGTGTGATTCATATAAAAACTATAGATTAAAATTAATATGAATTTGATTCATATTAAAATTATAGGTTATATGAGAGAATCTAATCTATAGATTATATTATATGTGATATAATCAACTATAGGTCATATATTATATGATTGTATGTAATTATATTAATGTAATATAATTAAATTTAATTTAAAATTTTGAAATTCAAATTATAACTCCTAGGGAGTTATTTAAGTGTAAAGGAGTTGAGGAATTTTATTTTGATGAAGTTATTTTTTTATGTAAAACAATATACATAGAACTCTCTCTCTCAACTTCATTTGATTGTTCTGCAAAAAATTTTCTCTAGATCTCTCTGTCTCTTTCACAAAATTAAACACAGAAACCAACAAAATTCTATGTGATTCTCACATTGAGAACAACAAGGTAATTCTGTGGCGGTGTTCTCATTACTTTATTCAGGTTCTTGCTATGTTGTTGAGTTCAATAGAAGCAGAGAAAATATTATTCATGATCGCGCCATCGGAGAGGAACCGTGAAAAAGTGTTTCTTCAAGGATTAGTATTCGATCTCCCTTTCTTCTCTGAATTTCTGTAAAAAAACATGCTTTGGACTTGTTGTTTATCCTATATTTCCGTCTCTCTATTTTATTGAGTTTTACAAACAAAATTCGAGATACAAGGCATTCGTACGCTTCCACTGTGGGAATTCTAATCCCTTTAGGGTTGACCTAACTAAAAAATTGAGTAACCAAAGACCCTACCTAAAATACATTTTTAAAAGTTTTTCGACTAAATCCAACCTAAAATAAAATCTAATCCAACTCAACTCTTACAATTTAGGTTAGGTCATCTGGGTTGGTCGAGTTCCCGAATTTTTTAAACACCCCTAATGTCAATTTACTAACTTTGATATAAGTTTTTTTAATTTTAATTAATAATAATAATAATAATAAAAGCATGAAGTAAAACTACATTAGTAACATGTTTCTAAATATTAAATAATTTTATCCCCTACTCTACAACTTATATTTTTCTTCAAAAATCTTATATCACTTTTAACCTATTTTTGCAATCATTATGGATAAATCCATCCTCGGTCGCGGTTCATCTTTCAATGGTGACAGCAACTATGAACACCTTCATCCTATTGACGATAGTCTTTTGGCAGTTGTATCAATGTAAAGGATGAAACTAAGATGTAAAAGAAGATCTAATGACCCTATCATTTTTAGATTATGTTTATCAAATTTGTCAATGCAAAGGATAAAATAAAATACAAACTTAATAACTTACAATTTTGATGCAATCTCTAGATTTTATACGCTACCTATTATCGTCCTATGGTGGAGACTGCACAATCTCCCACTTTACCGCTCCCTTTATTCCTTAGGGTTTAAAAAACCAAACTAAAATTCGAAAACTAAATAAAGTAGTTTTCAAATAATTGTTTTTGTTTTTGGAATTTGTCTAAGAATTCAATCATTATACTTAAGAAAGATACAAATCATTATAAGAAATGTGGATGAAATAGGCTTAATTTTCAAAAACCAAAACAAAAAAGTTGCCAAATGGGGTCTAAATATTTCATTATAATCATAATTACAATAATAATTCAATTTGACCAACAATTTGGGGAGATTCTATTAAAAAAAGCATGAAAATTCATTGCAAAAGTAATTAATTAGTCGATTACAAAAATATTGTTTTTAATATTGGCTAAAAAAAAACTTGTAATATATGTATATATATTTTTTGAACTCTTGATTCATGGCCGTGGTATGTAAATAAATGTAGAAATTTAGATTAATCATTAATTCATTAATAGTTGTTTAAATTAAAATAATAACACAAGTGTAGGATAGTCTAAACGAGAATAATATAGTTGTAACTTTTGCTTTTCTCTTTTGCTCTTTTTAGGTTTATCTTAGGTAATTTGACATATAAATCATTAAATAAACTTTTCCCCCTTATTTTTGAGCATCACATGTAAAAAAAAAATATATTTTTTTAAAAGAAAACACATTTTATATCTAATTAATATCCGTTTCACATTAAATAAAGAATTTTTTTTAACAAATCACATTTTATCTCTATCCAATATCTATTGTAGGTTAAACAAAGGAAAAAAAAACCATATTTTATCTCTAACTAATATCTTCTTCACGTTAAATAAAGGGAAAAAAAATCATATTTTATCTCTAACTAATACCTACTTCATGTTAAATAATTTTGTTTTAAGTCACATTTTATCTCTAACAAATATCTACTTCTTTATGTTAAATAAATGGAAATTTTTTTTAAAAAATCTCATTTCATCTCTAACAAATATCTACTTCACATTAAATAAAGAAAAAAAGTTTCTAAAAAAATCACATTGTATTGCTAACCAGTATCTACATGTTAAATAAAGATTTTTTTAAAAAAATCTATATATCTAAATTATTTTTGTAAAATCAAATTAAGATTCCAAATCTATTTTTTCTCTAAAAATAGCTGATAAAATTTTCGCTTCCATCATTTTTTTTAGCGCACTTTCTACGTATCTTTTTAACATTACAAATCTTTATTCTTTAACATTATAAACTTTTTGCAGCTCCAAGACATCATCGACAATTGTTCTAAAGTATCTCTTTTTTTTCAAAATTTTTCTTATTTAACGTGAATTTTGCAATGATGTTTCAGTAGGTCTGGATAAAAGTCATCGTAGTGATCAATCACCCTTCACTGAATTGAGACAATCTCAACCAATCATTACACAAGAATAACTATTATCCCTATAATGATTAGTAACCATTATTTAGTCAATAAATCATTAACTTACCTAACATGTATATTATCTTTTTCAATTTTTTTCTTATTTTAAACTTGAATTTTATTTGTTAACCGTTGTGTGGGATTGAGGTTTGGATTGAATAGTCTTTTTTTAAACATAAAAGAATAGTTTTTTTTTTAAAGGAAGTTAAAAAGTAGGTATAAATATATTAGAAATAGGTTTTTATTTTTAATAAAGATGATTAGCTTTTACTTTAAAGTTTTCTTATTAAGAATGAAAATATTATTAGTTTGTTCATTCTCTTTATTAGGGTTTATGCCTTAAATTTTGTGGTATATAATATGTAAACAAAATTTATTTTATTTAATAAAATAAGGAGTTATTTATTTGACATTTAAACTTGTGTAACTCAATCCAATAAACTAAGATCCAATGTTATTTTATGTAATTTGAACAGTATGTGATTGATATACAGGTAGATCATGTTCAAGTCATAACTTAAAAGGCCTATAGTATATGGTTAGGTTGGGTAGCTTATCCTGGTAATACTATGGATACGACCCACTTTGTAAATGTTACAAATATTGTAAGCATTACAAACTATTTGTTCCAATTCGTTTATATATAGACATGCGAGTGAGGGTATCTTATACAAAGAGTTTGTATAAGATCTAATCGCGAAATAATTAATCTCTCTTTGTAACATCTTTGACTGAAGAGATTAATATTTCATAAGATGACCATATGTAACTCGATCTCAATCCTGAGTGAGTTATGAGCTCCTATCCGTGAGGACTTGTCCTTTGATTTGTATGGGTGAGAATGGTCTGGTTGCCGATTCACATAACTACACAAGATGAGATTCACTCCTTTTAGGCTTTAGGGTAAGTAGATGAGTTGTTCCTTTAAGTGTTGAATTTGGGTCTTGAATAATGGGGCCCATCCCTCTCATTGCCCTAAGAGGGATTTTTTTTTAGTTGGACTGTAAACATGTTGTTCATCAGAGGATCAATAGAACTTAAGGAGCAAGAGGTAATTACAAGGTAAACGACAATTTAACCCAACTGTAATTATAAACGACTCGTGAAGGATCGACTTACTTGTAATGATTACATCCATGGACATAAAAATATTCTACAATGCGAAAAGTTCAACTATGGGTCTTTAGTGGAGTGACTTATAGTTAATAAATGTTGATTAATTTAATTAATCTCAAATCATTAGAGTTTCTAATCTGTATGTCTATTAGATCCCCTGCTAGCTCACTAAGGGTAAAACAATGATTAATTAGTTGTGGAAGAATTTGGATTCTTCGGATTATAAGAGAATATATGTTAATTGTATGTAATGCAATTGATATAATGTATATAGATACATTATATTATAAATTTAATTTTGAATGAGATTCAAAATTAAATGAAGGAATAATGTATTTGAATAAGATTCAAATATTAAATAATATGAATGAGATTCATAATAAAACTATAGGGTAAATTTAATAGGAATGTGATTCATATTAAAACTATTGGTTAAAATTAATGTTAATGTATCATTAAAATTATACGTTATGTGAGGAAAATATATTTGAATATGATTCAAATATAATATCAATTAAATATATGATATTTAATTAATTAAAATTAATTAATTGGATTAATTAATAGTTATCAAATTAAATTAAATTAAATAATAACTCTTCTACAGTTGCAGGGGTGTTGAAGGGAGTTGGGTGAGGGAAGTTAACTCTCCTTACCTTACTAGTGTGAGGAATGTTCGTTCTTTTTTGGGCCATGTAGGTTTGTATTGCAGGTTCATTAAGGATTTCAGCAAAATTACCGGCCAATGACCACCTTGCTTCAGAAAGATGTGAAGTTTAACTTCAGTGAGGCGTATAAGCCAGCCTTTGATGTGCTGAAGAGGGCTTTGACTAGTGCACCAGTGATTCAGGCCCCTCAATGAGCTCTCCCATCTGAGATCATGTGTGATGCCAACAATTATGCCGTTGAGGTCGTTCTTGGACAAAGAATCGAGAAGAAGTATCACGTGATATACTATGCTTCAAGGACCTTGAATCCTGCTCAATGCAATTATACCACTATAGAAAAAGAACTCCTCTGTTGTTTTTTTCTTTAGAAAAGTTTCGATCATATATTCTTGGCTCACATGTAACTGTTTATTCTGATCATGTAGCATTACGCTATCTGATGGACAAAAAGGAGTCTAAACTACGCCTTCTTCATTGGATCCTTCTACTCCAAGAGTTCGATGTTGCAATAAAAGATAGAAAAGATTCTGAAAATATTGTTGCTGACCATTTGAGCAGGTTAGTGGAAGGAAGGGGTTGCTTACCCTCTAACGAAGATTTCCTTGATCGGGCTCTACTCTAGGTTAAAATTTCTCAATGACTCCATGGTACGCTGATCTCTTTAACTATCTAGTCACAAGTGATATTCATTTTAACTTTAGTAGGTATAATAAAGCTAAACTGAAAATTGAGACAAAATATATTATGTGTGGGAATATCCAAATATGTGGAAATTTTGTACTGACCAGATAGTTAGAGGTGTGCTCCTAACGATGAATTTTTCTCTGTTTTAGCTTTTTGTCATGAACACACATGCAACAGGCACTTTAGTTCTAAGCGCACAGCTAAAAAAGTGTTAGACTGGGGATTGTATTGGAACACTTTTAGGGATGCATATTTTTATTATAAAACATATGAGAGATGTCAGAAGTCTGGAGATCTATCCCGTAGGAATGAAATTCCCCAAGTCCCTATAGTTGTTTATTAGATATTCGATGTTTAGGGATTAGATTTCATGGGTCATTTTCCTTCTTCTTGCGGATTTAAATATTTTATTCTCGTTGTGGACTATGTTTCTAAATGGGTGGAAGCAAAGGGCACTGTTATTGATGATTCCAAAGTGGTTGCCGGATTTTTAAAGTCTCACATACTTGGTAGGTCTGGTTTTTGATAGGACCCCAATTATGTGGCAATATCAAGAAAGAAAGAATAGAAGAGAGGTGGTTGAATTGGTTAAGGATGACTTCCAATTCCATTGGGAGAAGTGGAGGTTTAAAAGAAGAAGGAAACGGAAAGAGAGGGATAGGGAATTATGAATATCAAAAGTGAGAAAGATGAGCTTTCGAGAGTGGGAGTTCGGAAGACGCTGTCGTGGAGAAGCCATCGCAGTTTGCCGCTCATCGTCTACTTCCACTAGGCGATCGTGTAGCAGAGCTCAACGATTGTATAACATTTGGTTAGCGATCGTATAACATTTGATAGACGATCATATAACAATTAGTAGGTGATCGTATAGTAACTAGTAAGAGATCGTGTAACAGTTTGTAAACGATCGTGTAGGAGTTGATGAGCGATCGCGGATGATTTAGTAAGCAATCATGTGGAACTTGTAAACGATCGTTTAGCGTTTGTAAGCGATTGAGTATCAACTGTAAGCAACCGTTTAGTCTTGTTTGACTCTTATCATTTAATAAAGAAGTTGTTCATCGTTTAATTGCTTTTTCTGGAAGATTGTACCTACTGTTACGTTAATAAAGAATTTCAAGAATCAGTATCCTAACAAATTGGTATCAGAGCAATCACCTGGGTAAGCATGGTTCAGAAATGTTTTAAAGAGAAACTGGAATTACTAGAACAAGAAATCTTTGAATACAGAGTCAAAATACAGAAGGTGTCAACCATAGATGAGAAGTTGGCGTCGATAGCGAAGAACATTGAAAGATTGGAATTGCAGACAGAGAAACATCAATAAATGTTCATTTCTTATGTTACGGGAATGGCCAAAGAAAAAATAAAGGTGATGGAAGAGGCAGAAGGATTGAATGCCAAAAAGGTGTGCGAAACGAACATTTCGGTGAAAACATCCGGTGAAGAAGCGAATAACGACCCGAGTGAATTCAAAAAAGTGGAAATGCCGATGTTTAGCGAAAGCGATCTAGACGCGTGGCTATACAAATCCGACCGCTATTTTCAAGTTCACAAGTTGGCCGAATCTAAGAAGATAACGGTGGCGGTTGTGAATTTCGACGACATCGCATTAGACTGGTACCGGTCGGAGGTAGGTAGAGAGTCGTTCGAAGATTGGGAAGACTTGAAAAAAAGAATGATGGCCCGATTTCAATCTTTAAGAAAGAGATCGATTGGTGGGAGATTCGTGACCACTGAACAAGAAATGATTGTGGAAGTGTATTGATCTGTGGAGGTGCTGAAGTCCATTGTCTTGGACAAAGACAAGAAGTTTGTGAATCATTTTTGGCAAGAGTTGTTCCGACTGTCAGGTACCAAACTCCATCACAGCTCAGTTTCTCAACCTTAGCCGGATGGTCAAACAGAGGTGGTGAATCGTAATGTGGAAGTGAATGGAAAGTGTTGTTGTGGTGAGCGACCGAAAGAATGGATGAACGGGTGGCATTGGGGCGAACTATTGGAGTAACACTACATATAATGCTTCCACTAGCTTAACCCCTTTTCAGATTGTGTATGGACGACGACCTCCAATGTTGATTTACTATGGGAATGATTGTACGACCAACGCAACTTTGGGTGAATAAATGCGAGACAGAGATGCGGCATGGCGAGTGCTTAGGGAGCACTTGAGGGTGGCTCCAAATAAAGTGAGGAAGTTTGTTGACAAGGAGCGACGTGATGTTGGAGTTCCGCAAAAGCAGAATGTGAAATTATCTCCCAAGAATTATGGAGCACATCAGTCAGTGGATAAGGTCAGATCAGTAGCTTACAAGTTGAACCCTCAGACAACAGTGTCGATACGCTCAGAGTTTCATGTGACGTAGCTAAAGAAATGGGATGGACAACCAGAGGTTTACCTTGAGGATAAGGTAAAAGTGGAGGGGGAAGGTGTGATAGGACCCCAATTATGTGGCAATATCAAGGAAGAAAGAATAGAGGAGAGGTAGTTGAATCGGTTAAGGATGACTTTCAATTCCGTTGGGAGAAGTGGAGGTTTAAAAGAAGAAGGAAACGAAAAGAGAGGGATAGGGAATTCTGAATATTAAAAGTGAGTAAGAGGAGCTCTCGAGAGTAGGAGTTTGGAAGAAGTTGTCGTGGAGAAGCCATCGTAGTGTGCCACTCATCGTCTACTTCCACTAGGCGATCGTGTAGCAGAGCTCAATGATCATGTAGCATTTGGTAGGTGATCGTATAGCAATTGGTAAGCGATCATATAGTAACTGGTAAGCGATTGTGTAATAGTTTGTAAGTGACCGTGTAGGAGTTGGTGAGCGATTGCGGAGGATTTAGTAAGCGATCGTTTAGTAATACTGAGTGATCGTGTGGAACTTGTAAACGATCATTTAGCATTTGGTAAGCGATCGAGTAAAAACTATAAGCGACCGTTTAGTCTTGTTTGACTCTTATCATTTAATAAAGAAGTCGTTCATCGTTTAATTGCTTTTTTCGAAAGATTGTATCTACTGTTACGTTAATAAAGAATTTCAAGAATCAGTATCCTAACAGTTTTCCACGCACAATCATCAATGACTAGGGTACACATTTTTGCAACAAGGTAATAGCAACTTCTTTGAAGAAATATGGCATGCAGCACTGCAATGTCACTTCATACAATCTTCAAATAAGTGGGTAGGTGGAGGTTTTGAATAGAGAGATAAAATCAATTGTGGAGAAAGTTGTGAATCCTGGCAAGAAGGATTGGAGCCTGAGGCTAGATGATGCTTTATGAGCCTACCACATAACCTTCAAGACACTTATAGGGATGTCTCTCTATAAGATGATCTATGGTAAGACTTACCACCTCCCTGTAGAGATATAATATCGAGCCTATTGGGCAGTCAAACAATGTAATTGGGACCCTAAGGTATTAGGTGAGGTGAGACTTCAACAGATTCAGGAACTTGAGGAGATGAGGTTGGAATCGTTCGAAAATTCTCTTATCTATAAAGAACGAACGAAAGAATTTCACGATAGAATGATAACACCAAAGAAGTTTGAAGTTGGGTAAAAAGTGTTCTTTTATAATTCTCGCTTAAAACTTATGTCAGATAAACTTTGTTCCAAATGGTTACGTCTTTTTGGTGTTATTGATGTTTATTCTAATGGTGCAGTGAAAAATCAAAGTTTGGTGACCGACAAATCATTCACAATTAATGGACATTGACTGAAGGTTTTTCACGAAGGATATTCTTTGAATTGCTTTGATCCTGCTTACCGGTTGACTCACCGGTCTACATATAAATAGAGCCAAATATGGTTGAGCAACCACCCTTAAAAATTTGCGCTTCCTAGAGGCAGCCATACTTTAAAACATTATTGCTTTCATAGTTTTGTTTTCTTTCTTTTGTTATTTTCCTTCTATTTTATCCTAATATTTCCTATTTTTTTTTTGTTAGGCTTTTGAGTTGGTGAAACTTGTTTCTTGAGGAGCCAAATTTCAACCACCCTTCAGGGAAGTTTTCTGTTTCCTTGTGCTCTTAATTTCTTACATTGGGGACAATGTATATTTTTGAAAGTTGTGAGTGGGGGTGTTTGGTAGTATTTTCATTTTGAGAGATTATTTAGCTTGGGATCCTTAAGCGTTGTGCTTGGATAATGCTTGTTCGTTTAAATAGTTCATCTTATTGCTTGTTGATAACGGGCAGAAATGTACATTATTACAGCGTAAACTCATAAAACAATGCAGGATTGCGATGATAAAAATATATAATATTGTGTCCAAAAGCATCAAGTTCACAACATTGTGATCGCATGCGTCCATTGCATTAAAACAATTAACTTATGTATTTTTGTGCAGGAAAATACGTTGATGCAAGGCCAAAATACGATCCGAAGAAATTAACGTTCAAGCGCATTAAGAGATTGCGGCCGCAAGGCTATGCGATCATTTGCGCTCGCGGAAAATCTACTCAAGAAAGATGGCCGCATAGAGCCGGTGCATCAAGGTGGGCGCATCTAGGTGAAAGCTTAATAAATCATGATGAGACAGAAAGCTGATGACGGTCAATTCCGAATTAAGTTGACAAGCCGTTAAAGACATACTGTAACAAGTACACTCAACTTTTCGGTGAAAATTATTCGGCGCATCAGACAGAGAATTAATGTCATCCCATCAATGCAATCATAAGAGAGAAGAAGCTTTTCACCCTGAAGCTCTAGAAATACCGAAGGCCATCTTCAGTGAAGGAGTTCATTCAGTCGCCCAAGTTTTTAGAGTTCACCATTTAGATGACACTTAGCCTTATTCTTAGTTTCTTATACTTAGAAGGCGGAGCGAGAGAAGGGAAGAGATGCCGGAAGATCATTCTAGTCAGCTCGAGAGAGTGCCAGGGAGCGTGGAAAAATAGAGAGAGGGCCGACTCTTGCGAGAGCAAGAATATCTTTTGAGTAGAGTAGAAGAACAGTGTAAAAGCCTTGGGAAGCAAGAAATTGCTACTAGGCTCTTTATTCTTATTCCGCATTGTCATTCTGTACTTTGATTATATATTTATAGAATGGAACTTGCTTTAGTACATCTGTTCACTCTTTTTAAAACACACATGAGTAGCTAAATCTATCGAATAGGTTGAGAAGTACTTAGCTAACATGACCTAGGATTTTCATTGCATGCGATCATCTTGTCTTATGTTGCGTCCATCACCCCTTTAGAGCTACTCAAGAAAGAGTCTAAAGAAAGAAACTAAGACTTGAGAGAGCTAGGTTAGAATCTAGACTCGAGAGAGCAAGACTAGATCTGCATAAGCAAGAGATAGAGACTTGGAGATAAGCTCTGTTTGTCAACATGCATCGCATGCACCCTAGAGATAGGTTATGGTAGTATACGGTCGCCTTGTATGTGTGTGTGTCAATCGTCATCGCATAGACAAAAATAGAGGCTTTTGTGAAAGTCCTATAGACATCATCGCATATATCACTTGCATTCTAAAACTTGAAGTTGTAGCATTTGCATTGAGAGATGATTTGCTATTGTATGCATGTAGCATGACCGCATAACATGAACACAATCCAAGGAAGTGTTAGCACAAAGTGGTCTATAAATTACCATCGCATAGTGTTTTCCTTAGTCCCTGAGTTTGACCTTGGGCTTACCAGGAAACTCAGTAGGATTTATATTTAGATCTTACTGAGAAAACTTGCATGCTCAATGCATTTTCCACCAACGCAATCCTTACCATTATTTCATCGCATAAAATAACGCATCAAGTTTTTGGCGCCGTTGCTGGGGACTTCGGCAATACATTACGCTAACGGTAGTTTTCTGATTATCTATGCAGCTTTCAATCTTTGGCGAACTATGACCCAGAGATTGAAAGAACGTTTTCGACGAAGATTGAGAGATAGCTGCCAACAAGAACAACAAGAGAAAGATAACACAGCGGAACAATCGGGAAATGGAGCACCAAATGAAAAAAATGTCATGGTGAACCCCATCCTATTGGCAACCCATTCGGGACTATGCGTCGCCCAACCTCTAGGATTTCTCCCTAGAAATCATGAGGCCCACTCTTGATGGATCGAGATTCGAAATGAAGCCGGTGATGCTGCAGATGATCTAAACTGCCGGACAGTTTGGTGGAAGGCATGGCGAGGATCCGCATGCCCACCTTCAGAGTTTCATAGAGATCTGCAACACTTTTGTGTTCCCTAATATCTCCACNGGACTATGCGTCGCTCAACCTTTATGATTTCTCACAAAGAATCATGAGGCCAGCTCTTGACGGATCGAGGTTCGAAATGAAGCTGATGATGCTATAGATGATCTAAACTGCCGGACAGTTTGGTGGAAGGCATGGCGAGGATCCGCATGCCCACCTTCAGAGTTTCATCAAGATCTGCAATATTTTTGTGTTCCCTAATATCTGCACTGAGGAGGTTCTACTAACTTTGTTTCCATTTTCGTTGTGTGACCAGTCACAAAAATTGACTTATTCTCTCGAGCCAGGGGAGATTACCTCATGAGAGCAAGTAGTAGAGAAGTTTATGAAGAAGTACTTCCCTCCGACGGAGAATGCCAGAAGAAGGAAGTTGATTACTAATTTTGAACAGGATATCGACGAATCGCTCAACGATGCTTGGGCGAGGTTTAAGAGGCTGGTAAGAGATTGCCCACATAACGGCTTACCAGACTGCTTATAGATGGAGATTTTTTTTATCACGGATTAAACCCTGCATCGTAGACCGCTACTAATGCGACAGCAGCTGGAGGTCTACTGGATAAAACTTATGATGAGGCCAAGAATATCCTTGATCGCATTTCTAAAATTCATGAAGACTGGAGAGAAAGCGATCAAAGATTGAGAATCAAGGACAGTGACACGAACAATGGTACCATCGCATCCCTTCAGAGTCAAATGACTGCGATGATGAACTTGATACAGGGAATCATGATAATGGGCAGAAATACACGTTATCATAGTGCTAAGTTCTTAAACAATGTTGGATTGCGTTGATAGAATGTGTTAAATTGCGTCAATTAAGCATAAATTCTATAATATTGCGGTCGCATGTGTCCAACACATTAGAGCAGTTGATCTTTATATTTTTGTGCAGAATATGTGTTAACCAATGAGAGATTGCGATCATAGGAATACATTGGTCGAGCGCAACTTCACCGCAAGACTTTGCGTTGATCGTGCTCGCAAATATTTGGCCAAGAAGAATCACCGCAACTTGGTCAGCGCAACATGGTGGGCGTATCCGGGTGAAAGGATAATTAAGAGCGATGGGACAAAAAACTGACGGCAGTCAAATCCAAATTAAGTTGACAGCCGATAACGGTCACAAAGTACATTCAACTTTATCGGTGACAATTATCTGGTGCGTCAGTCAGGAATTAAAGCTGTCCCATCTGTACAACCGGGAGAGAGAAGCCGCCTTTCACCATGGGATCTCTATAAATACAAAGTGCATTCTTCAAAGAAGGGGTGAAGCAGTCGATTAATTCATCACTTATAAGCTCACGCCTCTGTCCATAGTTTTCTTTCATTTTAAGGCGGATGCAGGGAAGAAGGTGTGTCGGTAGATCGTTTCGGTAAGCTTGGAAAAGTACCGAAAGCTCTAAGACAGAGAGAGGGCCGACGCCTGCGGAAGCAGGAACATTTCTACCAGGCTCTCTACCTTTACTTTTCATTTTCATTTTGTACTCAACTCAGTTATAAGAATGGAATGTTTTTCTCTATATTTGTTCACTCTCTGTTATTTATGCATGAGTAGCTAAATTAGTTGAATGGGTTGAAAAGTAGTTAGCTAGCATAACGAGGGAATCTTCATCTTTGCGGTTATCTCGTTTGTGTATGCTTCATTCGTCTATTAGAGATACTCGGGAGGGTAGTCTAAAGACAGGATCTAGACTTGGGAAGGTCAGGTCAGAATCTAGGTTTGGAAGAACCAGATTAGAATGCATAAACGGGAGATAGATGCTTAGAAATGAGCACTATTTGTTATTAACACATCGCATGCATCTTAGCAATAAGATATGATTGTATACGGTCACCTTGCTTTCATGCATTTTGCATCAACGCATAGGACAAGAGTAGAGACTTAGGGATAAACTCTATGGACATTTTGTATTCAACACATGCGTCCTAGACCTAGGAGCATCGCATTTACATTGGGAAATGACTTGCTGTGCATGGTTGTAACATGATCGCAAGGTTTGACGCATTCCCGAGTAACGCTAGCTAATGATCTTCTCAACCCGTTCATCGCATACTCCTTGCATCTATCAACGCAACTATCTTTCTCAAATCCGCCACCTTTATTTACTTCTTTTTTTTCATCAACGCAATAACACACCCACACTTTATTTATTTACTCGGTTACCACAAAGTTTTCATAAACATTACCAATGCAACTATTTTCACAAGTCCCTGTGTTCGACCCTGGACTTACCAGGAAACTCAGAGGAATTTACACTTGAATTCCTCTGGGGAAACTTGAGTGCATAATGCCATCCATCAACGCATATCATCTATATTTCCATTCATAAAAATAACACATCAAATCACAATCAATAGCTCAGCAACGCATAGTGGGCAAGTGAACGCAATCAATTAGAAGACCACCAGCTGTGCTACTTGCGGTGAAGGACATCAAATGGAGGAATGCCCGTGAAACCCATAGTCAATCTATTTTGTGAAGAATAATCTGTTTTCTAACACGTACAACCCTGGGTGAAAAAACCACCCCAACTTCGTGTGGAAAAATCAACAGCAAAATTTTCAATCAGTGGCATAAAAAGAGGGGCCACCCGAATTTTTCCCGCGAACCAACGATCAAACGAATAATCAAGCCAACAGTTCCATGGAGAGTTTGTTGAAGCAATATATTAAAAAGAACGAAACAGTGCTTCAAAACCAAGCGACGTCTATCCACAACTTGGAAATTCAGATAGGCCAGATTGCGAGTGAACTCAAGAACAAACCGCAAGGGGCCCTGTCGAGTTCAACGGAACTCCCATGCAACCTAGGGGGTACAGGTTAGAGCAATGTCAAGTCGTGACGTTGCAGAACGGAAAGACTGTGGTAGGGGATAAGAAGGAGCCTAGCCAGATTGCTCTAATTGTGCTGGAACCAGAGATTGCGTTGACTCGAGGAGAAACAGAAGAAAAAGAGGCGATGGAACCAGAGATTGCGTCCACCTTAAAGCTAAAGAACAGGGGACCGTAAGACTACAACTACCACCATTCCCACAGACCAATGATGAGGTCCAGTATCAACGCTTCATAAATATGTTAAAACAATTGTATATTAATATTTCGTTCACTGAAGCAATTGAAGAGATGGCCGCATATGCGAAGTTTCTAAAGGATATGGTGACAAAGAAGATAGGCATTGGTAAGTTTGCAACGGTGGCTTTGACGCAGAGTTCAAAATCTATCATCCCACCGAAAATGTGCGACCCTGAGAGTTTCACTATATCTTGCTCTATTGGAGGGTTATACATCGGTCAAGCGCTATGCGATCTCGGGACCAACATTAACTTGATGCCCCTGTCAATTTTTAAGTAGCTGAATGAGAGGAAACTTACGCCCACGACGGTGACTCTCCAATTAGCAGATAGATATCTTGTGCATCTAGAGGGGAAGGTGAAGGATGTTCTAGTTATAATCGAAAAATTTATACTACCAACAGACTTCATCATCATGGACTACGAAACAAAAGTTTGAATGACGAAGAGAAGCCTGAAGATGAAAATAAAGATGAGGATACGATCGCATCCATTGTAGCATGTAATGCAATCTCAGAAAAAAAACCAAAGAAGATGAGATGATCACATCCCAAGAAGATAAGCCGATAGTAAATGAAGAAAGAAAAACAACAAAACCGTCCTTAGAACAACCACCAACAATAGAGCTGAAGACCCTTCCTAACCACTTGAAGTATGAATTTCTCGGGCAGAATGAAAAGCTACCGGTAATCATTTCCTCTACACTTAATGAAGACAAAAAAAAATGCGCTGCTGAGCATTTTGAGAAAGTATGTAAAAGCAATTGGCTGGATGCTCGCAGACATTAGAGGAATCAACCCCGCATACTGTATGCATAGTATTCGTCTCGAAGAGGATCACAAAGGATCGATCGAACATCAGCGCAGACTCAACCCTATGATGAAAGAGGTAGTAAAGAAGGAGATAATCAAGTGGTTAGATGCTGGCATCATCTATCCAATAGGAGACAGCAGTGGGTAAGCCCCGTGCAATGCGTGCCGAAGAAAGGAGGGATGACGGTAGTCCCTAATTCAAATAACGAACTGATACCACAAAGGATTGTCATGGGATGGCGGATTTGCATGGATTACCGCAAATTAAATGCGGCAACAAAGAAGGATCATTTCCCTTTAGCTTTTATTGACCAAATGCTGGATCGCCTAGCTAGAAATGACTTCTATTGCTTCTTAGATGGGTATGCCGGTTATAACCAAATCATGATCGCTCCCGAAGATCAAGAAAAAACCACATTCACCTGCCCGTGTGGAATATTTGCGTTTCAACGCATGCTATTCAGCCTCTGCAATGCGCTAGGCACTTTCCAAAGGTGTATGATGGCCATCTTTTCGGAATATCTTGAAGACTCTGTAGAAATATTCATGGACGACTTCTCTGTGTATGGGAAAACATACGAGGTTTGTCTTAACAATCTGGAGAAGATATTGAAAAGATGTGAAGAGACGAACCTTGTGGTTAATTGGGAGAAATGTCATTTCATGGTGAAGGAAGGCATTGTGCTTGGGCACAAGATCTCCAAGGATGGGTTGGAGGTGGACAAGGCTAAAATTGAGGCGGTTGAAAAGCTCCCACCTCCGGTGAGTGTAAAGGCTATCAGGAGCTTCTTGAGACATGCTGGATTTTATAGACGTTTTATTAAAGACTTTTCAAAGATTGCACGACCACTGAGTGCATTGATGAAGGCAGATAGAAAGTTTGACTTCGATGACCAATGCCTCAATGCATTCATGATTTTGAAGAACACATTAACGACCACACTTATGTTGATCGCACCAGACTGGACAAAGCCCTTTGAATTGATGTGCGACACAAGCGGCTATGCGATGGGAGCAGTGCTAGTGCAGAAGAGAAAAGCAATACTACATCCCATCGCATATGCGAGTAAAACCTTGAATCCTGCTCAAATAAACTACACCACCACAGAAAAAGAATTGCTTGCAGTAATATTTGCATTGGAGAAATTCAGAGCATATTTGCTGGGAACGAAAGTACTCATCCACACTGACCAGTCGACAATAACATATTTGATGACAAAGAAGGATGCGAAGCCGAGGTTGATTAGATGGGTTCTCCTTCTCCAAGAATTCGATATGGAAATCATTGATCACAAGGGGACGGAGAACCAAATTGTGGATCATTTATCCAGATTAGAAAATCCAGAATTTGATCGCAATCAGTCAGAAGTGAGCGCAACATTTCCAGACAAGTAGCTATTTAAGATTGAAGAATTGCCATGGTACGCAGACATGATAAATTTTATGGTTTGCGAGCAATTTCCTGAAGATTATACCAACTACCAAAAGAGGCGGCTCAGACATGAATGTAGATCTTATTATTGGGATGAGCGAAATATGTATAAGAGGGGGTTAGACCAAATTCTGTGATTGTGTGTACCGGATGCTGCTCACCAACGCATATTATCACAATGTCATGACTCGCCATATGGAGGACACTTTGGAGGCCAACGCACAGCAGCGAAAGTATTACAAAGTGAGTATTATTGGCCAACACTATTCAAGGATTGCAAGAGAGTACGCGATGAAGTGTGACCGTGCCAACGCACGGGTAATATTTCATGGAAAATGCGATGCCCCATGAACATCATTTTAGAACTGGAATTGTTCGACGTCTGGGGCATTGATTTCATGGGACCATTCTCACCATCGAATGGTCCACAAATATATTCGATTATCCGTCGACTACGTCTCCAAATGGGTAAAAGCGGTAGCACGCCACAAGTGATGTGGCGTAGGTCTCAAATTTCTGAAGAAAAATATTTTCACTCGTTTGGCACTCTGCGTGCCATAATAAAGGATTGAAGGCTCTCACTTTGTCAATCACACTGTCAAGGATTTGCTGCGCAAATATAAATCCTCCACAATGTGGCCACTGCATACCATTCATAGACAAATGTCAAGCTGAAGTGTCCAACCGGGAGATCAAGTTGATACTTAGAGAAGGTGGTGAAGCCTTCACGAAAAGATTGGCAACAAAGCTGGACGATGCGCTGTGGGCATACAGAAACCGCCTATAAGACACCTATAGGTATGTCCCCGTATGTGTTGGTATTTGGAAAGGCATGTCATTTACCACTCGAGCTCGAGTATAAAACACTGTGGGTGGTGAAAAAGCTAAACTTTGACTCAAAGGCCGCAGAAGAAGCAAGGAAACTTCAATTGGTCGAGCTGGAGGAATAGAAAACTCACACATACGAGAACTCAAAGATCTACAAAGAGCGCGCAAAGTGCTAGCACGACAAACAATTATGCGGAAAGAATCTCCAAGTTGGGCAAAAGATCTTACTATTTAATTCACAGCTACGACTCTTCCCTGGGAAATTAAAGTCACGTTGGTCCGGACCCTTCATAGTCAGAGAGGTATTCTCGCACGGCGCGGTTGAGTTATCCAATGACGACAGAACCAACATATTTAAAGTTAATGGGCAACGAGTGAAAATATATCGCGGAGAAGACTGGCATCGCAAGGTTGCCTCCGTACACCTGAGAAACTCTAAATGAAAAAGAAGTGGGTGGTCCCTGCACAATCATGCGATTCAAATTTATCAGGGACGTAAGTTTTGTGAAGTTCTGTTGAAATCCTGAATTCATGAACTTATCTCTATCCCCTTTTAGTATTGTCATTTCGCTATCTGTTACTACAAAAAAGGCGTTTTGTTAACTTTGTTTTATTATTTGACCCTCTCAATGTTTTCTTTGCAACGATCGAGGTGAACGATTGCGGAGGCGCTACACGAGGACGTAACTACTTTATTTTGTCACCGCAATCAAAGAAAGTAGTTCGCCGCAAAGCAGGATGCATCCACAAATAATGTGGGCGACAACGCAAATTTGGGGGTTGTATCTTTCCTTGACTTTGTTATTTTCAAATTTTGCACTATCGCAGCGCATTTTAACTCTAGAAATTTTATCATCGCATCCTCTTTGGTCGGCGCAATCATTTAACATCGATTAATTTAGTAAGTTGCCGCATTATTTCTCCTTGCCAATTATGATTTCAATGGTGAAACACATGCTTCTATTTTTCCGTATACACTAGAGGCAACTTAATTTTAGGATAGTCAACTCATAAAATATTTATAGAAGTTAGTGGTCTGTCAGCTTTCTTTCAAACTGACCGTTTACGAAACTTCCTAAGAGCATCGCATGACTTATTTCAATCTTTTAGCAATGAGGACATTGCCGCATTTTAAATTTGGGGGTGAAGTATTCATTTTCAACCTTGCTATTTTTAGCTTAAAAAAAATCATCATAACGTTGCGATCAGATCCTACTTGTAGTTGGATGTCCGCATGACCCGTGGGGGCAAGCCAAAACGAAGGTAGGAATCGTGATCAACGCATAAATAAATGATCGCTGCCAAATAGGCATGAGTTTAGACTGAAAAAGAGCGTTGTACTCGTAGTTGGATGTCCACATGACACACGTGGGGAAAGCCAAAACGAAGACTAGGCACTTGAATCAACGCAAGGTCATAAAAAAAATATATGTCTAAAATACGCAAAGATAAAAATCATTTGAATATACCCCAGTGAAAAGATTTTTTTTTATGAAATAAATCATGCGATGCCTTAGAAACTGGTAAAGTCTTTTTGAAGGTTAAACTTGCGGTCTCTAAATTTTAGAAATATTTTAAGAAGAGACCTGGATAAGAATCAAGGAGATTTTGGTGTATAGGATTTGAATAAGGCATCCTTGAGAAATCTAGGAAAGAGAAGGCGGTCGACTTTCTAAAAAAAATCTTTAGCTTACGCTTGAGGACAAGCATTGTTTAAATTTGGGGGTGTGATAATAGACAGAAATGTACGTTATTATAGTGCAAAGTCATAAAACAATGTAGGATTGCGATGATAAAAATTATAATATTGCGTCCATCGCATTAAAACAGTTAACTTATGTATTTTTGTGCAGGAAAATGCGTTGACGTAAGGCGGAAATGCGATCCGAAGAAATTAATGTTCGAGCGCATTAAGAGATTGCGGTCGCAAGGCTATGCGATCATTTGTGCTCGCGGAAAATCTACTCAAGAAAGATGGTTGCATAGAGCCGACGCATCAAGGTGGGCGCATCTGGGTGAAAGCTTAATAAATCACGATGGGACAGAAAGCTAATGACGGTTGATTCCGAATTAAGTTGACAAGCCGTTAAAGACATACTGTAGCAAGTACACTCAACTTTTCGGTGACAATTATTCGGTGCATCAGACAGAGAATTAATGTCATCCCATCAGTGCAATCATAAGAGAGAAGAAGCTTTTCACCCTGAAGCTCTAGAAATACCGAAGGCCATCTTCAGTGAAGGAGTTCATTCAGTCGCCCAAGTTTTTAGAGTTCACCATTTAGATGACACTTAGCCTTATTCTTAGTTTCTTACACTTATAAGGCGGAACGAGAGAAGGGAAGAGATGCCGGAAGATCATTCTAGTCAGCTCGACAGAGTGCCAGGGAGCGTGGAAAAATAGAGAGAGGGCCGACTCTTGCGAGAGCAAGAATATCTTTTGAGTAGAGTAAAGAAGAACAGTGTAAAAGCCTTGGGAAGCAAGAAATTGCTACCAGGCTCTTTATTCTTATTCTGCATTGTCATTCTGTACTTTGATTATATATTTATAGAATGGAACTTGCTTTACTACATCTGTTCACTCTTTTTAAAACACACATGAGTAGCTAAATCTATCGAATAGGTTGAGAAGTACTTAGCTAACATGACCTAGGATTTTCATTGCATGCGATCATCTTGTCTTATGTTGCGTCCATCACCCCTTTAGAGCTACTCAAGAAAGAGTCTAAAGAAAGAACCTAAGACTTGGGAGAGCTAGGTTAGAATCTAGACTTGAGAGAGCAAGACTAGATCTGCATAAGCAAGAGATAGAGACTTGAAGATAAGCTCTGTTTGTCAACATGCATCGCATGCACCCTAGAGATAGGTTATGGTAGTATACGGTCGCCTTGTATGTGTGTGTGTCAATCGTCATCACATAGACAAAAATAGAGGCTTTTGTGAAAGTCCTATAGACATCGTCGCATATATCGCATGCGTTCTAAAACTAGAAGCCGTAGCATTTTCATTGAGAGATGATTTGCTGTTGTATGCATGTAGCATGACCGCATAACATGAACACAATCCTAGGAAGTGTTAGCTGAACCCCTTCTCAACCCATTCCACTGCATATTCACCGCATCTTTCGTAACTCTTTTCTTAACTCTGCCGCATTCATTTTATACTGTAAACAACAAACCAACCAACTCTTTGATTTATTTGTTACCGCAAAGTGGTCTATAAATTACCATCGCATAGTATTTTCCTTAGTCCCTGAGTTTGACCTTGGGCTTACCAGGCAACTCAATAGGATTTATACTTGGATCTTACTGAGAAAACTTGCATGCTCAATGCATTTTCCACCAACGAAATCCTTACCATTATTTCATCACATAAAATAATGCATCACTTGTTTCCTTGCCATGACCAGTTGATGATACACTTCTTTGTTCATATTAGTATGAGGTTAGGCCAAAATAAAACATCTATGATTTTTGGGTCATTTTTGAAATTTTTTCATTTCATTCATACATATTTAAGTCCTTTGTCTGCTTATCATAGATCATGCTTACTTAGAGTTTCATTATTTAACATGTAAGATTGTATTCACTTCGAAAGGCCTTAGTGATAGATGTTAGTTTTTCCAAGGTTCAATTTAGTGACACATGCTTTGAGATGTGGTCAATCGAAATCATCTGTCCCATTTGTTAAAAAAAAAAAAAAAGGTTTGAATTGGAGAGGTTTACTCTTCCTTTTCATGGGTATGATTAACCTGGGGCGACTATGACATCCGTAGTTTCCCTCTGAGCTAAAGTATCCTAGAGAAATGAGTAAGTTTTGGCACTCTTGATGGAAGTTTGACCCATAGTTGGACGACATTCACATAACTTGTGTGGGCAAGCCAAAACAAAAGCGACTCTTCCAGATAAAGTTTCACCTCCAATTGTTTAAAAGAAGTAAGAAAAAGAAAAAAACAGAGTTGATTTGTAAATGGATTTTGATCGCTCTAATTGCATGTCGTTACCACTTTGAGTTTAGGAAATCTAATTCTAGATCATTTGAGCCAGAGTAGGGGGAAAAAGAACTAAGGGTTTTATAAGTCCATCCAGGTTTCTTTAGATCTAATAAGCAGGCTTTATACATACTCATGTATAGATTGATTCGAAAAACATCTTCAAATCATATCTCAAATTGATTAATGCATTTGGATGACTTAATTGATTGTAACCATGATTTTGATTGACTGTTAAAATAGGAGTAGGGGGCCTGGTAACTTGGCAAACTCAAATTTTGTATGATTGCATGTTTTACCTTGCTCAGGGACGATCAAGAATTTAAGTTGGAGGTGATGATAGCATCTCAAATGTGCTATCTCATTCTTTTTAATTTGGGATTATTCTCGTATTTCACATGTTCATTCTTTGACTTTACATGCATTAAGCATAATTTAGGTAGATCTGACCCTTAGCGCCAATTCTGGAACAAAAATAAGCTTATTTGGAAGTTTAAGAGGTCAACCCAACCTTTAAAGGAGCAAATGTGACAAAAATACCCATGAAGGTGTAGTAGTACAATGACGTGGCGCCAATGCCCGACGCTTTTTCAAGTAGCTGTAATTCTGGTGCAGGCACCACAACGCTACAAAAATTCAACGGCAACCTCGAGCACGCTATACATGGAGCCTCGCGATGCTATCACAAAATTCTTTTAAATTACCCTAGCCGCCTACACTTCTTACAAACGATTTTGGACAAAATTCTCTCCACTTTTCTGAGATCCGCTCTACACTTTTTCTTCACCACTCAATTAAGACTTCTCTAGATTATTGTTTTGTTGATTCAAGTATGGATCAAGGCTAAGGTACTTGTCTAGCTTGGAATTTAGGATTTATATCTTGATTTGTTATCTCATGAGATTACGAACATTTGTTGTCTTGTAATTTTAATTGTTTATTGAATCCTCTCCCCGCTCTTATTTAATTGATTAGATGTATTCGAAACAATCTGAAAAATTAGTCAAGCATATTTAATTCACCGTTATAGATTTATACCTAATCCGTAATTGTTAGATTTTTA
The DNA here is from genome assembly GCF_009727055.1 of Benincasa hispida. NCBI lineage: Eukaryota > Viridiplantae > Streptophyta > Magnoliopsida > Cucurbitales > Cucurbitaceae > Benincasa > Benincasa hispida. The sequence goes on from NC_052355.1 coordinate 7,077,260, forward strand.
GATTGCCAAGTAACGAAAGTTAAGTTAGAGTTGTTATATTGATTTGACTTTTCCAATCGAATAGCATTCTTCTATCTAACTTAGGAGAAAGTCACATCTAGTACTTAATTAGGTTGTTCCTGATTATTTTGTTCGTCTTAGTAATTGACCTAGATCTTAATGCTAATTAGCTTGCATGTTTAGGAGGCTTTTCCCCTAGGCCTAAGAATTGATTTGATTTATTGGACTTCCTTCTAGCTTTTCTAGAAGTGATTGACTAAGTTAAACCAATTAAATTACAAGACACTTTTCTGATTAATCGATGATTGAGTAGCAAATTAAGAATAAATCCAATTCACCCCAAGCTAGGCTTTGTTTCATTGATAGTTTCAATTTACTCAACATCCAATTTGCATTTAATCATTACTGCTTTAAAATCAATTTCTCACAATTGAAACCAAATTATCGAAACCCGCCTTAGTTACTACAACATGTAATTTAGTAGGAAAATTGATCGGTTCTTTGAGGATCGACCTGTTACTACCTTAATACTACAAAATTAAAGTAGGAAACGAAACAATTATTTGACTGACTTGAAAGTCTCGACAGCTTTTGGTTCATCAATCTCGACTACCTGTTGATATCTCCAACATATCTTGAGATTCTTAGTTATTTCATTTCTAAGTCTTGTTATACTATTTGACTTACTTTTGAGTTTGAACATTATTAATTTATACAGTGTGTACTATATCTAGTTGAGGTGTAATCCATTTGCTAATGTATACAATTCTTATATATATCATTTCTCCCAAACACTTATAATGACTATTATCACTCATACAAATCAAAAGGTGAGTTCTTATTGGCAAGAGTTCATTCACTCAGGATTAAGACCGAGTCACATATGATCATGTCTGACTTTTAGCATGTGTAGGTTGTGACCCATTATGGGCCCCAAACTGTACAAGTTGTTTAACCCAAAAAAAAGAGAGGAAGACTTTATAGTTTCATATACATGCTTTAAATAAAATATCACTGTTATATAGTTGCTTGGTGATATTTTCTTAGTTCATTCTATTTTTATTATTTTTTGTATGAAACAATTGTATAGTACAATGAATTTTTATATTTTACAATTTTGTCTTTGTTATAAAATATTTTAGGACCTCATTTTGAAAAGTATCATAGAGCCCCATCTCATTTGGGACGGGCCTACATATGATCATCTTGTAAAATATTTATCTTCTCAATTAACAGATTAATAAAGAGATTAAATATTTTGGGGTCTAACCTTATATAAACTCATTGTATAAGATATCCACTGAACGATCACATATCTCCTTTAAATCACATATTTTTAGTGAACAATTTTGATCAATTTATTTGTAAGAATTACAAAGTGGATTGTATCCATAGTGTTACATGATAAGGTACACAACTTTATCTATATACTATAAATCCATTAGGTTATTTCTTGAAAATGATTGTCTCGTATATCAACCACATATTATTCAAATTACATTAATAACCTTGCATTTTTCATGTAATAATATAATATTATGAATAAAATTATTAAATAACACATTATGTTCTTTATGGTTCCATTATTCTCCTTTATTTAAGGGTTGCCCAAGGCAAGTCCCCAAATCCATGGACAAGCCCAATCTCATAGGGTTAGAAGGAGGCATAGGGGAGTGCACATCTCAAAAGAGAAATGACAACGACTTGGAGTTTGGGCTAACCAACCGAGTTGATAAATATATATCAATCAGAAAATACATGAGTTGCTACCATACTAGCACCTTGCAACCTCAAGCGAATGTCCCTAATATTGATGACATTACACATGATTAGAGGTATGTGTCAGAGGAAGGGTTTCTAAATAGCCCAATTCAACCACCCCAAGGGAGAGAGTAAGTAATCTTCAAAGGAGAGACCTGACCTCATTTCTTTTGTGCTTAGTTGAACTAAATACTACTTGTACTTACTTAAGCATCGAAATGAAGTAGGCTCGACACCACACTGGTGTGAGGATCTCTTCCACTAGTTAACTCGAAAGCAATCAAGACCAAACCAAGAAGAAGCGGCCAGAGGTCAAGCCCATGAGAGGCTCGTGAAATCATCGAATGCGGACAAGATTCGAGTGCCAATATCCTTTAAACTTTTCTAGGGACTCTTGGTGGTTTCATTACTCTCCTTTCTCCTAACTATATAGTCTTTGTATCATGATTTAAATGGGTAGTTTTGGAGATTAGAGAATGAACAAAGGGGCTTAAAAGGGGATAATTGCACGGATGACCCAAAATTTGGCCTAAAAATGAAATCTGCTCCACTTTTTAAAGCTAATGCCAATTGACCTTCTCTTAACATCATTGAGAATTTCAATTACGATAATGCCAATTGACCTTATATTGAAATCTGTATTATGTCATCTTGGCTTGAGTCAATGACATCAGTAGACGGTCAATTGCATTAGTTTTAAAAAGTGGGATAAACTTTATCTTTGAGATTTGAATTTTATTTCGATTTAGTCCTTGGATTTCAAACCTCAATTTTTTTTTTTATTAAACCCTCACTTTTAACTATTGACTTCAATTTCTATTAATTAGTTAAAAATAATTATGAAGTGAAATTTTAAATTTAATTTTAAAAGTGATAAGAATAGTGAAACTAAATTAATTATAATTCTTTTTAACAAAGGTTAATTTATTAACATGAATTAACTCTAAAGATGGAAAATGAATATTTAGTGAAAAATCAAAGTTAAAAATATAAATCTTGAAGTCAAACTCAAATGTTAAGAGTAAACTGTAACATTTTGAAATTTAGAGACTAAAAATTGAAATCAAAACTAAATGTATAACATTTTGAGACCTAAAACTAAGTAGAAACTAGACCCAAAATTTAGGTTAAAAACGTACTTTTTTTTTTTTTTGTCTGTTGCAACATTTTGAAACATAATCACTAAATTGAAACTTAAAACTTAAAAATAATGTGTAACGTTATAAACTTTTGGGATGAAATGAAAAAAAATCCAAAACCTTGACGCCAAAATTTATTTTTCCCTTTAGGCTCATTATTATTAAACCCCGCCGTAAACCCAACTTTCGTTCATCGGCCTCAGAACTGAGAGTCGATCTTTCACTACTGGAAAAAAGCCTACAACGCAACAACAAAGGGAGAAGTTTAGTATCATCATCTTCAATTTTAGGGTTTGGAAATGGATCATCAAAATGTTTCTTTCCACTTAGAATAGCCTCAAAACGTTTCAAATTTCTGTTCAACACGGTATCATCGTCTGTAGAATTGGAGAAATTCGCAGTTCAGTACCACAATTCGTTTCAGAGTTTTCAAAATACCATAGCCACCTCTGCTCGATAGCTTCCTGCAAGATTCAAATGATAAGGTCTGCTGTTTGATGTTCTCCATTTTTTGAAATCTGTTTGATTAAATTTGTGGATTTGCTGGTATTCTAGGCAATGTTTTTAATCTTTGAATTCTATGTGGATTTTGTGATATTGGAATATTAATTGCCCTATTCAAAGAACCACACAACGTAATTCAAAACCTCAAAACCTCAGAGTTCGAAAAGACTTCTCGTGAGATGAATCTATTTGTCCAAAGTATGTTTGCAGTTGTGGTAAAGGGTCATTGGAATCACCTCTTGAAGCCTAAGATTAGTTCTAGCCTCACATCCATATCCATCCACCAGATTCTTCTCCGGCTATCGTTCTACTGTTCAGGTCCTTCACTTTCTTGGGCGTTTTTCAAGTGGGTTGAGTTAATTCCTGATTACAAGCACTCTTTGCAATCTTCATGGGCCATGATTTGTATTCTCACAGAGCACAAACATTTCAAAACTGCACAAAATTTGCTTGAAAATATTGCACGTAAGGATTTCATATCCTCCTCATCGGTTTTAAATGCTTTGGTGACCAACTGTGACAATCCTGATGTGAATGCACATATTTTGAGCTGGCTTATGATAATATATGTGAATTGTAAGATGCCCCAGGATGCTATTCAGATTCTTGAATATATGAGGCTTCATGGCTTTAAGCCTCATTTGCATGCCTGTACCGTGCTATTAAATTCCTTGGCCAAGGACAGGTTAACTGATATGGTATGGAAGATTTATAAGAAAATGGTTCAAGTTAGAGTTGTTCCTAATATTCATATATACAATGTGCTAATTCATGCTTGTTGCAAGTCTGGGGATGTCGAGAAGGCTGAACAACTATTGTGCGAAATGGAATGGAAGGCTGTTTTCCCTGATCTTTACACGTATAACACATTGATATCTTTGTATTCAAAAAAGAGTCTGCATTATGAAGCTTTGTGTGTTCAAGATAGAATGCAAAGGGGAGGTGTGAGCCCTGACATTGTAACCTATAATTCCCTTATATATGGTTTTTGTAAAGAGGGCAAAATGAGAGAGGCTGTAAAGCTTTTCCGTGAAATTAAGGACGTTTCTCCCAACCATGTTACGTACACCACGTTAATTGATGGATATTGCCGAGTGAATGACCTTGAAGAAGCACTAAGATTATGTAAGGTGATGGAAGCTAGGGGTTTGCACCTGGGAGTTGTGACTTATAATTCAATTCTCCGAAAGTTATGCGAGGAAGGCAGGATAAGGGATGCTAATAAACTCTTGAATGAGATGGGTGAGAGGAAAGTTGAACCTGACAATGTCACTTGTAACACATTAATAAATGCTTACTGCAAAATTGGAGATATGAAGTCTGCATTAAAAGTGAAGAGCAAAATGTTGGACGCTGGCCTGCAGCTCGACAGCTTCACGTACAAGGCACTGATTCATGGATTTTACCGGGTGAGAGATATGGAAAGTGCCAAAAAACTTTTCTTTTGCATGCTCGACTTAGGTTTATGTCCTGGTTATTGTACGTATTCATGGCTAGTTGATGGCTACTGTGAACTAGGAAATGAAGGAGCTATCATAAGTCTACTGGATGAGTTTTCGACAAGAGGTTCTTGTGTGGATTTATCAGTTTGTAGGGCACTAATAAGAAGGCTGTGTCATAGAGAAAGGGTTGGTTTTGCTGAAAAAGTATATAGCGCCATGCAACTTAGGGGTATATCAGGAGACAGTGTGATATACACAAGCCTGGCATATGCTTATTGGAAAGAGGGGAAGTCAAATCTCTCTTCGGAGATGCTATCTGAAATGACTAAAAGAAGTTTATTAATAAACCTCAAGATATATAGATGTTTCAATGCTTCTTATGGATGTGATAACCGTATCTTACATCTCTTTTGGGATCATGTTGCCGAGAGGGGCTTAATGTCGAAGAGCATCACCAAGGAAATACAAAGATGAATTTGCAAACTGTGTTTGATCAAAAACCTCAGCCTTGTTTGCTTGTTAATTATATATGCAATGGTCAATGACAGCAGCATGTATATGAAGAAATCCTTGTACGATAATGGGACGATCATGCGAGCAATTGTCGATATGCTGTATGGTTGTACAATTACAAATGCACGACTCCTGCCTTTGATTTGGATATGTGCATTTTAACTCAGACTGTAAAGACATATCGGCGACAGGATAATGAAACAACACTCCTAGCACAATCGATTATTGAGATATTCTCTAGAAGAGAATTCTATGCTAATGTTGCAAATGAGAGGGACAAGGTTTATTGCTTTTAGCAGTTATGAATCCCACCAGGATGTCGAGAGGGTATTGTGCGATTTCATATGTTGCCTCGTTCAGTTGAGCTTTTCGAGCTTTGCAGTTACATCCTTCCATCTAATAATAAGGGTGTTCGGTTCGGTCTTGGGGGCTGAATCAAGGAGAACGGAAAATCTCGGTTCTTAATTAACATCGTTGAATTGAGTAGCCTACTAACATTCTTCATGCAGGTATTGAATCTGCTGATCCTTGGATTCTTAAAAACACTGGTATAATGGAAGTTTGAAATGGAAATCATGAGAAATCTTAGTTTATTCATTTTTCATGTGCAGAATTTATTCCTCTGGGAAGAGCAAGTTATTTTGGGGTACATTATATTTATTGAGAATCTAGATGGTGTAAAAATTGATGCTTATTAAGCGATTAATTGCCTTCTCTAATCAAGGTATAGCATTTTTTTTATTTTGGTAATTAGGGTATGGTTATTAAAAATTCATTTTCTTAATGTGATTGGACTTTGGTGTGCCTTTTAAAGTGTTAATTTAGAGGATTAAACGTGTTTATATAATAGATATAGTTGATAGAAGGTTCTTTTGAATTTTGTTTTTCTTTACTCTTTTTCTTGTTCAACAACATACCCGAGGATTTGAACTTTTGGTAGATAATAAATATATTAACTAGTTGAACTACCTGTTTTCCCCTTTCACAACTAATATATCTTTTGAAACTTGTTCAAATAGTTTTTTTCTGGGCCTTCTCGACCGAGATCAAGTTAAAAATTTGAGAACTTTTTTAGCACATTTCCGGATTGATAAATAAATCGTTGATTTTATGTTTATGCCTCCAATTATAGCTATTATTATTATTATTATTATTATTATTATTATTATTATTATTATTATTATTATTATATCACCTTCTCGGAAACTTATCAATTGGCTTGCTCAACAAGTTTTTTTGGGTCTCGAGTTTCTGTTAAGACCCTCGATCCTAACTTCAATCGATCCCACGAACTCACCTCTCACAGAACAGAATTACCACAGCAATTAGAAACAAATCCACAAATGAGGCAAAGTTTTCCTCTATTAATAAACCAACGAACAATAACAAGTAAGAAGAAATTCAAGTTCACGATTCACTAGAAGCAAAATAAATTCACAAAACAAAACCAAGAACCCTTAGAAACCTCGTGGAAGTTTGAGAGAATTGGGAAATCTCTCCATGAGGACTCTTCTTATTTTATGCACACCCCTTTTGGATTTCTGGTTTCCATCTTTAACCTGCAGCTGGTGGTCCACACTCTTCACTGAATTCCTTTCCCACTACCCTTTCTGAAATCGCATTTGCTTTCTCCACTCTTTTCATAACCGAATTTCCATCATCTTTTCCCTTTTTGCCCTTCCTCTTATATGTGTAAATAATCGGGGGCTTTATAGCTTCCTCACTCTCACATTTGGGTTTTCTTTTCCTTTTCAACACATCTCTTTGCACAAACTCACAAAAACAAGGTATATATCTCGTTTTAATCTTTAATAAAACAATTTGGTTTTTAATATGCATGTTGGTGTCCTTCATAAATGTGTTTTGCATGAGTGTTTGCGTAGTCTTGATGCAAAAACATAACGACCTTGAGATAACCTAAATAAAATATATCTTGGATGAGATATTGACATTTTTGACTGAGATACACTTATTTCCCCAAGATTTTGATAATTTTCCTTATTATTATCATTTTTTTATATTTGTTTGTTTTTATTTAGGACGTCTTGCATATTTGTTTGCTTCAATGGTGAACGAAAGAAGATTCAAAAGAATATATAGGGGACCGGTTGACAGGTTTGATTGTTGATATTGGAACAACGGGGAGGACTTTTACACAAAATAGATAGAATAAGTGAGATAAATTATGATAAGTTTGAGTTGGTTATAAGGGGTCTATATAATGTTACGTCAAATGTTTCTGCTTTTGTGATTGGTAATCAAGAAGACCTTCATCTTTTCTTGACGGGTGATGATGTTTCTCAAATAGCTCTTTTAATGGCTAAGTTACCAATTGTGCTGTAAAATAGTAAGAGTACAATATCATCATTTCCAATCCCATTTAGGTAAAATATACCCTCATTTCCCTCCCAACTTGATTTTGTATTGAATACCATATGAATATGATGTTGTGAGATCCCTAATTATATTAAATGAAAATGTTGTCTCATTTGAACTGGGAGACTATACAAATGGGTTGAGGAATAGGAAATTTAGTCTTGGATGTAGATATGTGATGGACGTTAATGTGGAGAATGTGAATGTATCTAATGTCGAGGTTAATGTCATTGATGGAGAATCATTTAGTAATGAACAACTGATAGATCAACATCTGATGATCATAGAGGGAGAGTCGATGATCATAGTATAATCACGGGGTGATAAAGAACTGTTGGGAGAGTGATTCGACAATAAAGGGTGAATCTTTAAACCATTTGATCACAAATGGTAGGAAGAGTAAGTAACCTCATCAACCCTTCATCATCTCATCTAAGTTCATCTTGTCCATAGAGGATGTTCAGATGGGTAACTTGTTTTTGTACAAGAAAAATTTCTGTAAGAAATTTCCTATTCTTGTCATGAAGAAAATTTGTTGTGTTGGACTTTTTGGTTTGGTTGGAGAACTCTATTTCTCTCTCTTTTGATTTTTGTTGTTGGTTGTCCAATAGGGAAACGATTGAGGTGGCATCGCTTATTTTCTTGATTGAGGGTTTTGACTTAGGATCGAGAGAAGGGATGTTCGTGTTTGGAGTTGTTTGTAGAAATCGTGTTGTATTATCTCTCTTTATCGTTTTTGTGTTTGCTTGTGTATATATAATCTTTAGCTTTAAACCGTGCCTAGATGAAGTATGTAATGAATATAAAGATGTAAACAAGTTTTCCTTGTTTGAACCCAAGTATAAATCCAAACAAGGTTTTTTGGTAAGTTCAAGGTCGAACACAGGGATTTAGTAACGGGCTTGTTTGAATGTTTTAGTGATCTCTTGCAGGAAGTGTGTATATATAATCTTTAGCGTTAAAACTAGATGAAGTATGTAATGAATATAAAGATGTAAACAAGTTTTCCTTGTTTGAACCCAAGTATAAATCCAAACAAGGTTTTTTGGTAAGTTCAAGATCGAACACAGGGATTTAGTAATGAGTTTGTTTGAATGTTTTAGTGATCTCTTGCAGGAAGTGTGAATTATAAGCAATGTTAGTGTAATTCTAACTAAGTACACTAATAATTACAATGCTTATGATGATGAGGTAGTGAGTGTGATTTGTGTTGTTTAGGTGATCACTAAAAGTAGCAGCGATGAAGTGAGGTAAAAAAGCGATGAATAAAGTAGGGTTAAGAAGATTTGCTAATATTTCCTTAAGCATAGCATACATAGGCATTCATTCTTCAACTTCTTGCAAGGAATTCACCTCTATATGTCAAAAGTCACATTTGTTCTATCTCTAGAATGCATGCTGAGTTGATTTTGCACAAAGATCTAACTTTATCTCCAAAGCTAATTCTTTCATTGTTTAATGAAGTCTAAGTTACTTATTCTCTCGAGCAACTGACTACTTGTTACCTAATCAAGTTCTCATTGAGTTAGGCGTTGGGTTAAATGCAAATTAAACAAGATGAACTTTTACATATGCATGCTTTTGGAAAATGTTAGTTTATCTTCTCAACTAATTCAAAATTTAGTTACATATAATTAAGAGATAGAGAACATGATTGAGATGAAATGTGTGGTAATCATATTCATGTTAAAAATAATAGAGTTCTCAAACGTGTGGTTCTTAATACAAAATATGAAATGAAGGACAAGAGTAAAAGTGATAGAAATAGATATTGAGTCGTCGGTTGCAAACTCTTGCTTCCTTTGGCTTTAATACTGTTTGCTAATGATGATTGCTCTCGAGATGAAGAGTGAACACTCTCTCACTTTCTAGAGAAGAGACTAAGTTCTCAATTAGAATCTTCAATGTGAAGTTAAGAGGTTGAAGATAAAAGTTGTTCATTTTTTGGGGTCTCAAAGGAGTGTGGGAGGTATTTTGACAGAGCTTTCACAATCTCTTGTAAAAGTCCCTTTCCTCTTGCATGAGTTGCTATGAGCTATTTATAGGTGTCAAAAAGTGTATCATGAATATCTCTCCAAAGATGATCTAACATCTTTACATTTAATTCCATGCCCTGCTGCGCCGGTTGATTGTGTCACAGATTCATTGGATCTGGCATGTGATTGTGTCACAGATTCATTAGATCTGGCATGCTTGAGTTGAAGTCGGCTGCCAACTTGCTTTTTGATTTGACAGTTTACCAACCGGTAGTCATTTTGTGGTTTCATCGCGTACTTCAATCTTCATCGTATAGTTTTTCTGTGCGTGCATGTTTATATTGCATTTCTTTCATCTCTGTGATCAAGGTTTCAGCTTCCATCTTTCAAGAGATGTTTGCTTCTTTTTAACCAAAACCTGCGTCAAAAGATGTCAAAATTTATAAATTCCAGGATATTGTCTTTTGTAAACATGTAATTGCATAACTTGAATTATTTTATGAATTCACCTCAAGTTAACACATTTTCTTTTTATTTTCCTTAATTATTTTTAAATAAAAGGCTATAATAACTTATATTTCTACAAGTTATTAGGAGTCCTGATCTGCTGGTGGGTTTCTCTTGTAAGTCATTCTTTAGGATTTTATTGGATCTTTCTCCTTCTGTTGAGTCGGTCTTTGATGTTTTTTGGAGGATTAAGATTCCAAAGAAGGTTAAGTTATTTTCCTGGCAAGTTTTTCTTGGTCCTGTGAATAAGTTGGATAAGATTTCGAAAAAGATGTTTTCGTTAATGGGTCCTTTTTTTTTTTTTGCATCATTTGTGGAAAAGCAGAGGAAAACCTTGATCACCTTCTTTGGGAGTGTCACTTCACAAGATTCGTTTGGAATAGCTTCTTGCAAGAGTTTGATCTTTTCTTGCTTGTAAGAGGGATGTTCGATTAACGATTGAGAATTTCTCCTCCATCTGCCATTCAGAGAGAGAGGTCGATTTCTTTGGTTTGTTGAGGTGTGTGCTTTATTGTGGGATCTTTGGGAGAAGAGGAACAATAAAGTGTTTTGGGAAGTGGAGAAGGACCATGGTGAGGTTTGGTCTTTGGTGCGGTTTCTCTTTGGACTTCGGTTTCGAAGGTTTTTTGTAATTATTCTCTAGACAATATCACACTTAGTTGAAAACCCTTTCTTTAGTGGAGTTTTTGTGGGTTTGTTTTTTGTATGCGTGTGTTCTTTCATTTTTTTCTCAATGAAAGTAGTTGTTTTTATTTAAAAAAAAATGTTGTAAAATGTGTAAGAATCTGCAAATGGAAAGTTCAGTCAGTTAAAATTAAGGACTTTGATGGGCTTAAGATCACTAAATATTTAAATGTTCACACATGATTGCATCAACCGTAGAAACATGATCATAAATAGGCAAGAAGTTAAATTATTGTTGAACTTAGAAAATCGAAGTATAAGAATGTAGTCGTAATTTTAAGCCAAAGGATATTATCTAAGACGTTCGACAAGAGTATGGTGTGAACATTTGTTATGAAAGGACATGGTAGGCCAAGAAAGATCATTTACCTTATCTAACGGATCTTCTAAAGTGTCATTCTGTTTGCTACCATGGTTTGGGGAAGCCTTGAAAATTGTCAACCTAGGTTCATAGTATGAGTTAGAGTTGGACCCTGAAGGACACTTCAAGTGTGTGTTTATGACCTTTAGGCTTTGATAACGGGCATAAATGCACGTTATTACAGTGCTAAGTTATTAAACAATGAAGGTTTGCATTGACAAAATATATAAGATTGCGTCCAAAAAGCATTAAGTTCATAACATTGCGGTCGCATGCGTTCATCGCATGAAAACAGTTTTTTATATTTTTATGCAGAATATGCGTTGATGCAAGGCGGAAAATATGATCACAAGAAATCAACGGTCAAGCGCAGCGTTACCGCAAGGCTTTGCGGTGATTTGTGCTTACAAATATCTGCTCAAGAAGGATTGTCGCATAGAGCCGGCGCAACTTGGTGGGTGCATCTGGGTGAAAAGCATAATGATGGGACAGAAAGCTGACGACGGTTGAGTCCGAATTAAGTTGACAAGCTGCTAATGAACTACTGTAGCAAGTACACTCAACTTTTCGGTGACAAATATTCGGCGCATCAGACAGAGAATTAATGTCATCCCATCAGTGCAATCATAAGAGAGAAGAAGCCTTTCAACCCGAAGCTCTATAAATGCCGAAGGCAATCTTTAGAGAAGGGGTTCGTTCGTCCAGTTCGACAGTTAGATAATTTTCTCCATAGTTAAAAGCAACCTTGTTCTTAGTTTTTCTTTTATTTAAGGTGGAAGCGAGAGAAGCGAGATTGTGTTGAGAGATCGTTCCGCTGAACTTGGAAGAGTGCCGGAAGTGTCGAGATCAGAGAAAGGGCCAACTCTTGCGGAAGCAGGAATATCTTTTGAACATAATAGAGTTAACAGTGTAAAAGCCTTGGGAAGTAAGGGATTGCTACCAGGCTCTCTATCCTTATCTTCCATTGTCATTGTGTACTTAAACTTATCTATAGAAATGGAATTTACTTCTTTATATCTGTTCACTCTTTGATTATTATGCATGAGTAGCTAAATTTGTCGAATGGGTTGAGAAGCACTTAGCTAGCTTAACTGGGGTTCTTCATTCTATGCAATTATCTTGTATTATGTATGCGTCCATTAGAGTTACTCGGGAGGGTAGTCTAAGGACAGAATCTAGGCTTGGAAAAGTCAGGTTAGAACCTATGCTCGGGAGAGTTAGATTAGAACGCATAATCAAGAGATAGGAGCTTAGGAATAAGCACTTTTTGCTATTAATGCATCGTATACATCCTAGAGATAGGTTATGATTGTGTACAGTCACCTTGTCATTGTGTGCATCTTGCATCATCGCATAGGAAAAAAGTAGAGACTTAGGAATAAGCTCTATGGACATTATCACATTCATCACATGTGCCCTAGAACTAGGAGCACGACATTTGCATGAAAAATGATTTGCTGTCGCATGGGTGTAGGCATGATCGTATAGTTTGTCGCATTCCCGGGAAACACTAGTTAAAGACCTTCTCAACGCGTTCCTCCGCATACTCATTGTATCTACCGCATAATCGATATTTTCTCAAATCTGCCGCATACTTTTTATACTGCAAACAACAACCCAAAAACAACGCTTTGATTGATTGGTTACCGCAAAGTCTTCTTAGAAGTTATTACCGCATACCGTTTTTCCTAGTCCCTGAGTTCGACCCTGGACTTACCAGGAAACTCAGTGGGATTTATACTTGGATTCTGCTGAGAAAACTTGTTGCTCAATGCATTTCCATCACCGCAATTCATTCCATAATTTCACCACATAAAATAACGCATCAAGTTTTTGGCGCCGTTGCTAGGGACTTCGACAATTCAATGTGCTAACGGTAATTTTTCTGATTTCTTTGCAGCTCTTGATCTCTGGCGAATTACAACCTGGAGATTGAGAGGACGTTTCAACAAAGATTGAAAGATAGCCGCTAGCAACAACAACCAGATAAAGACGATATGGTGGAGCAGCCTGGAAACGGAGCACCAAACGAAAACAATGTCATGGCGAATCCAATCCTACTTGCAAACGATCGCAATAGGCCCATTCGGGACTATGCATCGCCAAACCTCTATGATTTTTCTCCAGGAATCATGAGGCCTGCCCTTGATGGATCCCGATTCGAAATGAAACTGGTGATGCTGCAGATGATCCAGACTGCTGGACAAATTGGAGGATGGCGTAGCGAGGACCTGCACGCCCACCTCTGGAGCTTTTTAGAAATCTGCAACACGTTTGTGTTCCCGAATATCTCTACCGAAGAAGTTCGACTAACTTTGTTTCCATTTTCTCTATGTGATCAGGCACGAAAATGGGCGTATTCTCTCGAACCGGGGGAGATCACTTCATGGGACAAGTCGTAGAGAAGTTTATGAAGAAATATTTCCCACTCACTAAGAACGCTAGGAGAAGGAAATTAATAACAAAATTTGAAAAAGACATGGATGAATCGCTCAGCGATACCTGGGCAAGGTTTAAGAGGCTAGTAAGGGACTATCCACACGACGAATTATTAGACTGCTTGTAAATGGAAATCTTTTATCACGATTTAAATCCTGCTTCGCAGACCACTGCCAATGCGGCAGCCGCTGGTGGTTTGCTCGACAAAACATATGATGAGGCTAAGAATATTTTCGATTGCATCTCTAAAAATCACGAGGACTGGAGAGAGAGCGATCAGAGGCTAAGAATAAAGGATAATGGCGCAAACAATGGTGCTATCGCATCACTTCAGAGTCAGATGACTGTGATGATGAACCTAATTCAGGGAATCGCAATCAACAGCCCAACATCGCATAGTGGGCAAGTAAATGCAATTAATCAGACTACCACAAGGTGTGCGACTTGCGGTGAAGGACACGTAATGGAAGAATGTCCACAGAACCCACAGTCTATTTATTTTGTGAAAAATAATCCATTCTCTAATACCTACAACCCTGGGTAGAGGAACCACCCCAACTTTGCATGGAAAAACCAGCAACAAAATTTCCAATCAGTGGCGCAAAAAGAAGGGCCACCCAGATTTTTCTCGTGAAACAACGGTCAGACGAGTAGTCAAGCCAGCAGTTCGCAACCACCACAATCTTCCTCTTTGGAAAGTTTGTTAAAGTAGTATATCGAGAAGAACGAAACTGTGCTTCAAAACTAGGCGATGTCCATCTGCAACCTGGAACTACATATGGGCCAGATAGCGAGCAAGCTCAAGAAAAGACCGCAAGGGGCCTTCCCGAGTTCAACAGAACTCCCATGCAACCCAGGGGAACAGGTAAAGAGCAATGTCAAGTCATGACATTGCAGAGTGGAAAGATTGTGGTGGGGGAGAGGAAGGAGCCTAGCCGGACGACTCCAATTGCGCTGGAATCCGAAATTGCAGTGACTCGAGAAGAAGAAGGAGAAAAAGAAGCGATAGAGCCAGAAATTGCATCCATCTCAGAGCCAAAAGAAAAAGGGATCGTGAGAGTACAGTTGCCACCTTTCCCGCAGAGACTCAGAAAGAAGAAGAATGATGAGGTACAGTACACCACTTCATGACTATGTTAAAATAATTGCATATTAATATTCTGTTAACTGAAGCGATTGAGGATATGCCCGCATATGCGAAGTTTCTTAAGGATATGGTGAACAAGAAGAAAGGTACTGGCAAGTTTTCCACGGTGGCTTTGACGCAGAGCTCGAAATCCATAATCCCACCAAAGATGCGCGATCCTGGGAGCTTTACTATACCTTGCTCCATTGGAGGATTGTACATCGGGCAAGCATTGTGTGACCTTGGAGCCAGCATCAACTTGATGCCTTTGTCAATCTTTAAGTAGCTGAATGTGGGGCAACTTGCGCCCACGACCGTGACTCCCCAACTAGCAGATAGATCTCTGGTGCATCCAGAGGGGAAGGTGGAGGATGTGCTGGTTACAATCGACAAATTTATATTACCAGCCGACTTCATCATCTTAGATTACGAAGTTGACAAAGATGTGCCTCTCATCCTGGGGCGACCATTTTTATCAACAGGTCGTGCCCAGATTGATGTGCACAAAGGAGAGATCACCTTGAGCGTGAATGGACAAAAGCTCAAGTTCGACATCATCCGTGCCATGAAGTTTTATGATGAAGAAGACCTGAATGAATCTGACGACAACCAGAGTTTGAATGATGAAGAAAAGCTTGACAATGAAAATGAAGATGAGGATGCGATCAAATCCATTATTGCATGCAATGCGATCATAGAAAAAACAAACAAGGAAGTTGAGATGATCGCAACCCAAGAAGAAGAGCCAACAGTGAAGGAAGAAAGAAAAACAACACGATCGTCCTTAAAAGAAGCACCAATAATAGAGCTGAAGACTCTGCCTAACCACCTAAAGTATGCATTTTTGGGGCAGAATGAAAAGCTGCCAGTAATTATTTCTTTTGAACTTAATGAAGAACAGGAGAATACATTGCTGAGCATTCTGAGAAAATATGTGCGAGTGATTGGATTGACACTTGCAGACATTCGAGGAATTAGCCCCACATACTGTATGCACCAAATTTGTCTCGAAGAAAAAGCACAAGGGATCGATCGAACATTAGCGCAGACTCAACCCTGCGATGAAAGAGGTCGTTAAGAAGGAGATAATCAAGTGGTTAGATATGGGCATCATTTATCCGATAGCAGACAGAACGTGGGTCAGCCTTGTGCAGTGCGTGCTGAAAAAAGGTGGGATGACGGTAGTCTCCAACTCAAATAACGAGCTGATATCGCAAAGGACCGTCACCGGTTGGCGTATTTGCATGGACTACCGCAAGCTGAATGTGGCAACGAAGAAAGATCATTTCCCGTTACCTTTCATTGACCAAATACTGGATCCTCTAGCTGGAAATGACTTCTATTGCTTTTTAGATGGGTATGCCAGTTATAATCAAATTATGATTGCTCTCGAAGATCAGGAAAAGACCACATTCACCTGCCCGTATGGAACTTTTACTTTTTGCCACATGCCTTTCGGCCTCTGTTATGCGCCAAGCACGTTCTAAAGATGCATGATGACCATCTTTTCAGAATATCTCGAGGACTCTGTTGAAATATTCATGGACGACTTCTCTGTATATGGGCACACATACGAAGTCTGTCTCGCCAACCTGGAGAAGATATTGAAAAGATGCGAGGAGACGAATCTCATACTTAATTGGGAGAAATGCCATTTTATGGTGAAGGAGGGCATTATGCTGAGGCATAAGGTATCTCAAGACGGGTTGGAGGTGGACAAGGCAAAAATAGAAGCAATTGAAAAGCTCCCACCCCCAACAAGTGTAAAGGCTATAAGGAGTTTCTTGGGGCATGCCGGATTTTACAGACATTTTGTCAAGGATTTCTCAAAAATAGCACGATCACTAAATGCGTTGTTGGAAGCCGATAGGAAATTTGACTTCGATGATAATTGCCACAACGCATTCACGATTTTAAAGAACGCACTGACGACTGCGCCCATATTGATCGCATCAGATTGGACATTTCCCTTTGAAGTTATGTGCGATGCAAACGGGTATGCGATGGGAGTAGTGCTAGCACAGAAGAGAAAGACAATACTGCATCCCATCGCATATGCAAGTAAGACTTTAAACCTTGCTCAGACTAACTACACCACCACAGAAAAAGAGTTGCTTGCGGCAATATTTGCGTTAGAGAAATTCAGAGCATATTTGCTGGGAACAAAAGTACTCATCCATACTGACCACTCGGCGATAAAATATCTGATGACAAAGAAGGATGCGAAGCCGAGGCTGATTAGATGGGTTCTCCTCCTCCAATAATTTGATATGGAAATAATTGATCGCAAGGGGACGGAGAACCAAGTTGCGGATCATTTATCCAGATTGGAAAATTCTGAGGTTGACCGCAATGAGTCAGAGGTGAGCGCAGTATTTCAAGATGAGCAACTATTTCAGATTGAAGAATTGCCATGGTACGCAGACATAGTCAACTATCTGGTTTGTGAGCAATTTTTCGAATAGTATACCGACCACCAAAAGAAGAGGCTCAAACATGAATGCAAATATTATTATTGGGATGAGCCAAATCTGTATAAGAGGGGGTTAGACCAGATTATGCGACTATGTGTACCGGATGCTGCTCATCAACGCATATTATCACAATATCATGATTCACCATATGGTGGACACTTTGGAGGGTAGTGCACCACAGCAAAAGTATTACAAAGTGGGTACTATTGGCCAACATTATTTAAGGATGCCAGAGACACGTGATGAAGTGTGACCGGTGCCAATGCACGGGTAACATTTCATGGAAACATGCGATGCCCATGAACATCGTTCTAGAACTGGAGTTGTTCGAGTCTGGGGCATTGATTTCATGGTACCATTCCCATCTTCGAATGGTCACAAGTACATTCTGTTACATCGACTACATGTCCAAGTGGGTAGAAGCAATAGCATGCGCCGCAAGTGATGCGGTAGTAGTCTCCAAATTCCTAAAGAAAAATATCTTCACGCGTTTTGGCACTCCACGTGCCATAATAAGTGACGAAGGCTCCCACTTTGTCAATTACTCTATCAAAAATCTACTGCTGAAATATAATATCCTCCACAAAGTGGCCACCGCATACCATCCACAGACGAATGGTCAGGCTGAAGTGTCCAACCGAGAAATTAAGTTGATATTAGAGAAGATGGTAAAGCCTTCGCGAAAAGATTGGGCAACAAAGTTGGACGATGCATTGTGGGCATATTGGATTGCCTATAAAACACCGATAGACATGTCTTCGTATGCATTGGTATTTGGGAAAGCATGTCATTTGCCATTGGAGCTAGAGCACAAAGCGCTGTGGGTGGTGAAGAAGCTTAACTTCGACTTAAAAGTAGCAGGGGAAGCAGGAAAGCTACAACTGGTCGAGCTTGATGAGTGGAGAACACAAGCTTATGAAAATGCCAAAATATACAACGAACGAGCAAAACGTTGGCGTGATAGCCGGCTACGCGGTAAAAATCTCCATGTCGGACAAAAAGTCTTACTCTTCAATTCATGGCTACGGCTTTTTCCTGGCAAGTTAAAGTCGTGCTGGTTTGGACCCTTTATAATTAAAGAACTAGCATGGTGCGGTTGAGCTGATTATTGAGGACGAGACCCGTACATTTAAGGTTAATGGGCAAAGAGTCAAGGCATATTGCGGGGGTGATTTTCAGCGAGAAAAGACCTCTGTAGACTTGAGAAACCCGGAATAAAGGAAAATGGAGTGGCCCCTACGCTGGCATGCAACAGAAAAATCATCTGGGACGCAAGTCTTCTGGAGTATCCTTTTGCTTACTTATGATTCATGAACTCTCATTACTACGATGTTTCAATTATTGTTTATCTATCTGCATTTTACTTCTTTATATCTGTTAAAAAAATAAAAAGCGAGAAAAATTTTGTTAACTTCTTTTTATTATTATTTGACCTTCCTAATGTTTTCTTTGCAAGCGATCAAGGTACACGATTGTGGAGGCGCTACATGAAGACACAACTACTTTATTTCATCACTGCATTGCAAAGAAAGAAGAATGCCACAAAGCAGGATGCGTCAATAAATAATGCGGGCGACAATACAAATTTGGGGGTTGTATGTTTCCTTGACTTTATTCCAAATTCTACACTATCGCATTGCACTTTAATTTTGAAAATTTTATCATCACATCCTCTTTGGTTACTGCAATCATAGGCAGAAAGTAGAGACTTAGGAATAAGCTCTATGGACATTATCACATTCATCACATGCGTCCTAGAACTAGGAGCACGACATTTGCATTGGAAAATGATTTACTGTCGCATGAGTGTAGCATGATCGCATAGTTTGATGCATTCACGGGAAACGCTAGCTAAAGACCTTCTCAACCTGTTCCTCCGCATACTTAGTGTATTTACCACATAATCGATCTTTTCTCAAATTTGCCGCATACTTTTTATACCGTAAACAACAACCCAAAAACAACTCTTTGATTGATTGGTTACCACAAAGTTTTCTTATAAATTATAACCGAATACCGTTTTCCCTAGTCCCTGAGTTCGACCCTGGACTTACTAGGAAACTTAGTGGGATTTATACTTGGATTCCGCTGAGAAAACTTGTTGCTTAACGCATTCCCATCACCACAATTCATTCCATAATTTCACCACATAAAATAACGCATCAGGCTTCTATAAGAGATTTCTTGAATTACATTCGATCGGTGATTGTAGTTGATGCAACCCACATGAAATGAAAATAGTATAAATTTATTATGCTCATACTTGTTTCGAATGATGTCAATAAACAAATATTTTTAGTTTCTTTTAATTTGGGGGACACAAAATGACAAGTCAAGGATGCGGTTCATGAGAAGGTTGCAAGAAACGATTGGTGTGGTTACAAATTTGTATTTGTATCTGATAGGCACAAAAACATTGGTAAATCTATTGTAACAATATTTTTAAAAGCATTTCACGCTCTTTACATCCATCATCTGATTTTAAACTTGAAAACTCCAAATTATCTTTCAACATTATTGATCCGTGTTAATCCATTATGAGCTAGTAAGGGTATCTTATGAACTTGTGAATTTGAGTGATATATATATATATATATATATATATTATATATATATATATATATATATATATATATATATATATATATATATTATGTATATTCCAATCAATATGTAGATACAAAGCCAAAGAGGCAGACAGTATATATAATACGAATAAGCTGGTTTAAATATATCTTCAATTGTCAGCTTGGAAACCATCCTATCAAAATTGTACTTTTGGTAGTCCTTTAATCAACACATGGACAATCTGTTGTGTATTGGGAAAATACAGAATATAAATCACACTAGTTTCAAGTTTCTCTTTTATGAAGTGTTTATCGATTTCAATATTTTGTGCTTTCATGTAGATTGGATTATGGGCTATAAAGATAGCAGCTTTATTGTCATAGTATACATGTATAGGTATCTTTTGAGAAACCTTCAATTCTTCTAGTAATCTTTTTATCCCTATGCCTTCATATATACTATGAGCTAGAGCTATAGACTCTGTTTCAACACTACTTCTGGCTGTAAAATTTTGTTTTTTACTATGCCCAGTGACTAAGTTACCACCAACAATGAACAATAGCTTGAAGTAGATCTCCATTTGTAATACTCCCTGTCCAATTAGGATCAATATAAACTTCCACCTCGAGATGGTTGTGTCTTTTAAACAATATTCCCTTTCCTGGAGTTCCCTTCAAATATCTTAAGATTCTATGTGCTGCTTCAAAATGAACTGATCTTGGTGAGTGCATAAACTGACGTATCATGCTTACTTTATATTTGGACATATTGTGACAATAATAAATTTACAACATGCAAACAAAAAGGAAATGAGAGAATTAGGGTGAGAGAACTAACCCCTTGAAGAACGATCTTCTTCATGTATCATCTTCTCCAAAAAACACAAACTCGAAACCCACGATGGACACCACCACTTTATTTGGCCTTAGTATTCTCTGGGTGAGAATCTAGGAGTTTGTGGGCTCTGACTATTTTGGAAGGGAGGGATTTTGAGAGAGATGAGAGGAAGTGATGGGATTCAGATTCTTTTTTTTCCAGAATGTTTCTATGGATCTGTATTTTTTTTTTTTTTTTTGAAACTACATCAGGAAGAAGAAGAACACCTCTCCCCTGCCCCACTATCACGTATTAGAGAGAAAAGAGGGGGAGAGAGTTACGACTCCTTCCCAAAATGATTTCTAAATTAAATTAAATTAAATTATTTTCATAAATCAAATTTAATATATATTTATATGATAACTACCTTTTCATATAATATATATTAAACTATATGTTATATCAAATATAACACATAATCTATAGTTTTTATTTTCTCACCAATGTCATTTAATATAAATCCCATTTATATTAAATTTCATTTCAAATAAACTTTATATTATAATGTATCAAATACATTATAGTAATTATATCATATGTAATTAGATTAAATTAATTATATCACATCTAATTAATTCTCTTAATTAATTTGAACCATTCAAATTAATCCAAAAATTGATTCTCATTAATTCTCGTTGAGCTACAGTGCAGATCTTATGAACCTGTAGCTTGAAGCTCCAATGATACATGAATAATTAATTAAACCCCTTTAATTAAATTGTTCACCATTTGTTAACTGTCAGACACTTCACTTAAGACCGACAACTGTATCTTTGCACTACAGATATATTTTTGTGTCCATTGGATATAACCACTCAATAATACGATGACCCTTCACAAATTGCTCGTAAGTACAGTTGGACTAAAATTATCGTGTTGCCCTTATAGTTACATCTAACTCTTTAAGTACCACTGATCTCTTTAATGAACAATAAATTATAGTCCAACTATGACCAAACCCCTCTCGGGTTAGAAGAAGGTGTGGTGCCACATTGTTCAAGTTCGGAATCAGTCATTAAGGGAAAAATTTATTTACTTAGTCCAACGTTGGGGAATGAGTGAATTCCTTTTTATGTAGCTGTGTTCCCAACTCCCCGATCAGACGAGTCCCTAAAATGGTAGGCTTGTTGAGTCGACGATCTAACCACTCTCACCCATACAAATCAAAGAACCGCCTTTATAGGCAGGAGTTCACAACTCACCAGCATTTAGGTCATGTCACCTATGGTCATCCTGGTGAAATGTAAGTCTTTATTATGAATGATATTATATGATGAGACTAGTCATTTCGAGGTCCAGTCTTATACAAACTCCTTTTTATTGAGTAACCCTGTTCACATGTCTTTACATGAATGATTAAGACCAGATCATTTGTAACACTTCACAACAATTGTAACATTTACAAAGCAGGCCATACTCGTAGTGTCACTAGAATAAGGTATCCAGCCTTTTCCATCTACTACAAACCATTTAGGTTATTACTTAAACATGATGCACCTGTATGTCTCTACATACATGTTTAACTACAAATGATAACGTTGGATGTTAGTTTATTGGTTTGTGGGTTTAATGCTACTAAATGTCAAATAAAACATCTCATATTTTATTAAATAAATAAAATATTTGTACAATACAATTACAAACTACAGGATCCTATGAGATTAAAAGCATCAACCCCAACAACAATTTCAAATTTGATTCAATAGGCATGTCACCAACTTTACACCCAACTATACCTATTTCTTCAAGTAAATCGATAATATATTTTCTTTGGTTAACGAAGATACCTTTTTAGATCTTGCAAATTCCATTCCTAGGAAGTACTTTATGTCCCTAGGTCCTTGATCTGAAATGCATTCACAAGTTTTTTCTTTAAAATGACCAATTCTGCTTCGTTATTACCTGTAAGGATAATGTCATCTATATACACAATCAAAATTGCAATTTTGTTATATGTAGAATGCTTGTAAAAAATGGTATGATTAGCTTGACTTTGAAGGAACCCAAAACTCGTAATTATTTTTCCAAACTATGTAAGCCATGCTCTAAGAGATTGTTTGAGACCATATAGAGACTTTTTTAGTTTACATACTTTTGCTCTTCCCAAGTTCAATTTAAAATCCTGATTGTAAACTCATAAACACTTCTTCTTCAAGGTTACCATTGAGGAAGGTATTTTTTTACATCAAGATGGTGAAAAGATAAATCTAAATTTTCTGCAAGAGATAACAATTATCTGATGGAATTAATTTTAGCAACAGAAGTAAAAAGTTTCCAGATAATCAGTTCCATAGGTTTGAGTGAATCCTTTTGCAACTAGCCTTGCTTTATATGTCTCAATCTTACCATCAGAATTACATTTGATGGTAAAAAGCCATTTACATCCCACTGTTTTCTTATCCCTTGGCAAATCTACTATTTTCCATTTTCCATTTGTCTTAGAGCATTCATCTCCTCCATAACAGCTAGTTTCCAATTTGGATCATCTAAGGTTTCTTGTAACTTCCTTGGGACAAATAAGTTGTCTATCCTAGAGCAAATTTTTGTACGACATATATTTTGCAATGGGACATTTAGTGCAAGTTCTAGTATATTTTCTCAAAACAATAAGGATATCAAGATCAGAGGCACATGCAAGACATTTTCCATGATTGGAGAGACATCAGACATGTAGGAATGTATCAGCAATAGCGAAAGCAACAAGGATCATTTAAGCACTCCAATTCATTAATTTTGGCAAAATATAAAACATGCTCTTGCAGAAAACAAGTGAGTTTCAAGACATACCTTTGTACAACTTCTTCAAAGCTCGATCTCCAGCTGTAATCTTCTCCGAATCTTGTTGCAAACCACCTTAAGATCTTCCCCACTATTCTCTTGGTGCTCTAGATTGAGTTGTGGGACTTAAAACAAGCTTGAATCAAGGGATTAAGGAGAATTACTCACAACAGCAATCTTGGTGAAGAACCCTTTCTTCAGCATGAATTTTCTCTAAAATTCTCTCTTGATTGCATGCCCGAAATTCACTCCAAACTCTTCAATATATTGTAGATCAACATGCAACAAAGAGAGTTGCATGAGTTTCAACTCATGCTTGGAGTAACATAAGGCAATAATGATGACTTTTGTGTGAGCGAGTAGAAGATGGATAATGGAAAACATGGTTTTTCCATTTTGTGCATTGCATTTCTAATTTTTCAATTTTACCACAAAATTAAAATTTGATATTTCCAAAATCCATTTTGATTTTAAAAACTAAAACAATAAAATTAATTTCATAAATTAATTTTTAAATAATTAATTTAATATCAAATATTAAATTAATTTTTACACACATCCATCTTTATATATTTAAATCATATTTAAATATAAATTTTCCTATTTTGTTTAATTCTCAAATTAAACATGTAATTATATCTCATATAATTACTAATTCTCTTAATTCTAATTTGAACGTTTTAAATTAACTTATCACGCTATTCTAGAGCTAGTTCATTGCGAGCTAGTAGGGGGATCTCGCGAACCTACAAATCATGGGCTCCAACGATCTGAGATTAATTGACTAAACTCATTAGACCAAATTAATCCCCATTTGTTAACTAATGGGTCACTTCACTAAAGCTCATAGTTGCACTCCCCTCACTGTATATATATTATGTCCACATGATTTAACTATATTCAGTAAGTCAATCCTTCATAGGTTGTTTGTAATAACGGCTGGGTCAAATATCTATTTTACCACCGAGATTACGTCTTATTCCTCAAGTTTCTACCGATCTCTAATGAACAACTGGTTTGTGATCCAATCACTAAACCATACTCTCCTAACCCAGTGAGAGGGTGGGGCCCCTTGTTTAAGACCTGGATTCAATACTTGAGAGAACAACCTTCCTCCTATCCCTAAATCGGGTAGGCGTGAACTCCGTCTTGCACCCTATGTCCCAGCTATCTATTAGGTCTTACCCTTGAAATAGGAGTCTTATTGAGCCGGCGTTGTTGAGCCAACCCTCACCTATGCAAATCTAAGGGTAATCCCGAATAAACAGGAGTTCATAGTTAGCTCAAGATTAAAATCGAGTTACCTAGGTCATTGATGCATGGAATTATGATGCGATGGTGTGAATATGCAATGATGTGTGTTATGCGATGATCATTCAAGTTTTCCTAACAAAGCCCAAGTATAAGACTTCTTAAGTTTCCTAGTAAGTCTAGGGTCAAACACAGGGACTACTAAATAGATATGCGACAAACTCCTTGATTCTATTGCGGTGGTGAAAAAGAAGTGGATAGTGTTTTGATTTAAATTTTCTATGTGACGAGGTTGAATGCGGAGTGATGAAAGCGTAGAGTTACAATAAGTATGTGATGAAGGGGTTCAGAAGGGGTTTAGCTAAATTTCCCAAGATTGTACACAAGTTATGCGATCAGCTATACACAAATATCAGTACTGCATTTCTCAATGCAGAATGCCATAATTCCTATTTCTAGGACGCATGCTATGTATATTTGAAACAATCGATAGAACTTATGTCTAAGTTTCTATTCTTGCTTATGCGATCTAATCCGACTCCCTCAAGCCTATATTCTATCTTTAGAATACTCTCTCAAGTATGTCCAAATGATGAATGACGCACACATAAGACAAGGTGACCGCATACCATCATTCCTATTTCTAGAACGCATGCGATGTGCAAATAGCAGATAGAACTTATCTCTAAGTTTCTAATCTTGCTTATGCGATTCTAATCCAACTCTCTCAAGCCTAGATTCTATCTTTAGACTACTCTCTCAAGTATGTCCAAAGGGTGAATGATGCATACATAAGAAAAGATGATCGCATAAAATGTAAATCTTAAGTCATGCTAGCTAAGCACTTCTCAACCCATTCAGAAATTTAGCTACTCATGCATGGTGTGGAGAGATTGAACGTAAATCGAATGAAGTTTCCATTTTCTGCAAATAAAGTGTTGAATACAAAATAACAAATGGATTTGAGAGATAACAAGCCTGGTAAGCAATGTCTTGCTTCCCGTGGCCTTTTACACTACTCTTTATCACTTCAACTCTATTCTAGTTGTGAATTCTTACTCTCGCAAAGGTTGGACCTCTCTCCTTTGTATTTCTTTCCGGCAGACTTTCGATCTGTCCGGGAGTGATTTCTCTCGGCTTCGCCTCGTGTCCTTGCTCTCTTCGTCCTCTATGTATATGTATATGTATATGTATGTGCGTGAAATCGATTCTCCCCTTTCTCTCTGGTGGCATTTGGTATTTATAGATTTCAAGGTGAAACAACTTTTCTTACTAATGATTGCAATGATGGGCAACATTAATTTCCTTACTTTGTTGCGCCGTTTAAAAGTCACCGAAAGTTAAATGTACTTGCTACAGTATGACTATTTACTCGAACTTGATCCACTCTTATGTCTCCACATAAAGTTCAAGTACTCATGCAATAGTCATGGGTCTTATTTTATTGGATTTAAATTTTCATACAATTTATGAAATCAATAATAAGTATATTGGTTATAGAAAATGTTTATCATTTTACAAACTGCGAGTTTATAAAATCCAACAAGATAAAGTATTTTCAATTACGATAGGAGAAACAAGAGTGGAAGATTGGTCACCTAGAATTTCAAAATCATCCTTCAAAGTGTGAGATTGAATTTTTGATGAGTTAACTATTTAGTTCTTATTTAGTTGACTAAACTTTTTTCTAGCATAAAACTTAAACTTAGGATTCAAATCATTTGGATCTTTTTGTAGTAATTCTCCCATTGAATTAGAAGGTTCTATATTTGGCATTAAAGAACTAGTAGGATTAGGACAAATAATATTTGGAAGAGAGACAGATACATCCCAAAAATTATCATCCTCTAAATTTGGTGCTTTCTCCCCCTGAAGATAATTTTGAGTGAAAAAAACGTTGGTTTTCTAAAAATGACACATCCTACTCACATAATTTTTTTTTGTTTGAGGATCAACATGTATACACCCTTTTTGCTTGAAGCATAGCCTAGAAAATTACATTTAATGGATCGATAATCTAATTTTGATCGAAGATGACTAGGAACATGCACATAACACATGCACCCAAAAACTTTAATAGGTAAATCAGAAGACAAATGAGTAGTTGGAAAAAAATCTTTCAAAACAATAAATGAAGTTTTAAAATTAAAAAAAATAGAAGGCATTCAATCTATTAGGTAGATAGCTCTGAGAATTGCTTCCCCCTACAAGTACTTAGGAACTTTCATAGTAAACATTATGGCCTGATTTGAAGGAACTCTTATAAAAGAGTACCTATGAGCGGAAGTGGATCTTTCCAATTCATTGTGACAGAACTTCCACATATACATTCAGACATATAGATATGCATTTACAATGCTAAATTACTAGCATGCATAAAGGATGAATAAACAAGAGACTGAGAGAACATACTAGTTGAAGACTTTCTTCACTCGAAATCTTGCTCTCTCCGCAAACGAACTCCTCTCGCCTGAACATCCTACAATCGTTCAACAACTCTCCCGTCGTCTACCATGAACGGCTTCGCACGAACACCAGAAAGCGGGGACGACACCACCACTCAGAGCCCTCAGTATTCTCAAAGTGAGAATCCAAAGGGTGGGCTTTGTTCGGATTTGGTAGAGGAGCAGAGGAAAGACTATCGTGTACAAAAGACCAAGCAAGTGGGAGAAGTGAAAGACTATCGTATAGTGGGGTGCTTGATTGTTTAGGCAAGGTACATGATCATGTAGTAAAAGCTAGACGATTGTCTATACGATTGTTTAGTTCAGCTCAGGTGCTAAGCGATCATCTAGGAAATGGTAAGCGATCGTTTAGGAAATGCGTGCGCGGCTGTGCGATCGTTTAGTAAACAGTAAGCGCTATCGTATAGGCTCTCAAGTACTATGCGATCGATTGCAAACATATCGTGAGTGATTATGCGTCTCTTTTAAAAATGAAAACCATTTCATTTTATTCTTCAATTACGAAAATTGAATTGAACTTCCCACTAACGCATGAATTCGGAGAAAACGGTGGGCAATTATCTCATAACCGTTCAATTAATAAAGTAATAAATATAATCATATTATATTCATAACCTATAGTTTGATATCATAAATCAAGCATAGTGTTTTCTCCTTTACTTGATACAAATCATATTTATATCCAATTTTCTCCAAATTAATGTATCTCATACATTTGGTCAATCATATCATATATAATTAACCAGTTCAATTATATCATATATAATCAATCTCCCTCTTGTCAATTTGAACATTTCAAACTGACCCAAAAATTGATTATCAACTTGTATCCAAGCTACCAAGGGGACCTTATGGACCTATGGCACGACTTCAACAGTACATGAATAGCTGACTAAACTCTTTAGCCACGAGATCCACCATCCGTTAACTGCTAGACATTCCACTAAAGACCGACAACTGAACTCTTCTTACGACAGATATATTTCTGTCCATCAGATATAACCAATCATGAGTATGAAAATCCTTCAAAGATGCTCATAAGTACAGTTGGGCCAATTTACCTTTTTGTCCTTGTAGTTACATCTCACTCATTAAGTACCATTGATCCCTCTAATGAACAATACAACATAGTCCTACTATGTGTGAACACCTCTTGGACCATAAGAAGGTGTGTGGCACCACATCGTTCAAGCCCTGAGATCAGCCCTTAAGGGAGCTATCTATCTACTTACCCCTGCTTTGGGGAAGGAGTGAATTCCATCTTGTATAGCTGAGTTCCCAGCTCCTAAATCAGACGAATCCCCAACGTGGTAGGTTTGAGTTGGCGGCCTGGCCATTCACACCCATGCAAATCAAAGGACTACCCTCAATGGCAGGAGTTCCCAACTCACTCGGGATTGAGGTCATGTTACCTATGGTCATCCTAGTAAAGTTAAGTCTCTGTCATGAACGACGTTATATGACAATATGTTAACACTTCGTGGTTAGGTCTTATACAAATTCTTTGTATAGGACGCCCCCGCTCGCATGTCTCCTAAACGAATGATCAGGATCAGACCATCTGTGACAAGTCATAACACTTGTAACTATTCCACAAAGCGGGCCGCATTCGTAGCGTTACCAGGATAAGGTTTCCCTCCTATATCCTTATACTACAGACCATTTTGATTATCACTTAAGACATGATCCACTTGTATGTCACCATATACATACTTAAGTTACATAAAGACAACCAGAGATTTTAGTTTATTGGTATGTGGTAAAGCAAATAAAACATCGAAATGAGCGAAATCAAGAAGTGAAGAAAATATCATATATTATACATTACAAGCTTTCATATAAACTGTTTACAAACTACAGGACACGAGACTTTAGGGCATCATCCCCAACATGATCAACCTCTAGTAAATGCCTATTTTTACATTCTGCAATACCATTTTGTTGAGGGGTCTCTTAATAAGTGGATTGGTGAAAAATGATGTTAGTTTTTAACCAAACCGGCCTGTATGATCCGAACCGAACCAGTCTAAGTGAACCAAACCGAGCTGACCTTTGTGAATCGAATTATTCTGTATGATCGGAACTAGGCTAGTCTGCGTGAGCTGAGCAAAAAAATGAACTGGGTTTAAAGATACAAAAAAAATTCAATGGAACAGACGAAAAACCCACGAACGAACAAATTGAAAACCCACAAGCGGAGAACCCCTCAAGTAGATTGGAGAATAGTGAGGCACCGATTGGAGGTGAATTGAGCTAGAACAGAAGATGCGGTTGATGTTGACGTTGACGAGTAGAGGTGGTCGATGATGCTGATGAGGATGATCGGCCTCGGAAACTAATGAACAACCGATAAAATCCAAAGACGCCGCAACAAACAAATGAACTAAGCGACTGAGATGCAATGTTTGGTAACAAGATTGACCGATGATTGAAATTCAACGTTCGGTGAAGATATATGGTTTGTTGGCGGTGGTGAACGACGATCGCGACTAGGATCTTTTAGGGTTTTAAAGGTATTAGGGTTTTGAAATTTTCCTTCTCATTTTTGCATATTTCAATAGAATATGTAAGATGCATAATCTTCTAATATAGGAGAAAGGCTCAATATATAATGAAAAGAATTACAATAAGAATAAGATAAAATCTTTGGTGATTTTACAGCTAATTACCTAATTTACAACCAATAAAACCTATAGATTCTAAACTTCAATGATGCAAGATCAATTAACTAAATTCTTTAATTAATTAATCTTCATTCATAACTATAATACACTCTACTATGAATCTATATTTGTACTCATATGCATTGTAGGACAAGTTGTGTCAGTGGATATAACCATTAGAAACAAGTCAATCCTTTGCAAGTTGTTCATAATTAGAACTGGATTTGACCCATATAATTACCTCTATCTCCTTAAGTACCATTGATTCTTTAATGAACAATTTGTTTATGGTATAACCCATTTAGGCCAGTGAGAGAGTGGGCCCCATTGTTGAAGTCCCAAAATCAGCACTTTAAGGGAACTACTCATCTGCACTTAAGGGAACTACTCATATGCTTTCCCTAATTAGGCAAGTACCCAGGATGGTAGACATATTGAATCGACTACTCGGGCCATTCCAACCCAAGCAAATCAAAGAACAAACCCTCACAGGTAGAAGTTCATAAGTCAGCCTGGAAAATATTAATCTCTTCAATTAATGGATTTATAAAAAGATTATATATTTTGTGGTTCACTCTTATACAAAGTCTTTGTATACGATACTTCACTCACATGTCTTCACACAAACGATTTGGATCAAATCATTTGCAATAATTATAAAGTGGGTCATATCCATAGTGTCACTAGCATAAGACACCTAACCTTATCCATGTAGTATAGACCCTTTACGTTATTTCTTGAGCATGGTCAACTTGTATGTCAACCACATATTGTTCAAGAGTACATCTAATAACCTTATATTTTTACTATACTTGATAATGTAAAATTGAATTAAAATAATTAAATTAAATAATTATTAAATAAAAAAAATTAATTATGAGGTTTCATGACAGACATCCCAACGAGATCCAGTTGGTTGTGAGTTCAACTAAATTTTTGCAGATCCGTTAATGAATATGGAAAAAGTATCATTTGCAACTTCCTTTTTCCACATGTGATATATCTCATGCACAAACACACAAAATAAATCATGAGAACAAAGTATAACTCTATATATAGAACATTGTGTCCTTGATAATGTCTCTAAAAACTTGACATCTGCTAACACTATGAGAAAAAGCCTCATGTATAATGTATTTTATATCCAAATTAATGATAAGTACGGACAAGTCAAATCACCTATTTCATCAATCAAAATATAGATCGATCAACAACAAGTTATACCCAGGGTATTCTCGGCAAATCTCGCTCTCTCCAAGGGAACAGGTGCTCTCGCTTTTGTTGGAGCATCACACTATCGTTTACCAATACCACCGGTCGTCTACCACAAACGACCTCCACACGAATAGAAGGAATATGGGGATAACACCACCACTTGGAACCCTCGGTATTCTTGGTGTGAGAATCCAAAGAGTGGGCTCTGTTCGGATTTGGTAGAGGGGAGGAGGAAAAGAAGATCGTACATAACGATCAAGCAAGTGGGAGAATGCTTAGTCTATCGTATAGACAAAATGCTTGATCATTTATATGAAGTACACGATCGTATAGTAAAAAGGCAGCGATCGTTTATACGATAGTAAAAGCTCGGCGCTATACGATCGTTTAATAAAATGTAGGCGATCGTTTAGAAGATGGTGCGCACGTGTAAGCGATCGGGTAGTAAGTTCGAGCTATCGTATAGTCTCTCAATTTCCTAAGCGATAGATAGCATACACTTTGTGAGAAAATTACCTGATCTCTTGCAAAATGAAAAAGGTTTTCATTTTATTCTTCAGTTTTGAAAACTAATTGGAACTTCCCACTAACGCACGGTTACGGAGAAAACGACGTGCACAATTATCCCATAATTGTCAAATAAAATAATAAATATAATCATATTATATTCATTAACCTATAGTTTAGTTCATATATAAACCATAGTGTTTTCTCCTCCACTAGATATAAATCATATTTATATCCAATTTCCTCCAATTAATGTATCTCATACATAAAGTCAATCATATCATATATAATTAACGAGTTCAATTATATCATATATAATTGAACTCCCTCTTGTCAATTTGAACATTTCAAACTGATCCAAAAACTGATTCTCTGCTTGAATCCATTGAGCTACCAAGCTTATTAACCTATGGCTTGAAGCTCCAATGGTACGTGAATAGTTGGCTAAACTCTTTAGCCACGAGATCCACTATCCGTTAACTGCCACACATTCCACTAAAGACCGATAGCTAAACTCTCCTTACCACATGTGTATTTCTATGTCAATCAGATATAACCAATCAACAGTACGATAACCCTTCACAGATGCTTGTAAGTACAGCTGTACCAATTTACCATTTTGCCCTTGTAGTTACATCTAACTCCTTAAGTACTATTGATCCCTCTAATGAACAATACAACATAGTCCTACTATGTACTTACCCTGCTTTGGGGAAGAAGTGAATTCCATCTTGTGTAGCTGAGTTTCCAACTCTCAAATCAGAAGAATCCCCAAAGTGGTAGGTTTGAGTTGGTGACCTGGCCACTCGCACCCATGCAAATCAAAGGACCGCCCTCAAAGGCAGGAGTTCCCAACTCACTCAAGATTGAAGTCATGTTACCTATGGTCATCCTAGGGAAGTGAAGTCTCTGTCATGAACGCAGTTATATAACGAGACGTTAACACTTCGTGGTCAAGTCTTATACAAACTCTTTGTGTAGGATGCGCCCGCTCGCACGTCCCACATGAATGACCAGGATCAAACCATTTGTAGCAAGTACAACACTTGTAACTATTCCACCAAGTGGGCTGCATCCATAGTGTTACCAGGATAAGGTTTCCCTACTATATCTATATACTATAGACCATTTTGGTTGTCACTTAAGACATGATCCACTTGTATGTCTCCACATACATACTTAAGTTACATAATGACAACCACAAATTTTAGTTTATTGGTTTGTGGTAAAGCAAATAAAACATTCAATGTTCAAAGACAAGTAGTGAAGAAAATACCATATATTATACATCACAAACATTCGTAAAAAATTGTGTTTACAAACTACAGGACACGACAGTTTAGGGCATCATCCCCAATAATTCCAAGGTTAAATCCTCAAGGACACGATATATTTTTAATGTAATGTTATTGTGGTTCACACAATCCTATTCAACATTGTTTAGAGATAGTAACAAATCAATTTAATGTGATATTGTTTGTTATAAGAATAATAACTTCTACTTTAGCAAAATACGAGCAAAATGAAATGATGTAAAACTAGTATCGTGTATTGGAATGAGAACAATGTTGAGATTTCACGTAAATGGTGGTGCATACTTGACTGTTAGACTCCCTATGCTTTCACAAGCTATAACATTAATCAAAATAACCTAAACTATATGTTACCTTTTATGTGAGGAGCTTATTGTATAGAGCATCAAATTAGTTGGAGTTCGTATGTGCTAACTCAATGCATTCGCTTCCTTTCTCTCAATAGCTTCTGAGTGTATCTAGTAGTCCTAATATAGACTAGTGAATTAATTCACTCTCAGTTACTTAAGTATTTCCACACTGCGCTGCTATTTAAACTTGATTGACCAGATAGAG
Source organism: Benincasa hispida (assembly GCF_009727055.1). Taxonomy (NCBI): domain Eukaryota; kingdom Viridiplantae; phylum Streptophyta; class Magnoliopsida; order Cucurbitales; family Cucurbitaceae; genus Benincasa; species Benincasa hispida. The sequence goes on from NC_052355.1 coordinate 7,110,753, forward strand.
GAAAACAATTTAAATAAAAACCTTTAAAGTAAAAAGGTGTAAAGTAAGTTCAAGAAAGCAATTGTTTAATACAGATAAACTGCTACAACATTAGGATACAAGTCAAGCCTTACGCTAGTGAAGTTAGCCAAGTATGGTCATGATAAAACAAGCTTCAAGATGAAATAGTAAAATAGAAAAATAGAATGGACTAAAGTTGCTAGAAGTTCTTCCTCAGTGCTGCAGCTTCCACTTATTGAGAAGAATGTCTTTTTCTTGAGGTGCTTCTCTTCAATGAGAGATTTCTTTTTCTCTTTCGAAAGCTCTTTATTGTTCTATCTCACCAACCCCTTCTTTAGAATTTGGACTTCCCTTCTTAAAGACCATGAAAATATCCTATTGAGGTAACCACCTTCTGTAATGACCTGACTTTCTAAGACTACTAAAATGATTGCTACTACATGTATGCATAAATTTCAAACAAACCCTTTCACGAATTCAACTAAAATGAAATGAATTTTATAAAATAAATAATTTTAATAAAATAAATACTCAGATAACTTAAAACCTTTGCTCGGAGTCCCTTAGAAATAATAGTTAAAAAGAAAAAGAAATGCTTCAAATTCAAGATTGCAACACTGAAGGTCCTATATTTCAAACATCAAAATACTTGTAACAAAAACATGAAAAAAAAAACTTAGCGAAACTGTCTAACTGGACCCATGGCATCATCATAGATTCTTCTTACCATGCACCGATACATTCTTCCCTTTCCTTGAAAATATATAATATAAAAGGATGAGTATATAAAATACTCACTAAGTAACCATACTATTGGGGTCAGGCTATGCATTCACATCTAATAAATACATTTATATGAGTAAGACATGCATACTTTAATTTACTATGGATGGTCGGTCATCTGGTGAACAATTTAACCCATCCTAACACGTAACTAGTGGTCTGAAGAGCACAAATATAGTAGAGAATTTGTCGGCTCTTGGTCATACATAATAGTGAACTTGAAGAATTATGGTAATGTAGTAGTGAACCTAGAGGATCATGGTAATATAGTAGTGAACTCGTCGATCCAAGATAACATAGTAGTGAACTCGATGGCCCATGATAAAATAACAGTGAACCTGGAGGATCATGATAACATAATAATGAATCTGTCAATCCATGATAACATAGTAGTGAACTTGTCATTCCACGGTCATACATAGTTGGTTATCAGTGGATCCCACATCATAAATTATAACATATCTCATTACCTAAGTATACTCATAATACTTTTTTCTAGCATAAATCATAGCATACTCCTCAAGTCTCTTATCATGCTCCTAAGTATCTTATAGGCAAACAATATTACTTAACTAGGGTGCTCGGCACGTAGCATTCTGGTATTGAAGTTACTTACCTCAGTTAAGTCCAAACAAGCAAATTTATTCTCTTCCTTGCCTAATAAAATCTTCAATCAAACCCTAAAGTATAATCCAAATTAATTCAAATAATAAAGGCATAACCCAATCATAAATTCATCTTAAATACATCTAGTTCACTTACCCATAACGTTGTTTAGTCCGGAACTCCACCCGGTTACGAATGCAAAAACAAACCTAAACATTAACCACATTTAAGGGTTTAACACTAAATTACATCAACATAGCCAAGTCTATAGGAGTGTTGAAACTTTAATGACTCACCCACAATTTGACAATTCGGTCTCTTAACTAGTAGTACAAAGGTTCAAACCTCTCAAAGACTCTAAATCCAACATCCTAAATAACAATTAAATTAGTAATTAGGCTAAGACTTGGTTAGGTATTCAAAACTGAACAAGAAACCCCTCAATTTCCAATAAAACTTGCCGAAACAAAAGTCTAGTAAAACCAACCAGAGTGGGGACGGTCGACGACAATACACGACGATGAAATCTGCACTCCGAATCTATATATTTTTAAGATAATTAATTTAACATTATTTGAACTTCAAGATGTCACAACTTCACATGCATGGGGATCCAAAAGATGCATCCAACAATCAAAGCAAGCAGTGCACTACCTTTTCAATGTATTAATCTTCAAACGTGCAAAATTCTTCAGGTGCTCTTGTTGGAGGAGAAATTTTGGACCAATCACGGATCGTCACGTTATTTACTAAATTAATGACAAAATTCCAAAATCATTAAATTTGTCACCAATTAAGAGTTGACATGCGACCCAAATTGAAGTTGAAGAAAAATTATGTGTTTTCGTCGTAGGTGTTGGATTGAGTAAAATTAATTTCGACCGATTTGATGTTATAATTTAGGCTTTGGTCCGGTTAGGCCTAAAAAAGGGCTTAATTTGGGCCTAGGTGCCAAAGTAAGCCAAATCCAATTAATTGGGCTCTAAGCCCAAACCCATGGGCCAACCAGGCCCAAACCCATGAAGCCCATCAGAGAGCCCTATAAATAGAGGAACTCTTCTCATCTCAAGGGGTTTGCAATTCTACATTCAAATAGCTCAGAGAGAATTCACCAACAAGCAGAAGACTCCTAAAGCTCCTTGAAGAAACAAGACTTTTGAAGACACAAAGGCTCTTCCAAGACTTCTACTTCAAGAACATTCGGTGCTTTACTTCTTCAAGTCAAGCACATCCATTCAACCGAGAGAGAATCAGAGGATCAAGTACTAGAGATCGAACCCCATCGCATCAAATCAACATCAACATCAACACCAACTCAAGTTCAACTCCATGAAATATGTTTCTCTAAAAACATCGTGTGAACAAATTGACATGCCCAGTGAGACATCTCTATCTCTCATCTCTCTCTCAGCATCTAAACAAGACAATAGCACCAAAGAAGATTGCAATAAGAGCTTCATCCGCAAGTAGCTCTTACATGGGATTTGTCACCCACAGTCACTCGAGGGAAGTTACGCACGAGCAAGAGAAAAATTCCCTTATCATGCACAACATTCTAAGGCAAATGACAGAGTCTCCACAAGGCGGGATTGTCATCAAGGAGAACCCTTTGTTTGACAACTCTACTTCTGCTTCCAGCAAGCCGAAAAAGGATTCGTAACCAGATGTGATTTCTATCATGATGGCAGATGGAACGGCTGAAGAGGCCATGACAGAAATGGAAGGAAGATCAACTTTCTGATGAAAGTCGTCGAGGAACGCGACCATGAGATCACTGCCCTAAGAGAACAAATTCAGTCTCAAGAGGCTGCTAAATCAAGCCAGGCACCTACAGTCAAAGCAATTGACAAAGGGAAGACAGTGTTACAAGAAAACCAGCTGCAATAGTCAGCTTCGGTGGCCTCTCTGTCGGTCCAACAGCTGCAAGACATGATCATGACCACTATAAGGGCTCAGTATGGAGGCCCGATTCAGACTTCCTTTATATATTCCAAGCCATACACCCAAAGGATCGATAGTTTGAGAATGTCTATGGGGTATCAACCTCCAAAGTTTCAGCAGTTTGATAGAAAGGGCAACCCAAAGCAATATATTGCCCACTTCGTAGAAACATGCGAGAATGTGGGAACAAGGGGAGATCGGCTAGTCAAGCAGTTTGTTAGAACTCTCAAAGGAAACATTTTTTACTGGTACATAGACCTAGAGCCTGAGGTGATCGGCAGCTGAGAGCAACTTAAAAGGGAATTCTTGAATCGTTTCTATAGCATTAGACGCACCGTTAGCATGATGGAGCTGAAAAATGCCAAGCAACGGAAAGGGGAGTTGGTCATTGACTACATCAATCGATGGAGGGCTCTAAGTCTGGACTGCAAAGACCGACTCACCGAATAACTTTTGCTGTGGAAATGTGCACTCAGGGTATGCAATGGGGACTTCTCTACATCCTGCAGGGAATAAAGCCCGTACCTTTGAAGAATTGGTGACTCGCGCCCACGACATGGAGCTAAGCATCGCCAATAGGGGAATGAAGGATTTCCTGGTCCCTGAGTCGAAGAAAGATAAGAAGGAAGTAAAGGGTGCCGGGAAGATTTGTGAAAGGTGCCACGAGGGAATCAATGGTCGTTATTACACCCGTTGAAGTTTTCCTCTAAAGGGGAAGACAAGAGATGAAAAAGAAAGATAAAGGAGGCGAAAGACGTCGCCTAAATCTGAAGGAGCGGCAGGAAAAAAAGTCAATCCGTTCCCCGACTCCAATGTTGCAGATATGCTTGAGAAACTTTTGGAAAACCACCTTATCCAACTATCGGAATTGTAAATGATCGAACAAGCCAGTTAAAGTTGCATGATCTCAATTACTGCAAGTATCACAGGGTCATTAGCCACCCGGTTTGAAAAATGTTTTGTAATGAAGGTTGATCCTCAAGTTTCCTCGGTGAGGAGGAAATAGAGCTAGATCGGATGAGGTGGTCTAAATAAATCATGCGCGCAAGTGACGGTAACTCCAAACGTACCGACACCAATCATATTGTTATGAAGGAAAGTGAGAGTTTTTTCCAATTTGGGGCCTTCAAACCTGTGGTATGCGGTTTCCAGTGGGAGATCGAAGCCAGGATCTTCAAAAATAGAGGAGAACGTGTTGATAATGATGATAACAAAGACTGGATCCTTGTGACACGCCGTTAGAAGAAAGGGTCGAACTCTACCCAAAAAGAGTCACGCTTCTATCGAAGTTACTGGAGAGGGAGCAAGACACAAAAAAGGAATGGTAAGAAGAAGGCCTAGAAGCCGAAGGCTGTTGACGAGGGTGATGGGTATGTTGTTCGTCCCAGGTGACACTTGACGTTGGCCGATTTCCTTTCGAAGAACTTCTACGATTGGGGTTCAGGAGAAACGCCAGAGGCTACTACATGTCATGCTGTCAACACCACAGAAGAAGAAGATACCCTCCCAAGCCTATTGAAATCGACAGAAGAATCAAAGGGCTTATCACCATTTAGCATAGATGACCTGCTCTCACTCTTGTAAGAAGCTAAGGCAACCCTCATTGAGGCATTGTTGAAATCCAACATGTCCGATGCACCGACCTCTGCAGCACGTGCGTATGCCTCGTGTTGTACATCCATAGGCTTTTTAGATGAAAATCTGTTGCTAGGATCCAAGTTGCACAATAGGTCTTTGTACGTCTACGGATACATTCAGGAACAAAAAGTCGGTCAAATTCTCATCGACAATGGATCCACTATTAATATAATGGCTAAATCAACTATGAAATAGTTAGGCATCCTCATGGAAGAGCTGTCGAACAACAAGTTGGTTATTCAGGGGTTCAATCAAGGTAGCAAAAGGGCGATAGGCATAATACACTTAGAGGTCCTCATCGGCGACCTGAAGGCTAATGCGTTATTTGACGTTATAGACTCAAAAACCATCTATAGGCTGCTACTGGGGCGCCCTTGGATTCATGGGAATGGTATGATTACATCCACGCTGCATCAATGTTTGAAGTTCTACCAAATAGGATTAAGAAAGTTGAAACAGACTCTAACCCATTTTTAGAGGCCGAATCTCATTTCGCGGATGCAAAATTTTACTTGAAGAATGAGAATTTCGGTGAAGGAATGCCCGCTGAGACCTCGCTAGAAAAGAAAGCAGGTGGATCTCGATCAAGGTCACTGGTTCGTACAAGGAAGGAAACGGATAGCAAAGCACAGGCCTCTAGCCCAAAAGGGAGTGGGACCTCTGCCAACGTTGGAGAGACACCTGCGGTGAGGGATGAAAAGGCCTCAGGACCTGAATTAAAAAAAATATAGGATTGTTGAGTCGGAAGAAGGGGGAGTCACCTTTTACGAAATGCTCAAAAGGTTTGCAGGTCAGCAATATAGAAATCCTTAAGAAGAGTTTGATCACACCTCTCACGTCGATAACGAAGTAGGAAATCCACAAGCCGGAGGCGAACCCGAAAGAGTTAAATTTTCCCGAGAAACAGAATAAAGAAGGATTCGACCCCAAGGCTTACAAACTGTTGGCAAAGGCCGATTATGACTTCACAACTCACACTGAGTTCAAAGCTTGAAGATTTATGAGCAACCCAGACTCTCATCAACCCAAAAGAAGATTTTGCAAGAGGGACATGCTATACCTACGTCTAGGACGGGACTCGGATATAAATCGTCAGAGCTGGTTCGCATAACTAGAAAGGCAAGGGAAAAGTTGGCCAACAACAATTATATAAACAGAAGAAGTAGACGATGCAAGGGAAAAGGAGGGTAAAGATGAAAGAGCCTCCGCCTTCGACTATATTAGGTCGTCTACCGCATGCGCTTTGGTCTTCGAGAGATTGAGTATGACGGAAGCAGAAAGGGGAAGTTCACATACGATTCCTGAAGCTACTCGATGCTTAGCCTTTTGAAGGTTGACTTTGCCTAATGAAGGAAAGAAGGAAATCATTTGTCAGCCACTGGTGGTGGCACGACCCTCAGCCTTCGAGAGATTTGGCGCAGTTCCAAAGGAAAGAAAAGGAAAAACCTGCACCCCCATCTTTTATTGCCTGAAGCACAAGAGGGTTAAAAATCACCTCGAAAAACATGTCTCTAGTGAGAAAAAAGGGGGAAGGAAAAGCTCGCAGTGACACCCCCAATATGACTATTAAGAAAGAGGGGGCCGATATCCCGGGCGTCGATTTGGCGACGCTTCGAACTTAAAGATGCTAAAAGGCCATCGGACAAGAAACCATCAGGTGACGCAAGAGTGAATGAGAAATTCGTAGTACTGTCCCCTCACGAATGAAATGAAAGACCTTTGTTACTTTAAACACAAGTGGGGGCTCGCTCAAGGTAAAGAGGCACTACGTTGTCTTCACCAACATTCAGGATTGAAATTTAGAGTAGGAGGAAGGCAAAACTTCATGGCACCACATCACCATCGATATGATTGAGGAAGAAGTGGAGGATGCTCCAACAGGTCTGAAGGACGGTTGTCAATCCATGGTGGAAGAGCTCAAAGAGGTGAATCTGGGCACAATAGAGGAGTCGTGTCCGACTTTCATTAGTGCATCCCTCTCGGAAAAGGAAGGAGGAAAATACGTGAGTTTGCTCACCGAATATAGGGATGTTTTCTCTTGGTTATACAAAGAGATGTTGGGACTAGATCCGAAGGTAGCAATCCACCATCTCGCGATCAAATAGGGTTTCTACTCGTTCAGCGAGCTCAGCGACACTTTCGACTAGAACTTATCCCCTAGACTGAGGTTAAAGTCAATAAGTTGATTGAAGTAGGGTTCATCCGAGAAGTAAAATACCCAAAGTGGATAGCCAACATTGTCCTGGTTAGAAAATAGAATGGATAGCTTCGTGTCTGTTTGGACTTTCATTACGTAAACAGCACATGCCCGAAAGACGATTTTCCGTTGCCCATCACAGAGATCATGGTTGATGCGACAACAGGACATGAGACCCTATCCTTTATCCACGGATTGTCTAGGTATAATTGGATACAAATGGCTTTTGCGAATGAGGAAATGACAGCATTTCAAACCCCAAAAGGGATATATTGCTACAAGGTAATTCCTTTCGGATTGAAGAACGCTGGCGCCACTTATCAACGTGTTATGCAAAAGGTGTTTGACGATATGTTACACAAACACGTAGAATGCTATGTGGATGACCTTGTAGTCAAGACCAAACGAACCCTCTCAAATGCACGTTTGGTGTGACCTTAAGGAAGTTTCTGGCCTTCATTGTGAGAAATCGAAGGATAGAGATCGATCAATTCAAGATGGATTCAATCCAGAAGATGCAAGGCCAAGGAATCTTCACGAGTTAAGAAGTCTGCAAGGACGCCTGGACTACATCTGGAGTTTTATTTCCATCCTGATGGGGCGATGTCAACCCTTTCAAAGACTAATGAGAAAGGGAGAAAAAGTCGAATGGGATGAGGCCTGTCAAAATTCCTTTGATAGCATAAGAGGTACTTGCTCAGTCCTCCTGTCTTAGGAGCCCCAGTAGCGGGCAAGCCATTGATATTGTACATTGCAGTACAAGAAAGATCACTGGGGGCATTGTTGGCACAAGGAGGAGAGAAGGGAAAAGAGCGTTCTCTCTATTACCTAAGCTGTACCTTAAACTAGGCCAAGATGAACTATTCTCCTAAGAAAACGTGCCTTGCATTCTTCTTCGCTATAGATATGTTGAGACACTACATGCAAGCCTTCACAGTCCATTTAATTGCGAAAGCCGAACCCATCAAGTATGTTTTATCTAGGCCAATCATCTCGGAGCATTTGGTCAAGTGGGCAATCATGCTTCAGCAATACAACTTCGTTTATGAGCAGCGTACCAAGCGCTTTATTCTTAAGTTCGATTGCAAGCTGTTCAATCTGCTCCTCCAAATTTCTAAGGGAGGAAGCTTGCGATTGCTTGATTGCCTTGTTCTTCTCAATAAACTGTTTCAATAATGTTTCCAAAGACGAGGTACTACAAGAGGTGTCAGAAAAAGACGGTTGGTCGTAGGGTGGTATAATCTGAAGATTACCTGGGCTGTGATTCTGATTAATGAAAATCGGAGGATTGCCTCGATTCCCATGATGACTGTTCTGATGATTACCTTGGCCTCCTTGTTGTGATTCCCGCCCCAACTGAAAGTTGGGTGATTCCACCAACCAGGGTTGTAAGTGTTGCTAAATGTTTCATTGCAGATAGAGTATACGAATTGTTGATTCAACGGGCAGACTTCCACTGAGTGCCCCTCCCCGCATTGAACGCAATTTATTGTGGCCACTTGCGTCAGCGCAGTTGCTTGCGCTAAACTTTGAGAGAGGTGTCCTTGCTGAATAGCCATAGTCTGGAGGATCGAAGTTGTTGTGGCCATCAGATCGGCCAGGATACTCATTATATCAGTTGGTACCATGGCACTTTTTACTTTTCTTTGCTCCGAGCCTCTTTCCTCATACCCATTATCTATCCACTCATCTGTATTTCACGAAATGCAATCTAAGATGCTCTTTGCTTCTGTATATGTCTTGTCCATTAATCCTTCTGCCGCGGAGGCATCAACAACTGCTTACGTTGGTCGATCTAAGCCATTGTAAAAAGTCTCCATTAGAATGCAATCAGGAATCCCGATGTGCGGACAGTTCTTTACTAATTGTCTGAATCGCACTAAGGCGGTGCTCAAAGTTTCATAACCCTTCTGTTTGAAATTCAACACATCCCTTCGTCTCCTTGCGTTGACGGCTGGAGGGAAGAATTTATTCATAAACCTTTCGACCAACTAATCCCATGCATTGATTACATTTGGCTTTAATGATTGAGCCCACCAGCTTGTCTTATCCCGCAGTGTGTACGGGAAGAGATACAATCTGATTCCTTCGAGAGTCACACCAGGTATGGAGAATGCGTTGCACATTTCTACAAAGCTAGTCAAATGAGCATGTAGGTCTTCTCCTTGTAGACCTCAAAATTGTCTCGCATTTTGAATCATTTGAAGCATGATCAACCTTATCTCAAACCTTGCATTCTCCTTAACCGTGGGACTTGAAATTTTGGGTGAGAAGTTATAAAAATTAGTTCCTCATAGGGACGTTGCGGTCAGCAGCAAGAAAGATGGGATCTTGCACTGGCCAATTTGCTCCTTGATTTCCTTCGGGTGCCTCGTTATTATCTGCCATATTGACTCTTCATCGCCTAATTTGGTTCTGATGTGCTCTTGCGCAAAAAATACACACACCTGATCTCTGGGTCAGCTTAGAATTTTTGGAGCAATTCCAGTACTCATAAACCGTCAGCCTACTCTTCGCGACAAACAGACAGTACAAAGAGATTTGTCTTGCAAAATACCACAAAAGTATTCAACACTAACCGTTACCAATCCAAGGCAACGGTGCCATAAACTTGATGACATAAATTTAATCTCTTTATCTACTCAAACGCATGGCTTGTGGATGAAACAAATGATATGCTAAATATGTGCTCAAGTACTTTTGCGATAAAGACATTTTTATGCGATACTACACCTAAATATATGCGTTGTTAATGATATGCTCATAGTATGCGATGTAGTAGTGCATGTCACAAGTTTCCTTGTGCTGAAACCAAGTATATTTCCAACGCAAGTTTCTCAGAATAATCCGAGGTCGAACATAGGGATTGTTTTCGTTAATGCGTTACTAATGTGATACATGCGACCGGTTTTTACAATGAATAAAGAAAGGTGATTTATACAGAAATGTAAATTGCGATGAAAGTAAAAATGTGTTAATAAAGTAAAGTGCTAACTAATATGATACAAGATACAAGATACATGACACATGATACTGATGTCAGGAACTGAATGTAAAGTTGTACAAAGAATCGATGTATGCGATGGCAAGTCTTTATGGATGATGCAAAAAGAGAAAGAGTAAATAGTAAAAACATCGCAAGTTTGTCAATTGCGTTAAAGATGCAACTAAGGTTCCGCTTTCCCTTGGCGTACACCTCTCGGTGATCGGCCGCATTCCCATATCTCTATAGTGAAACATGGATGAACGTATGAACGCAAGGTTGTTTCCATCTCTGGAAATACTTCTCGCTTTAGTTAACGCATTCTTCCAAACTTCTCTCGATACGCGGAATAACATCTTCAGTTCTGCTCTCACAGGTGAAGATACCGTCGAGCATGCTTTAACTAAACTTGATTATTTCCTCAACACAAATTAACTCACTCGCTTAATTCTTGCTATTTACCCAAGGGATTAAGAACACATCATGGGGAAAATGGATTATGGATGAACGGAAAAAGACAGAGAGATGACAATGGTGACTATCATAACATTTAATTCTAAGATTAAGTGTTTGATACATGGTGTGAATGAAAGATTAGAGAAGATGAATACAGGTGATGAAATAGAGATTAGAAACAAATACAGAAAGAGTGTCAACGTCTTGACATAGATCCCGGATGGAAATTGTGCTTGCCGGCATGTGGAAGTGGTGGAGAGGAAAGCTTCCCTCTCAGGCTTGCTTTTCTGGTAGAATTGACCTTCGCACAGAGCTTCAATTATAGGGATTGGAAGGATTCTCTGCTCGGAGACTTACCTGTCGGCCTTGTCTCGTGGTACTCCCGGATCAACTCTGTTAGTCGGTTCAGACCAGCCTCTCTCTCAGAATCAGTATATGCACGTCTCTATGTATTCATGTATATTTTTCAGTGATGTTGCAAAAGCTATTTATAGGCGAGGCTTGACTCTTTGCATTCACGGTCCCCAGTATTTAGTTATTGTAGTTCATGAAATGGTGGAATGAGAAATTCTTTCTGTTACGCAATCAACCCATCAGAAATGCACAACTGAAAGTTGTACAGTTGTCAGACTCTTCCGCAAATGCGTTGCTCTTTACATCCTCGATCGGTCGCCGCATGCGGTGTTGTTTTTTATTACCGCATGTGGTTAAAATTGCGTTGATCGCTAGAGCTCTTGATCGATTGTCGCATGCGCCGTCATTGCATTGATCATCTCTTCATTCCTGAATGATGGGCGCAATGCGACGTAGATGCGTTATTTATTTTATTTTTGAGCCATGAAGGCATGCGGTGACTGATTTCCTGCAAAACAGAAAGTGAAACATTCTATTCTACCATCGCAATGATGTTAGTGGGTGTATTGACGATATTTTATAATTTTTTTCGCATTTCTTAGCCAATTTGTATACTATCGACACAACTTTTCTTTCTTTTAGCCGCAATATCTAAATAAAACAGTATAAATAACTTGTATTTCCACAAGTTATCACACCCCCAAATTTAGATATATGCTTGTCCTCAAGCATATCTTCAACTAAGACAATATTGCTCAATTTTTATCCTAATTTTGCGTCGACTGGTTGCTCCGAATGCTCCACCTAGGCAACATCACTTAACAACACAATTTCTTTCTATACTTGATAATTCATAAACATGCCCTACTTTATTCTTGTTTTGAGAAGAATGTTTACCTCCTCATGCAAAAATAACTTGGTACGACTTGATGCAGTGGTCTAGTTTGCGTCATTTTATAGAGACTGTTGATCATGGTTACACTCTTCGTTTTGGCTTGTTCCCATGGGTGTCATGTGAACATCCAACTACTGTTGTGTGCCAATCTCAACTTCAACTCTTGATTTGCAACTAAGTTTAACTTTTGCTGGTCAGAGGAGTTGTCTCTCATATTCTTATTTTCTCTCTTTTTTTTTTCTTTTCATATTGCGTCGTTCTTGGAAACCTACCTTCGTTTTGGCTTGCTTCCACAGGTGTCATGCGAACATCCAACTACGAGCAGGTTCCTTTCACGACTTACTCTTATCAGGTTGGGATTGTTTTTGGATTTCCCTTGTGTTGACATTGGAGTCTGTATGATTTTTTTTTTACAATGGACACATTTTTCTAAGGATAACCGCATCCACTTGATCGCATCTGCTCAGACCTTCCTTACCCCCCAAATTTAGAGATGTGCAAGGTCGTCATTGCGTTATTTTGGACAGAATAGACCAACACTTAGTCAAAACTTTGAAAAGAAGGTTTGAGCAGAATCTTGAAGTATAAAAGGTAAAGCAGTGCTATTGATACGAATTATCTAAGTGTTAGTCAGAAAGTACAAAGTGTGAGAAATAGTGCTAAGGGTATGCATATTACTCATCATGGTAACGCAATTAATAACGCAAAGTAAGAGATACAGAACATCGCAATAATTGACAAAGGATGATAAATAAGAGGCTAACGCATACGGAAAGAATTGTTACTCAGTTGTATTAAAATTAACCAAGTATACAAAGAATTACAAATAACGCAATACAAAATTTTAGCATGTACAAAGAATCAAGAAATAACTTCTATACATAAAAATAATAAATTGAATTTATCCTTTATGTTTGATTTAGAAAAGTGCACGGTTAACGATTAACGCCCTGCATCCATTAACGCAAATGCATATTTGCAGAGGACGGGCAACAACGCATGTATCAGCGCAACACACCCCTCAACTCAATGCATTTCTAGAGGACGGGCACGGTATTTCTACTGGCACAACACTACCTCAACATAGTGCGCTTTTGCTAAGGACAGGCGAAAAATACATACGAGCGCAACACACCCCTCAGTGCAATGCATTTGGGTCAGATGGACACAAGGTGTATCTTGTTAGCGCAAGATGCACCCATCATCGCAATGCATTCCGATTTTTATTATTTTTTTTCTTTTTAATTCATCAACAACGCAAGTCGATAAGACCTTGCGGTGTTCGTTTTATTTTTATTCAGTCATTCACAAAGCTCTAAAAACCACGCAACTACTGCTGGAAAGTAAGGAATTTTAAACAAAGCATGGAATAACGCAATTGAATAAAACTGAAGGTAAAATCATAAAACATTAAAGGCTATTCTAGTAAACAGTAAATAACGTAATGCAGACAATCGTAAAGGAAAGCTGTAAAGAAAATAATTAAACATAGATATAGGGATGCTGATTGAAGGAAGTTTTTCAGAGTTACCATAATAGCATCCCCGCAAGCGGTTAATCCTGCTTGCCTAGGTCGATGGTCTCCATGCGTCATTACACATCACCCTCGTAGTAAGGCTTAATTTGTTGACCATTGACTTTAAATGCGTTGCTCCCATCTTTAGTTGTTAGCTCCACTACACCATGGGAAAAGATAGTCTTGATGCGGAATGGCCCCAGACCAGCGGGACTTCAACTTCCTTGGAAACAATCGCAAATGTGCGTTAAACAGAAGTACCTTTTGACCTTTGAAGAATGTTCGGTTGCTTATGCGGTCATCATGCCACTTCTTGGTTCTCTTCTTATAGATATTGGCATTTTCGTAAGCGTCCATTCGCCACTCGACCAGCTCGTTCAATGCAACTTTCGAACTTTTCCCGCACTTGCTACATCAAAGTTCAACTTTTTGCTTGCCCACATTGCCTTGTGTTCCAACTCGAGAGGCATATTACAAGATTTTCCGAAGACCAGAGCATATGGGGACATGCCAATTGGAGTTTTGAAGGAAGTTCTATATGCCCACAGTGCTTCACCGAGCTTGGGTGACCAATCCTTCCTGAAGGTACTGACTACCTTCTCTAAGGTAGTCTTGATCTCTCTATTAGAAATTTCTGCCTGCCCATTGGTTTGTGGGTGATAGGCAGTTGCAACTCTATGGCTGATGTTAAATTTGGTCAAAAGGTTGGTGATGATGTGGTTGATGAAATGTGAGCCTTCATCGCTGATTAAGGCACGAGGCGTTCCAATCGGATAAAGATGTTCTTCTTGAGAAATTTCGCCACCGTGGCCGCATCGTTCTTAGCACATGCGATGGCCATGGGCGTCCTTGAATAGTGTTGGCCAAAAATAGCCACTCTATAGGACCTTTGCGGCAGTCCGCTGTCCCTCAAAATGTCCTCCATAAGAAAACTCATGACAAAGCTCCAAAATGTGCTTGGCCTCATGCTCAGGAACGCATCGCTGCAAAATATGATCAGGTCCAAGTCAATACAAGAAGGGGTCATCCCAGACATAAAACTTGACATCATGTCTCAGCTTCTTCTTCTGCTGGTATATGTAATCTTCTGGTACTTGGCTGCAAACGATGAAGTTTACAATGTTCGCATACCATGGAACATTATCGCATACCGACATCAGCAACTCTTCAGGGAATCTTTCTTCAATGTCTTTTTCTTACATCTGAACCTCGCAATTTTCTAACCTTGACAGATGATCTGCGACTTAGTTCTCGGTGCCCTTTCGATCCTTAATCTTTAGGTCAAATTCTTCAGAAGCAGCACCCACCTTATCAGTCTCGGTTTCGCATCCTTTTTCGTCATAAGGTATTTGATCGCAGAATGTTCAGTATACACCACAACATTTGTTCCAATCAAGTACTGTCGAAATTTCTCCAGCGAAAATACCACTGCGAGCATTTCTTTTTCCGTGGTTGTATAATTTTCTTGCACATCATTCAACGTTTTGCTGGCGTAATAGATAGGATGCATAACCTTGTCCTTGCACTGACTCAAGATTGCGCCCACTGCATATCCACTAGCATCACACATCAACGCAAATGGTTGCGTCCAATCCGGCGCAATCAGAATGGGTGCGGTGATGAGCGCATTTTTCAGCGTGTGGAATGCTTCAACACATACATCATCAAAATCATATTCGCGGTCAATCTCGAGGAGCGCACTAGGGGCCTTGTGATATGAGAAAAGTTATGGATAAATCTTCAATAAAACCCCGCATGTCCCAGGAAACTACTAAGTGTTTTCACATTGACTGGTGGTGGTAACTTCGAAATTACGTCGATTTTCGCTTGATCAACTTCCAATCCTGCTTTTGATATCTTGTGACCTAGTACGATTCCTTCTTCAACCATGAAATGGCATTTCTTCCAGTTTAGAACAAGATTCGTTTTGACGCATCTCTTCAAGACTTTCTCAAGATTTGATAGACAGGAGTCATAAGTGTTGCCAAAGACTGAAAAGTCATCCATAAATACCTCGACTGACTCCTCCAAGAAATCTGAAAATATTGCCATCATACACCTTTGGAAAGTACCTGGTGCATTACACAATCCAAATGGCATGCGACGGAATGCGAATGTGCCAAATGGGCACGTGAAAGTTGTCTTATCTTGATCTTCTGGCGCAATCAAAATTTGATTATACCCTGAGTAACCGTCAAGAAGACAGAAGAATTCATTCCCAGCAAGTCGATCTAACATTTGATCAATAAACGGGAGTGGAAAGTGGTCTTTCTTTGTTGCCAGATTTAATCTGCAGTAGTTCATACAGATTCTCCACCCCATAGTTGTCATTGTAGGAATTAACTCATTCTTGCTGTTGGTGACGACTGTCATTCCCCCTTTCTTTGGAACGCATTGCACTAGGCTCACCCAGCTGCTATCAGATATAGGGTAAATGACACCTGCCTCAAGCCACTTCACTATCTCTTTCTTCACAACCTCCCCCATGGCAAGGTTCAAACGACGTTGCCTTTCTATAGATCTTGTTTTTCCTTCTTCAAGACGAATCTTGTGCATGCAATACGAAGAACTAATCCCTCGAATTTCCGCTAAGGTCCATCTCATGGCTTTTGCGTTGTTTTTCAGGATCTGGATGAGTGCTTCCTTCTTCTCTTTGCTCAGCGAGGCAGATATAATAACCGGTAAAGTGTTATTGCCCCCTAAATACACATATTTGAGGTGCATTGGAAATGACTTCAACTCTAACATGGGTGGTTCTTCTAAAGATGGCTTCGTACATTGCGTTGTTCGTTTAGATAACTTGAGTGTTCCAAAACCTAACTCAGTTTGTATTGCGGCGCAATTTTCCTCCCACATCGTGCCGATCTCAAAGTCTTCTTCCTCCGATTCTTCTTAAGGCTCGTGCCAATGATCTTCCTGCAGTTCTTCAACATATTGACAATTTTCCATATCACCTAGGTACTTCAATGCATTGAGAACGTTAAATTTAACTTGCTGATAGTCGACCCTTATGGTAAGCTTTCCTTTCTGTACGTTGATCAGTGCTCGCCCTATTGCAAGAAATGGGCGACCCAAGATGATAGGCACCTCGATGTCAGCTTCATAATCTAATATGATAAAGTCAACAGGGAAGATAAACTTATCTACTTGCACAAGTACATCCTCTATTTTGCCCTCTGGATGCGTTATTGATCTATTAGCCAACTGCAATGTAACTGTGGTGGGTCTTGCTTTGCCGATATTTAGCTTTTTGAAGAATGACAAGGGCATTAGGTTGATACTCGCTCCCAGATCACACAGTGCATTTCCGACTTCTTTTCCCCTATTGAGCAGGATTTGAAACTCCCAGGATCTTTCATTTTAGTGGGGATGTTGTTTTGAAATAGTGCACTACATTCATATGTTAACGTAACGGTTTCATTCTCCCCAATCTTCCTCTTGTTGACAAGTATGTCCTTGAGGAATTTCACATAGCTCGACATTTGTTCCAATGCTTCTATTAAGGGGATGTTAATATGTAGTTGTCGGAGAACATCTAGGAACCTCTGGAATTGTTTGCTATCATCTTTCTTGGTCAGCCTGGACGGGAACGGTGGAGGATCCCGCCGTACTTCGTTTTTAATTGGGTGTTCATTGAGGTCCTCTGCTTGCTGTGTTTTAGGAGCTGGAGGTTGCCTTGACTTTGCATTGGAGTCTTGCTGAGATTCATTCTTTGTAGATGTACTCTCTTCTGAACTGATAATTCTGTCATTAATGGTTGATTGGTCATCATTGATGATTACCTCTACTGGTCTTGTTACTGAATCTGGTGCTTGTGGCATAAGCACTATTGTCTTGCCACTTCTCAATGTCACTGCTTGACATTTCTCTTTACGACGTGGCCCTGATGTTCCTGAGCTACTGAGCAGCATACCAGACACTTTATTCATAAGTTTGATCGCAAGCTGTTCAATCTGCTCCTTCAAATTTCTAAGGGAGGAAGCTTGCGATTGCTTGACTACCTCGTTCTTCTCAATAAACTGTTTCAATAATGTTTCCAAAGACGAGGTACTACAAGAGGTGTTAGAAAAAGACGATTGGTCGTAGGATGGTATACTCTGAAGATTACCTGGGTTGTGATTCTGATTAATTAAAACCGGAGGATTGCCTTGATTCCCATGATGACTGTTCTGATGTTTACCTTGGCCTCCCTGGTTGTGATTCCCGCCCTAGCTGAAAGTTGGGTGATTCCACCAACCAGGGTTGTAAGTGTTGCTGAATGGTTCATTGTAGATAGAGTATACAGATTGTTGATTCAACGAGCAGACTTCAACTGAGTGCCACTCCCCGCATTGAACGCAATTTATTGCGGCCACTTGCGTCAGCACATATGCTTGCACTGAACTTTGAGAGAGGTGTCCTTGCTGAATAGCCATAGTCTGGAGGATCGAAGTTGCTGTGGCCATCTGATCGGCCAGGATACTCATTGTATCAGCTGGTACCATGGCACTTTCTGCTCTTCTTTGCTCCGACCCTCTTTCGTCATACCCGTTATCTATCCACTCATCTGTATTTCGCGAAATGCAATCTAAGATGCTCTTTGCTTCCGTATACGTTTTGTCCATTAATCCTTTTGCCATGAAGGCATCAACAACTACTTGCATTGGTCGATCCAAGCAATTGTAAAAAGTCTCCATCAGAATGCAATCGGGAATCCCGATGTGCGGATAGTTATTAACTAATTTTCTGAATCACACCCAAGCGGTGCTCAAAGTTTCATAACCCTTATGTTCGAAATTCAACACATCCCTTCGTCTTCTTGCGTTGACGGTTGAAGGGAAGAATCTATTCATAATCCTTTCGAACAACTGATCCCATGCGTTGATTACATTTGGCTCTAATGACTGAGCCCACCTCCTTGCCTCATCCCGCAGTGTGTACGGGAAGAGATACAATCTGATTCCTTCGAGAGTCACACCAGGTATGGAGAATGCGTTGCACATTTCTACAAAGCTAGTCAAATGAGCATGTAGGTCTTCTCCTTGTAGACCTCAAAATTGTCTCGCATTTTGAATCATTTGAAGCATGATCAACCTTATCTCAAACCTTGCATTCTCCTTAACCGTGGGACTTGAAATTTTGGGTGAGAAGTTATAAAAATTAGTTCCTCATAGGGACGTTGCGGTCAGCAGCAAGAAAGATGGGATCTTGCACTGGCCAATTTGCTCCTTGATTTCCTTCGGGTGCCTCGTTATTATCTGCCATATTGACTCTTCATCGCCTAATTTGGTTCTGATGTGCTCTTGCGCAAAAAATACACACACCTGATCTCTGGGTCAGCTTAGAATTTTTGGAGCAATTCCAGTACTCATAAACCGTCAGCCTACTCTTCGCGACAAACAGACAGTACAAAGAGATTTGTCTTGCAAAATACCACAAAAGTATTCAACACTAACCGTTACCAATCCAAGGCAACGGTGCCATAAACTTGATGACATAAATTTAATCTCTTTATCTACTCAAACGCATGGCTTGTGGATGAAACAAATGATATGCTAAATATGTGCTCAAGTACTTTTGCGATAAAGACATTTTTATGCGATACTACACCTAAATATATGCGTTGTTAATGATATGCTCATAGTATGCGATGTAGTAGTGCATGTCACAAGTTTCCTTGTGCTGAAACCAAGTATATTTCCAACGCAAGTTTCTCAGAATAATCCGAGGTCGAACATAGGGATTGTTTTCGTTAATGCGTTACTAATGTGATACATGCGACCGGTTTTTACAATGAATAAAGAAAGGTGATTTATACAGAAATGTAAATTGCGATGAAAGTAAAAATGTGTTAATAAAGTAAAGTTCTAACTAATATGATACAAGATACAAGATACATGACACATGATACTGAGGTCAGGAACTGAATGTAAAGTTGTACAAAGAATCGATGTATGCGATGGCAAGTCTTTATGGATGATGCAAAAAGAGAAAGAGTAAATAGTAAAAAATCTCAAAGTTGTCAATTGCGTTAAAGATGCAACTAAGGTTCCGCTTTCCTTGCGTACACCTCTCGGTGATCGCCGCATTCCCATAATCTCTATGGTGAAACAGGGATGAACGTGATGAACGCAAGGTTGTTTTTCCATCTCTGGAAATACTTCTCGCTTTAGTTAACGCATTCTTCCAAATTCTCTCATACGCGGAATAACATCTTTCACTTCTGCTCTCACAGGTGAAGATACCGTCGAGCATGCTTTAACTAAACTTATATTATTTCTCAACACAAATTAACTCACTCGCTTAATTCTTGCTATTTACCAGGGATTAAGAACACATCATGGGAAAATGGATTATGATTGAACGGAAAAAGACAGAGAGATGACAATGGTGACTATCATAAACATTTAATCTAAGATTAAGTGTTTGATACATGGTGTGAATGAAAGATTAGAAAGATGAATACAGGTGATAAATAGAGATAGAAACCAAATACAGAAAGAGTGTCAACGTCTTGACATAGATCCCGGATGGAAATTGTGCTTGCCGGCGTGTGGAAGTGGTGGAGAGGAAAGCTTCCATCTCAGGCTTGCTTTTCTGGTAGAATTGACCTTCGCACAGAGCTTCAACTATAGGGATTGGAAGGATTCTCTGCTCGGAGATGAACCTCTCGGCCCTGTCTCGTGGTACTCCCGGATCTGCTTTGTAAGTCGCTTCAGACTAGCCTCTCTCTCAAAATTAGTATATGCATGTCTCTATGTATTCATGTATATTTTTCAGTGATTTTGTAGAAGCTATTTATAGGCGAGGCTTGACTCTTTGCATTCATGGTCCCCACTATTTAGTTATTGTAGTTCATGAAATAGCAGAATGAGGAATTCCTTCTGTTACGCAATCAACCCACCAGAAATGCACAATTGAAAGCAGTATACTTGTTAAACTCTTTCGCAAATGCGTTGCTCTTTACACCTTCGATCGATCGCCGCATGCGGTATTGTTTTTTTTATTACCACATGCGGTTAAAATTGTGTTGATCGTTAGAGATCTTGATCGATTGTCGCATGCGCCGTCATTGCGTTGATCATCTCTTCATTCTCGAATGATGGGTGCAATGCGACGTAGATGCGTTATTTATTTTATCTTTGAGCCATGAACGGCAACGGCTAGGCGATCATATCATGCCATAAAATGATTTTATATGTATAGAGAGATCCCCTATCTATACAGGTCAATACTTATTTAATAGCCAGTCATCAATTGGAAGCGGGCAAGATGGTGACCGATTTTCTGCAAAACTGAAACTGAAACATTCTATTCTACCATCCCAATGGTGTTAGTGGGTGTATTGACGACATTTTATAATTTTTCGCATTTCTTAGCTAATTTGTATACTATCGACACAAATTTTATTTCTTTTAGCCGCAATATCTAAATAAAACAGTATAAATAAAACAAACTCTGTGATTTTGTGTAGATCACTTAGGAAGAAGAAGAAAACTGTTTTCTTTCTATACCTTTTTGTCATAAAAAACCAATTAACCATCCACTAAAGTGGTTAGAGAGAAAATAGGATTATTATTCAAAATAATAAATACTACAAATAAATATGATAACCAATTTTTCATATTATATTTATAACCTATAGTTTTAATATTGCATCATATACAATATAAACTATAGTTCTTTTTCTTTATTTTAGGGCATTTAATATAAATCAATTTATATTTAATAACTATGAATCTCATTTATAGAAAATATATTTGAATCACATTCAAATATTTATTCCTCCAATTTAACTATAATGTATCAAATACATTATATCAATTATATCATATATAATTGAATTAATTGAATTATATCATATATAATTAAATTCCCTCTTATTAATTTGAACAATTCAAATTAACCTAAAAACTGATTTTCAACTAAATCTTTTTGAGCTACCAAGGGGACCTTATAGACGTGTAGCTTGAAACTCAAATGGTACGTGAATAATTAATTAAACTCTTTAATTACATTATCCACCAACCGTAATCTATTGATGTGCTCTTGTTTAGATTTTAAGGTCGAGATTTAGGAGAAGTTGAGAAGTTAAAGTGGTGCTGTTAAGAACAGTTGGGAGTGGTTTCGTCATTTGGGTAAGCTTTTGGGCATTTAAGTTTTTGTAATCGTTGCAGGTTGTGTTGGATTGGGTATTTTGGATTTGGGTTCAAGATTTAAATTTAGTTGTTTGGCTTGGAATTGAATGGTTGTATTTCTGTGTTAGGGTCGTTACTTCAAATCACTGTCATCGTTTGGTTGTCTGACCTTATCTGTGGATTTTCGATTAAGATAAGTAATCTTACAACTGGAACTGCCCATGGGCCAGACACTAGGTGTATGCTAGTAATATAAGTTGATAGTATGACTGATTAATAGCATGATTGGTTGATGGTATGATTGATGTACGTCTTCTTCAATATGAGGACCGAGGAATTAAATGCACATATAGATATTTGATTTCTAGCATGAGATGAGTACGTGTTATTCTATGAGATTATGTTTGATTTCTAGCATGAGATGAGTATGTGTTATTCATGTTTGAATGCTAGCATGAGATGAGTATGTGTTGTCCTATGAGATTATGTTTGAATGCTAGCATGAAATGAGTATGTGTATTCTATGAAGTTATGTTTGAATGCTAGCATGAGGCAAGTATAGGTTATCCTATGAGATTATCTTTGATCTGAGAATCTGAGGTGTATGTGCATGTATATTATACAGCCATTCTATGATGTTTCAGTAGCAGTAGTGTCCTTACTGTTATCAACTAGATGTTGTGATTCCTTCGAGAATCACTAGAGGTGGTGTTAACCTTGGGGATTCACAAGAGGTTGTGTTTCCTTCAGGATTCACCAGAGGTGGTGTTATCCTTCGAGATTCACCAAAAGTTGTGTTTCCTTCGAGATTCACCAGAGGTGGTGTTATCTTTTGGGGTTAAAGAACTCTTATATAAGAGTAACTATGAGCAAAAGCAGATCTTTCCAATTCATTGTGACAAAATTTCCACATATACATTCACACATACAAATATGCATTAATAACGCTAAATTACTGACATGCTTAAAGGATAATAAATAAGAGACTGAGAGAACATACCAGTTGAAGACTTTTCTTCACTTAAAATCTCGCTCTCTCCATGAATGACCTCTTGCTCTCACTAAACCAGCAAGTAATCATTCGGCAACTCTCCTGTTGTCTACCACGAATGGCTTTGCATGAACAACAGGAAACGAGGACGACGCCACCACTCGGAGCCTTCAGTATTCTCAGAGTGAGAATCCAAAGGGTGGGCTTTGTTTGGATTTGGTAGAGGTGAGGAGGAAAGGCAGTAATGTACTAAGATCAAGCAAGTGGGAGAATGAAAGGACTATCGTATAGTCGGGTGCTTGATTGTTTAGTGCGCGGTACACGATCGTGTAGTAAAGCTAAGAAATCTTCTAGGAAATGGTAAGTGATCGTTTAGAGAGAGGGCGCGCGGGTGTGCGATCGTTTAGTTAATAGGATGCGCTATCGTATAGGCTCTTAAATACTATACAATTGAATGCTAATCACACCGTGAGCAATTATGCATATCTTTTGCAAAATGAAAACCATTTTTATTTTATTCTTCAGTTACTAAAACTGAATTGAACATCCCACTAACGCATAAATTCGGAGAAAACGTTGGACAATTATCTCATAACTGTCTAATTAATAAAATAATAAATATAATCATATTATATTCATAACCTATGGTTCGATATCATATATCAACCATAGTGTTTTCTCCTCTACTTGATATAAATCATATTTATATCCAATTTCCTCCAAAATAATGTATCTCATACATTTAGTCAATCATATCATGTATAATTAACCAGTTCAATTATATCATATATAATCGAACTCCCTCTTGTCATTTTGAACATTTCAAACTAACTGATTCTCAACTTGTATCCAAGCTACCAAGGGGACCTTATGGACCTATGGCTCGAAGCTCCAACGGTACGTGAATAGCCTGACTAAACTCTTTAGCATGAGATTGACCATCTGTTGACGACAGCTTAACTCTTTCTTACCACAGATATATTTCTGTATACCATCGATATAACTAATCATAAGTACAATAACTTTCACAGATGCTCTAAGTACAACTGGTCAATTTAACCGTTTTGCCCCCTGTAGTTCCACTGATCCCTCTAATGGAACAATACAACATAGTCCAACTATGTGTGAACACCTCTCAGGCCATGAGAAGGTGGCACCACATCGTTCAAGCCTTGGGATCAGCTCTTAAGGAGCTATCTATCTACTTACCCCTACTTCGAGGAAGGAGTGAATTCCATCTGTAGCTGAAAGTTCCCAATTCCCATATCAGATGAATCCCCAAGTGGTAGGTTTGAGTCGGCGACCAGGCCACTTGCACCTATGCAATCAAAGGACCACCCTCAATTGTCAGGAGTTCCAACTCCATTCAAGATTGAGGTCACGTTGCCTATGGTTCATCCTAGTGAAGTGAAGTCTCTGTCATGAACAACGTTATATAACGAGACATTAACACTTCGTGGTCAGGTCTTATACAAACTCTTTGTATAGGACGCCCTCGCTCGTATATCCCCTAGACGAATGATCAGGATCAGACCATCTGTGACAAGTCACAACACTTGTAACTATTCCACAAAGCGGGCCGCATCCGTAGCGTTACAAGGATAAGGTTTTCCTCATATATTCATATACTACAGACCATTTTGGTTATCACTTAAGACATGATCCACTTGTATGTCACCACATACATGCTTAAGTTACATAAAGACAACCAGAGATTTTAGTTTATTGGTTTGTGGTAAGGGAAATAAAACATCCAAATGTGCAAAGTAAATAAGTGAAGTAAATATCATATATTATACATCACAAGCGTTCGTACAAATAGTTTACAAACTACAGGACATGAAAATTTAGGGCATCATCCCCAACACGAGGTTCACCAGAGGTTGTGTTTACTTCGGGATTCACTAGAGGTGGTGTTATCCTTCGAAGTTCACCAGAGGTTGTGTTTCCTTCGGGATTCACTAGAGGTGGTGTCTCCTCTGGGATCACCAGAGGTTGTGGTTCTTATGGGACTTACTAGAGGTAGTGGGTACACTTAACTACAGTAGGATGAGAGGTTAGTTTTCATGTTGATATGTGTCGCATGGGGACTAGAGGGGGCACTTATGCCCCACCAAAGCGAGGCATCTAGAGGACATAGATTCCTAGTCTGACCCTAGTAGTGGGGTACCTTACTGAGTATTTTATACTCATCATTTCTCATCTTGTTATTTTAGGTAAGGGTAGAGATGTACCGATGATTGACAAGTGGAATCCGTGATCGAGCCACTGAGACCAGTTTAAATGCTTCCACTCATATTTAATATTTCTTTTATGTTTTGATTTTTTTAGTTTCGAAATTTGAGACTACTATTTATGTTTTGTTTTCAGACTTATTTGTTTTCCATTATGATTTATGGGTCCCCTATCCTTTGAGTTTAAATATTAGAATTTAATGCAAATCTTTTTAGTTACCTTATTTAATTAGCATTTATTTCACTATAAAAAGAATTCCGCTTTAACTTCCATGCATACATGCGTTTAGTAACGACCTAGCTTGAGTCTTAGGGAGTCGGGTCGTTACAACAAGGAAATAGAAAAATAGTGTTTATAAACTTAAGTTAAAAAATCATAAATTAAAAATCAAATGGTCATCCATTCTTGTTTCTAATTTTGTCTCTCTGTTTTCAATTTTTGAGAAAGAGAATCATTTGGTAGCTGATTTTATTTCTTGTTTCTCCATTTTTTAAAAATAAAATTTTAGAATTGATTAAAAACTTGAAAAACAATAAAATGAAGTTTCTTATTTTTGTCTGTTTTTCTTTTTTTTTTTTCTCTATTTTTTTAAACATGAGAAGAAGTATTATTATAGAAATTAATTCTCTTATGATTTTAACAATTTTTTTTATTTAAAGTTTTAGAGGAATCAATTATTATAAATTTTTTTTTATGTTTTTCTTTTAATAAACAAAAAGAAAGTAAACATTATATTTTATGGAAAAAAACCAAAAGTAAGAAATAATGAACAATTAGTAAAAACCCATTTAGTAACTATTTAGATCCTATTTGATAACCATTTGATTTTTTTGTTTTGCTTCTAAAAATTAAGCTTATAGACACTACTTCCGCCTCCAATTTTTTTTTCCTTTGTTATCTACTTTTACCAATGGCTTAAAAAACCAAACCAAATTTTGAAAACTAAAAAAGTAGCTTTTGAAAACTTGTTTTTATTTTTGCAATTTGGCTGAGAATTCAACTATTATATTTAAGAAAGATGCAAATCATTATAAGAAATGAGGAGAAAATAAGCTTAATTTTGAAAAATCAAAAACAAAAAAAAAATGAAATTGTTATCAAACGGGACCTTCGTCTTTGGTTTTTAATTTTTAAATATAAAGTCTATTAACATCTATTCCACTTCCAAATTTCTTGTTTTGTTATTATTCTACTAAATATTTTAAAAAATCATACTAAGTTTTGAAAACTAAAAATATAGTTTTTAAAAGGCAAAATTATATTTTTCATCCTTAAGTTTTCAATTATAGGTATATTTGGTTCATTAGTTTTTCCATTGTTGGGCATGAGGAATGTGATTTCATTATAAGGTCGCAATTGAACAGATCGAGCAAGTTCAAAATGACATAAAATGAAACCTATTAGTCCGAAAGAACCGTGGAGATCAATAAAAGTCCACAGACTATTTAGTCTCTCTTTCCAATTGTTCCTAGTTGGGTAGAACAATCAGCTCCATCATACTAACAGTGTGTCTGGTGCTATTGAAGCAATTTAAGAACTCTCTTTCCAGTTGTTCCCAACTGTCAATCACTTTCAGCTCCAAATCGATATAACAATCAAAAATATTTTCTTCCAACGTTCGGATGAACTGCTTGACTAACAGAACTCCTCTTGCTCCTGCATTTTTAGGTTATAATGAATTGAGCTGAAGGAAATCAAAATAGATATCCATGTGAGTGGAAGCGAATCGTTCCAAATTTCATGTAGAATGAACACAAATAATTATAGTATAAATAGAACAAGATTATGCATAATTGGAAATTACAGCATGCTACTTAAATGAAGATTTAAGGGATAGAGTATGCAAATCTTTGAAGAACCTTTTTTCAAGTATCCCTCGATCGTTCAGCAAATCGTTCAATTAGTACGAACTCGAATGTAATGATCAGAACACGATCTCAACGAATGTCTGAATGAACCTTGATCCCAATCGAGTCCAACTCGATCCTTAAACTGAATTAGAACACCACCACAATGGTTACCTTGGTATTCTCGGTGTGAGAATTCAAGAGTTGTGGCCTCTGTATGATTTTGGATTGAGGAAAGCAGGAGCTAGACGATTGAGTAAGTGGGAGATGAAGACTGTCAATCGTATAGACAAAATACTCGATCATTTAGAAGATGAAGTCTACCATATAAACTTTGCTACTTGAACGTGTAGCAACGATTAAGCGAGTAACTATCGTATATTAAACTCGTAGCTCGATCGTGTATGCTCTCTATGCTATCACTTAGTAAAACATTTTTACTTCATAGCCCTTTTTATGAGATTATTCTGAAATAAATTATCATTTAACTGATTTGGAAAATAATTTTCCTTTTATCTCATAGTTACCATAAAACTTCCAATAACCTCCCACTCAATTCAATTATTAGAGAAAAAGAATAATTAATTATCATATAATTAATATGTTATAAATAAATATAATAACCAGCTTATCATATTATATTTATAACTTATAGTTTTAATATTTCATCATATGAAACATATAAACTATAGTTCTTTTTCTATTTTATGGTATTTAATATAAATCATATCTATATTAATTTCTCCAATAATAATGTATCAATTACATCATATCAATTATATCACATATAATTGAATTTCCTATTATTAATTTGAACACTTCAAATTAACCCATAATCTGATTATCAACTTGAACCCATTGAGCTACCAAGGAGACCTCATGGACCTGTAGCTTGAAGCTCCAACGGTATGTTAATAACTGATTAAACTCTCTAATCACAAGATCCACCATACATTAACTGTTGGTCACTCCACTAAAGACCGACAGCTACACTCTTCACACTACAAATCTATTTCTGTGTCCATATAACTAATCGACAGTGCGATGACCCTTCACAAATCGCTCGTAAGTACAACTAGGCCAATTCACCATTTTGCCCCGTGTAGTTACATCTAACTCCTTAAGTACAACTGATTCCTCTAATGAACAATATGTCATAGTCCTACTATGACTAAGTCCTCTCAGGCCAGGAGAGGGTGGGATCACTATGTTCAAGACCCGGAATAAGCCTTTAAGGGAGCAATTTATCTACTTATCCCTACTTTGGGGAAAGAGTGAATTTCGTCTTGTGTAGCTAAGTTCCCAGCTCCCCAATCAAACGAATTTCCAAAATGGTAAGCTTGTTGAGTTGGCAATCTAGCCACTCTCACCCATACAAATCAAAGGACCGCCCTCATCGGCAGGAGTTCCCAACTCACTCAGGATTAAGTTCTTGTCACCTATGGTCATTCTATTGACTTGTACGTCTCAATTATCAACGGCGTTATATAAAGAGACTAATCATTTCGTGGTCCGATCTTATACAAACTCTTTATATAG
This sequence comes from Benincasa hispida, assembly GCF_009727055.1. Taxonomy (NCBI): domain Eukaryota; kingdom Viridiplantae; phylum Streptophyta; class Magnoliopsida; order Cucurbitales; family Cucurbitaceae; genus Benincasa; species Benincasa hispida. The sequence goes on from NC_052355.1 coordinate 7,138,851, forward strand.
GATACCCCCGCTCGTATGTCTCCACATGAATGATCAGGATCAGACCATTTGTAGCACTTTACAACACTTGTAACATCTACAAAGTGGGTTGCATCCATAGTGTCATTAGGATAAGGTGTTCCTCCTTTATCCATCTACTACAAACCATTAAGGTTATTACTTAAGGCATAATCCGCTTCTATGTCTCCACATACATACTTAAGTTACATGCCACAGATCTTAGTTTATTGGATTTGAGTAAATGCTTATAAAATAACATTTATTTTATTAATAACAATATGTGTACAAAATATTTACAAACTACGAGACCACTGAGAGAATTAGGACACCAATGAGAACATGAGCAACGTGTTATTTTGGGTTGCCCTTCCCATCCAACTGCTAGAACTTTGGTAGCTAACATCCAACTAGAATTCTCAGACTATCAATGCTTTTATATATGGTATAAAATACATAAAAGAACTCTAAGACGATCCTCCATATTGAGCTATGATGGAGTTTGTGATCATATCTTACAACTATTGGACTGTTAGAGAGGCGACCGACGTGGATTGTTGCAGTAGATTTTCCTACGACATAACTTTTCTTGTCATTGGCTTTAATAATACGAGTTTAACTCAACTCAGCAGTTTCTCAAACCTGCATTGAGCTCTTGAGTCAGTAAACTCATGATCTTGATCCTCAACAACTTTCACTAAAAGATGTATTATGTATTTTTCTCTCCATCTCTACTGCGGCTGCTTCGGTTGTTACATCCGACATCATGATAGACATTACGTCAGGGTGTGATTCTTTCTTTGGTTGATGAGAAGCAGGAGCAAAGTTGTCAAATAAGGGATTTTCTTTGATGACAATTCCACCTTAAGATATTTCGTCAACTGTTTCTAGATTTTTTTTGTCGAGGATAGAACCCTATTCTTCTTCCTGTATGATCTCCTTTGAACGACTGTCAACAACAGGTCCTACGTAGAGTCGCTTGCAGTTGTTACTTTGGATGCAACTTTGTTTAGTGTCATTGGTTGGTTTGAATGACGAGAGAGATATGATAGGTAGAGATGTCCAACTAGACATGCCAATTTGTTTGCACAATATTCCAGAGAAACTGTTTCGTGGAGTTAAACTTGTGTTTATGTTGATTTGATGCGGATATGGTTCAATCTCTAATATTTGATCCTCTGATTCTCTTTCAGTTGAGTGCATACGCTTGATGTATGGAAGTATAGCATGTGAATATTCTTGAAGTTAGAGTCTTCGAAGAATGTTTGTATTCCAAAGAACTTCAATTTTCAAGTGTGATTCAACTTCAAAAGCTTAGAGAGTATTCTAATTGTAGGGAGAATTCTCTCTAGGTTCTCTGGCGTGCAAAATTTCTGACATTTGAAATGAAGGAGAACTCTTTTATTTATAGAGTTCTCAGGTGGACTTTATGGGCTTGAGCTTAATTGGTCCACGGTCCTGGTCTTTGAGCCCAACTAATTGGATTTGGGTTTTAAGTGGCCTTTGGGCTAAATGAATCCTACTTTTGGCTCAATTGGATTTTAGTCAAAATCTTAATATTTAATTCGACCAAAATAAATAATTTGATTCAATGGTCAAGACAAAAACAAATGGCATCACAAGATTGGCCAATTCTTGTCTTCAATTTCAATTTGGGACACATTAATTAGTCTCAAATTTGGTGTTTTTTAATTTCATCATTAATTTAAGAAATGACGTGACAATATGTGATTGATCCAAAATTTCTCATTTAACAATCATCAATCATATTTTTTCTAAATAAAATTGAACAATAATGTATGTAGTACTTAAATGAGCTAGAAACCTAATCCTTAGGTCGGTATCAATAATTTCTTTATACACTATATTAAAACTTGACCTATATATCTGTTGTAATCAATTTTTCGCTACAATTCACATAGATTGAATCATATATCATGTTAACTACAAGATTGTTATACAAAATGTTTGATGTGGATAATCAATTTAGAGTGTTTGATTTAGCTTTTCAAGTGTTTAATTTTGAAAATAAGTAATTTTGGGGAAAAAATTGAAGTGTGTGGCAACTACTCAAGATAGCTTTTCAAACACATTCAAAATTTATTGTAATTTTTTTTTTTAATCAAAAGAGTTTAAATAAAAATGCCTTTTTTGAAAAATACTTTTTTTTCTCTAGTAGTCTAAAGTATATGGTTCTTTTCTATTAAATAACTCCAAGGAATCATATGTAATCCTTTTCAATTTAAAAAAAAAAAAAAAAATAGGGTAACAAGGACGAAACGACCCTATGCCAAAAAGGAAAAAGAATAATAGAACAAAAAACCGCTAGTCCTAAATAAAGCGTAAAAATAATGTTATGGTTTCTTATTTCTCTTTTTTCCCCCTTATTTTTCGTTTAATACTCACTTTTTTTTTCTAAAGAAAAATTGAACATTTAAACTCATTTAATAATCATTTGGATTTTAGTTTTTTATTTTTAAAAATTAAATCTATTTCAATTTCTTACCATTATTTTCTCATTTCTTAAATAAAAAAATTGAATTCTTAACCAAACTCCAAAAACAAAAATAAGTTATTTAAATTTAAAAAATGGCATTTTGTTTTTTATAAAACTAACATTAAGGATCATTTAAACCCGTTTTTCAAAATTTAGAGACTTAACAGTTTGTGGACTTTTATTGATTTCCACGGTGATTTCGATCAAATAGGTTTCATGTTACGTCAATTTTAACTAATGAACTGAATATACCTATAGTTAAAAACTTGATGATGAAAAAAGTAATTTTTTCTTTTTTAGTTTTCAAAATATAGTTTGATTTTTAAAAATATTTAGTAGAATAATAACAAAACAAGGAATTTGAAAGTGGAATAGACATTAAAAGACTTCAATATTTAAAACTAAAAACCAAAGACAAAGGTCTCGTTTGGTAACAATTTCATTTTTTATTTTTGGTTTTTCAAAATAAACCTACTTCCTTCTCATTTCTTACAACGATTTGTACCTTTCTTAAATACACGGGTTGAATCCTTAACCAAATTGCAAAAATAAAAACAAGTTTTCAAAAGCTATTTTTTTTTTTTTTTTTTTTTTAGTTTTCAAAATTTTGCTTGGTTTTTTTAAGCCATTGGTAAAGGAAAAAAAATTAGAGGTGAAAGTATTATCTTTAGGCTTAATTTTTAGATGCAAAAATAAAAAATCAAATGATTACTAAATGGAATCTAAATAGTTACTAAATGGGTTTTTAGTAATTGCTTTCTTTTTGTGTATTGAAAGAAAAACAAAAAAAAAAATTTGGTAACATTTTTTTCCTCTAAAATTTTAAATAAAAAATGTTAAAATTATATGAGAATTATTTTCTATAATAATACTTCTACTCATGTTAAAAAAAAAAAAGGAAAAAGAAAGAAAAACAGCCAAAAATAAGAAACTTCATTTTGTTGTTTTCCAAGTTTTTAAACAATTATTTAATTTTATTTAAAAAAATGAAGAAACAAGAAAAATCAGCTACCAAATGATTCCCTTTCTCAAAAATTGAAAACAAAGAGATAGAAACCCAGAAAGACCCTTTGATTTTTAGTTTTATGAGTTTTTCAAATTAAGTTTATAAACACTATTTTTCCACTTCCATACCATTTTCTTTTTCGATTTGGCTGGATTTCATTACTCACTTTCAAGATAATTCCATATTTGTCATCTCAAAATTAGGTTCGGTTTTAGCCCTTTTTTTCGCTCATTTTGTTGGTTTTTTTTAAGATGTTCTGAGACGTTGAGTTTAAATTACTGTTTTAAATCAATGTTCTGAGATGCTTGTTTTAAAATCAATGGTTCCAATGTTCTCTTTTATGTTTAGTATGTTGATCCTTCGAATGTAAGTGCATTTTTAGGTTTTCAGTGCATATAACCAATATTCTCTTGCATTCAAATTTGAGTGCCATTTCTTTGCTTTTAGAAAACTTTTTGCATTTGAACATCATTTTCGACGTTTTCTGAATGATTGACCCAAAAAGTTGGGTTTTAGGCATAAAAATCTCAATTTTATTTTCTGGAAATCACACATTATCTAGTTGGACTTTATACGTAGTTAACCGGGTATTGATTGGGGAAAAAGAAACTAAAATATGAATTCCTTGCATGGTCTACCTTGGTTGGGTATTGACATGGGGATTTGGTAATGTGTCTGGTGTTTGCCCTAGTTGGAAATTGATTAGAGCGCTAGAGGTGGACCAGGGCACTGGAGAGATAGATAGTTTTGGCTTCGTGGGTATAGCTCGATTGGGTTGGGACCGTGCACCAAAGAAGGTGCCTAGTGCTAGAGGGAGGTAGGGGTTACCTGGGTCTCGATGCGACCGAGTAGGGTACAATATGGTAGGTTTTTAAGTTATAGCCTTGTTGGGTCGATACCGGCCACACAAGGATGCGGCCTAGTGTTGAGTGGAGGTAGGGTTATTGGCCCCGGTAGGGTAGGAACCAGGGAGAAAATGAGTAGGCTACTGTTTTTTTGACTTGATCCAAACCCTAGCCAGGTACGGATTGGGTTTAGTTATGTTGTTGGCCTAGTATTGGGGAGGTAGGGGCCTCAGTCTCACCCTGGCCAGGTGTTTGACCACGTTTAGTGCGAGGATGGCTTTTGGGTGTTAGCCCGGTCCATACCCTGGTCGGATATATGAATAGGCTTAGTGATAAGATGCTCTCAGGTATTTGGCCCGATTCATACTCTGGCCGGATATATGATTAGGCTTTGTGATATGATTCTCTCAGATTTTTGGCCCAGTCCGTGCCTAGCCTAATATTGGACTGGATGCTTTTTTTTTCTATTTAATATATGTTTTTATAGATTAATAATATGGTTTTACTGTATTATTCATTCATTTCGACTTTATTAATATATGATTAATTTGCATAAAATATTGTAGGTTTAAATGGAACTTGTGAAACCCGGATTTCCATTTTCCTGCTTAAGCAGGTGATAAAAGGAATTAATTAAGTATAAGTTAAATCCTATGTTGGATAGAAAAAAATTCTAAGTGTTGAATAGATTTTCATTGAGTAGTTTTGAGTTAAGTCTTAATTAGTGAAATTTGGCTAAGTGTAAAGTCAAAAAGGAACCATGCGTTGAGTGAGGAGACATTAATGCATAAGATGAGAAGAAAGGCAACCATGCATTTGTTGACCGAAGCATAGGAAAAAGGCGTTGCCAAGAGTTGCTCATGCGTTGAGAATGCAGGAACAAGAGCGGAGAGAGTGAGATGTTGCGCTTTGGCAGACGATCGTGTAGCAAATGAGCAGTTCTACACGATGAGGTAGACGATCGTATTAGTAAGTATGCGACACGCGGCGCTACACGATGAGATAGACAATCATGTAGGCGGGCGCTGGACGATCGTGTAGCAAAGAGGGGAGCTACACGATGAGGTAGGCGATCGTGTAGGCGGGCGCTAGACGATCGTGTAGCAAAGCAGGGAGCTACACGATGAGGTAGGCAATCGTATAGCAGATACGCAGAGCTAAGCGATGCGCTAGACGATCGTGTAGAAGCACACGATGTTAAACGATGAGGAGTGATGTGCTAGATGATTGGGCTATACGATAGGCAAAGTACTACATGATCAGTGTAAGCGCTAGACAATAAGCATGAAAGCTAGGCTATAGCGCTAAACGATAGCATTAAGCGTAAGCAATGCGCGAACGCTAAGCGATGGACTACAGGATGGCGCTACGCGATGGGCATGAGCGCTAGACGATGGATGTCAGTGCTACATGATAGGCGGAATACTAAGCGATGGGCGATAGACGCAGGCGCTGGGTGATCACACTAAGCGATGAGCAGATGCATTAAGCGATAAGGCGTCAGCGCTAAACAATGGAGGTAAACGATGGGTGCAGTAGCTAAGCGATAGGCTATGCGCGAGATCGTTTACTAAAAAATTGAGCTACACGATGGGCCGCTGGAGCTAAGTGATAGATGCAAGAACTAAGCAATGGAGCAGTGCTGATGCCTGTGTTATGCAAGATTGGGGAGCTCATCCGGACAAATGGCTATGCCGAGAGAAAGTTGTAGCTTGAGGAGCTAGACGAATTAAGTTTCATGCAAAGAAAGTCTTATGCATGAGGAGGACAAAACAAGTAGGTGTGTGGCATGAGAGTAGGTGAATGTCAAGGGAGTAGGTGGTGACAAAACATGGTGCAAACATCCTAAAGAAGAAGGTGTCATGCGTTGGAGGCTTGGTAAAGATGATAAGGATCGTTTCCTTTGGCCTATAAATACCACCACAATATGTCTTTTCCATTTATAAGCTAAATCCTATTCAAAGAATGTAAGGAAGAGTGTTAGATGATGGATTTGGAGGAGACTGTGCATTGATCATGAAGGCCATGCATTGGGAGTGAGATCATGCATCGATTATGAAGTTCCAAGAGGAGGAGATGTTGTCGGATAGTTGAAGTCTAGAAGTAGCATCAACTTGGGACGAGAATATCTCCCAGAATACTCGTGCGTTTGGAGTAATTCTAAAGCCACCTGAAAGCTAAAAGAGTTTAGTTTTTAGGGTAGGGTTGTCGAAGAAGAAGCTCCAAGGAATCAGACTAGAGAGTGAGGAAAAGACAGAAGGGTCGAGTTGTCGGGTAAGCTTGGGTCAGTCTTGATGTTTTGATGATTCCGACCAAACCACGAGGATTTATGAGCTAATATTTTAAGGTACGCTTTCTGAGACATGTTAGAGCATGTTTGTAGAAGGAAGTATCTCTAGATAAAGGCTAGAACTATGAGTAATCTGAGTTTAAATTGAATCTGGATCTTAGGGTTCAAAAGGGAGTCCGAGGTGATCGAGGAACTTCTAGAAAGGAAGATTCCTATCCTTACCAAGATGAGTGGTAATTTCCTTTATGTATTCAGCATATATTTTAGAGTAAATTGAATATTCTTATGTTATGAATGAGTATCTAGCATGAGAATGAGATTATGTTATCGGGGATGGTCAGGGGGTCAATAGACCTAGTTCTTGAGCCCGAAAGCAAAACCTTACGGGATGGTTAAGGGACCGAGGGGTCTAGTTCCTGAGCCTATAGGAGAATCCTCACATGGGATGGTCAGAGGGCCGATGGTCTTAGCTTCTAAGCCCATAAGCGGGGAGTTATGTGCACATAGGAAACAAAGTGGAAATGCAAATGAGTTTGCGTTTGTAAATAGTAACAGTTAACTATCTATCGTGTGTGTAGGTAGACAACATACTCATTCTAAGTAGTTATCAGTTTAGCTATCTACTGTGCATGTAGATAGAGTTGAGAACAAACTCATTCAAAGCTGAGGTTTGAATGTAACCTCTTATTTATGATATGCTTGTTTTTATGAGTTGAAATAGACTCTAGAAGTTGTTTACCACTCACTGAGCTTTGTGAACCTCATTCTGTTATTTCATGTTTTTCTTCCCAGGTAGCGAAAGGTGAGGAGTTCCAGGGTGCTGCTAAGGTCAAGGTCTGCCACAAGCCACAGTTACACTTCCGGAGGGTTTTAAAGATTGGTTATTGTAAACTTTGTAGTTAAGTCTTGGAATTGTATAAACATTACATTGTTGGAATAAAATGGGCCTACTGAATTAATAATTGTTATCTCCTTGACTTAAAGTTTACTCAGTATATTAAAGAGGTTCAAATGAGCAGTAGGTATCACAAAAGGGTGGTATCTGCGGTCCCTCATGCCTCTCCTCGGGCTCAAGAGTGTGGGCTCGGGGCGGGGTGTGACAGNTTGAGCGCAAGATGATGGGGCTAACGATCGTATAGTAAGTGTACGGTGCTACACGATGAGATAGACCTGTCTCTTATACACATCTAGATGTGTATAAGAGACAGGACAGTAGGTATCACAAAAGGGTGGTATCTGCGGTCCCTCATGCCTCTCCTCGGGCTCAAGAGTGTGGGCTCGGGGCGGGGTGTGACAGAACTGGTTACAAAAATCCACCCTAATGACCATTTTCCCGCTACCCTTACATGTTGCGCACACTTTGGGAAAGCTCAATCAAGCATTAAAAAAATTGACCTCTAAGCAACTCGCAATGTTTAGGCAAACCATTTTCGGTCCTATTCTAGATGCTAATATAATTTTTAATGGACCCGTAATTCATTATATATTTCATAGAGTGGTCAATGAGACGATGAGAGATATAATTAGCTTTAACTTGCTGGACATGAAAGTGTCATTTGGTTGGAGAGAGTTTGATCTAGTAACAGAAATGAAAAACCAAGTTAGATGGGTAGATAGAGATACTAACCACGTTAGACTTAGGAGGAGATACATGAATGATGTCGAGTGTGAGAAGGCATACAAATTAGATGCCAAGTATTTGGACTTACAGTTTGATTATGACGTGGATGTCGTCAAGATGTCATTGTTTTATTTTATTGACTTTAGGCTGGTGGGCAGGGAAAAGAAATCAAGTATGAACTATCATTTTCTAGATTACACTAATGAATGGGAGGTATTCTGTAATAAGGATTGATCAGGTAAAAATTACTTTGGACGCGACAATGAATCGTTTAATAAGACCTTAAACATATAGATGGATCATGCTCAGTAATAATCTAAATAAACTATAGTATATGGATAAAGTTTTATGTCTTATCCTGGTGATGCCACAAATATGATCGACTTTGTAAATGTTACAAAAGTTGTAAGTGTTACAAATGATTTAATCCAAATAGTTGATGTGGAGACATGCGAGTGGGAGTATAGGATAAAAGAGTTTGTATAAGACCGAACTGCGAAATGGTTAATCTCTCTTTATAACACTGTTGGCCGAAGAGATTAACATTTCTTAGGATGACCATAGGTAACTCGACCTCAATCCTCAGTGAGTTATGAACTTCTGTCTATGAGGGCAGTCCTTTAATTTGTATAGGTGAGAGTGGCTTGAGTCGCCAACTCTATAAGCCTACCATTTTGGGGATTTGTCCGAGTAGGGACCTGAGAATATAACTACATAAGATGGAATTTATTTCTTCCCATCTTTAGGGTAAGTAGATGAATTACTCCCTTAAGGGCTGATTTTGGGTCTTCAACAATGAGGTCTAACTCTCTCACTGACCCGAGAGAGATTTATTTTATACTTGGATTATAAACTAATTGTTTATTAGAGAGACTAGTGGTACTTAAGGGGTAAGATGTAATTACAAGGTTAAAACGGTAATATTACCTAACTATAGTTACGAGCAGTTTGTGAAGGATTGACTTATTGATAATTATTTATATCCATGGACACAGAAATATTTTACCATGTGAAGAGTGTAATTGTGGGTCTTTAGTGGAGTGAACAGTTAATGAAAGTTGATTAATTTAATTAAAGAGTTTAATTAATTAATATTGAATCATTGGAGCTTCTAATTTGTAGGTCCATTAGGTTCCCTTGCTAGTTTACTAAGGGTAAAACAATGAATATTTAGTTCTTCGAAGAATTTGAATTTTTCAAATTATAAGGAAATTTAAGTTAATTGTATATGATACGATTAATATATTGTATAGGATACATATATATTATATATTATATTATAAAGTTAATTTTGAATGAGATTCAAAATTAAACTACATAATATGATAGAATAATATTTTTGAATAAGATTCAAATATTAAATAGTATGAATGAGATTCATATTATGACTATAAGTTAAATTTAATATGAATGAGATTTATACTAAAATTATATGTTAAATTTAATATGAAGGAGATTCACATTAATATTATAAGTTAAATTTAATATGAATGGTTCTGCATTGATGATCACAGAAGAAGAAAGGTTTTTCTTTTACATTGAATAACACAGGTTTATTATGTAGGGTAAATTTGTGGATGCGGCAAAGTACTTTCTTGAAGATGAGATCACATAGGTGTCCATGAAGGTCCGAGTAGTTAGATAAGACAGATGGTTCCGAGTGATGTACAACTGGATGGTGATGCTCCGGGCGACAATAGGATCATAAACAATGAAATGGAAGTTTTAGACGAAGCGTCAGGTACTCATGATGGGAGGGACGAGATATGAGCGGGACAATAATAGAGTTGTAAAAAATTACATCTAAATTTATGTTCTGACTGGAAGTCTCTGTTTTGACTTCATGGTTAATTTTGCAAGTCTACTTGTTGCCGGTGGGATTACAGAGTCCAATACTATTGCTCTAGATCGATGAAGTATGTGCTGAGATGCTTTTATGCCACAACAAGATGGCGGTGGTGATTGTGGTATATTTTCATACAAATTTCTTGAGTAGGATGTAACTGGTTCCAACATGGATACAATAACACGGTAGAATGAACTATTTTCATAGACGGTATGCTATTCAAATTTGGGTCAATGATGTGCACTATTTTAGTACATATAACGAATGGTGTGTAATGAAACGATTCATGCGTTATCAATGCTTCATATAAGTACTTTGTGTAATCCATGAAAACCACCCTAAATTCATTCAAACAACTCCAAATCCATGCAAAGCACCCTAAAAACACCCCAAATCTGTGCAAACCACCCCAAATCCATGCAAACCACCCAAAACATGCAAATCCATGCAAACCATTGGAGATGTCCAATTTTCCCATGGGACGGGTCCTGTGAGGCCCCGCCCCGAACGGAGCGGAGATTCCCCGATTAGGCATGGAATGGGGAGGGAGTGGGAGAAAAAAATTTTCCGTGAGCTAAACGGGGACGGGGACGGGGAATGCATTCCCCGTCTCCGGTGGGTTCCCCATCCCCGCTCCATTCTCCGTCCCGATTAGCTTTTACATATTTATTTAGTATGGTTTTCTAATGTTATGTTATTATTATTATTCTATAAATATTACATTTAAATTTCAAATTTGAATTTTTTTGGGAAAGATAATGAATATGTTTAAATTAAATGTTTAAATTTAGATTATATTTGTGAATAATTTGATTTATATTTATTTCTTTCAACTAAAAAAAATTAATTAGTTTTTTTAGGCTAAAATTTGAGCAATTTATCTTTAAATTCAAATTGTCATATAAAACTAACGATAATAAATAAATTAGTAATAAAGTTAATTATTTAATTAAAATTTGTTCACATTAGTGATTTAAATTAATTGATTTTTTATCAAAAAAAAAAGTTAGCGAGACAAAATTCCCCGCAGGGAATCTCCGCCCCAATCCCCGTGGGAAATTTCACGGGGATGGGGAATGAAATGGGGAGCGGGAACGAGGATGGGGAATGACATCCCCCACCCCACCCCGCCTCGCCCCGTCTCGTGGACATCTCTACAAACCACCCAAAATTCATGCAAACCACCCTAAACATGCAAGCTACCCTAAACATGAAAATCCATGCAAAGTCATTCATTTAAGTTAACTAATGCCACAAATCTAAACTAGTTCATTTAACCAAAAATATTAAAAAAAAAAAAAAAACTATCATTGGTAATAAATCCATACGTCATTCGATAGTATTGAGTGGTTTGTTACAGGTTGTTTTGTTGTATCCCCGTTGACCACATCTGGAACATCTGTGGACTTGACAAACTTCGCCTACAGAAAGAAAACTTGTTGTTCGAGAGCGACATACTCATGCAACTCTTTTCGGAGGTAGTGTTTCAACATCAACAAACTCTTATGATTGCTTCTACTCTTAAGGGTGCCCAAATGGATGAATAGGTTCAACATAAGTAGTCAAAACAGATTCAACATAGTATGCCCTTGAGCAAAGAAAGATGGGATCAATATTCTAAATCTTGTATGCAGCAAACCACATGTGAACAAGGAAGTTCATAATAATCAAACTTGCGACAAGTACAAGTTATTGTGTGAATATTGACACGGCCTCCCAAGTCACCATCTACGACCTCAAACCCATATTGGTCAATTGGCCTAACTTTGTGTCTGCTTGCTTTGTCTTCCTTCTTTCGATTTTTAAGACTTCACCGAATATGGGTAACATTTTGTAAGATTCTTTCGGTGACCCCCTAACTAGCAATAACGCTTCTTTCCTAGCCCCCCATGCCTTGTCATAACTTAAACCGACATTGTACTTCTGCTTTATGTCCTTCACAATGTCATCTTTTGGTTTATATGAAAAACTAACGTCTTCAAACTTCGATTTTATTAAATGTCCGAAGACCCAATTTGAAACTTGTCTATGATTGTTAGTTAGGGTTTCATTTTTACATGTACATTATCATATATAGAAATCTTAAATATCGTAACTTTTCACTTTAATGACTTTGAGTCTCCATTTGCATTCTTCAACTATGCATCTAACCTTGTATAGTTTTGTGTTTGACTTCACTCTAAATTGAAAGTTACTTCTAATGGCTAACATAGACAACCACATCTTTAAATCTTTCTTAGATACAAATATGTCACCATCTTCTACATCCTCAGAAGAATTAGACTGATCTAATATGACGATTGTGCTACTGGATGAATGTGACAAGTTATGAGGACATGTTTCATATTGAATAGGTTGTTCTTCGACATCATCATAAGTGTTATTTCCATCAACAACTGCATCCACTTCATCTTCACCATCACGTCTCCCTTCAAGACCAGTCATTGAAATATTGAGATTGAGAGATATGGTGGTTTAAATCATCCCCCAAGTTATGTGTCACCAAATTAGTAGGCAACGAAGTAAATGATGGGTTTAGACCAAAAGTTGAAGGGAACAGTGGAATATCCTGCTCTGTATTGCATTGGACTAACCTAAATGTTGATGGAATTTCTTCAATTCGTTGGATAGGTGAATTATGTGAATGAAATCCTTGATTACTTGAACACTTAAGAAGCATGGATACATAAAGCGGTATTACTGAGACCTCTTCTCATGTCAAAAATGTGTGAAGATCTTCATTGTTACGAATGTAGGAGTTTTGGACTTCAATTGAAATATACATCTTATAACCAGATTGTACTAAATTTAATTTATACCGTTTATCCTGTAAACCTCAGTCAGGAATTCATTGTACGCCATTCCAATTTCAATGTCAAACCCCTTTCACTCTCCTCCATCTAATCTTTTTCTATTTCATTCCAAACACCGCCAAAACAAATTCAAACACGAGGCATTTTCCTATCATTTATCAGAAAATTGCGTTACAATAGGTAATGTAATTAAAAAAAATTAAAATAGAAATGAAAAAAAAAAAGGAAAACTCAATCACATACCCGATCCAAGTAAAAATGGAGCCAAAAAATAGTCTTGAACCCGTTTGACACCCAGCGGGTTGCACCGAGCCCTCTCTATCTCCCCCTTACCAAATAGGGGTGAGCATTGATTAGTCAGGGTCGGTTTTCCATGAAAACCACCACTGAAACCGCCCTCTTCGATTTATAAAAGTCAAAATTGCTCAGTAAATTTTTTTTGTTTAAATCGATTGGTTGATTTGGGGCCGGGTCGGTCAGTTTCTATTTAAACCGCCTTTAAAAAAAAGAAGAAGAAAGTTTTGACCCTTTTTATGTTTTTTCCAGTATCAGTTTCCAGCCCTCATATAAGCTTATAAGTTTGGTTTTTTTTTTTTGATACTATACTCGTAACTTTTCTTTTCTAATTAGTTTACTTCAAATAAATATCCATTAAAACAATACCTAAACTAAAATAGTCATGCAAATTAAACATAATTTATAATTAATACTAATAATTAATCATCAGGTTTGTACTCGACTAGGACATGATCGGGTCGCCCATAGGCTAACACCCCACTCCCTTCATTGACCGGTGGGGACCCGATCGAGTTATCGCATATGTGACCCAATCCCAACCACGTATCATCCTGACCCAGTTGGAGGTCAGTGACTCGAGTATGAAGCTCAATCAAGTCTCTTCAATAAAAATTTCAAAATCTTTCATTTTCTTTTTTAAAAATATATTATTAAACTATTTTCTTGACAATTAGTATAAAAAGCATTAATTTGATAGGTATTTAATTATCAATTGGATCAAATAATTACCAGTGAATTAATAATTAGACATTAGAAAAAAAACGATAAACAAGCCAGAATTCAAGACAAACAAGCAAATAAATTCTAACATGAAATAAATGGTGGAAGTGTTCAATACAAAATAAAATACATACCTCTTTATGTAGTGTATTGATAAATCTCCATGAATTTGAAAAGAGAAACTATGAGTTGTTGAGATAATTTGGTGAAGAGAACTTCTTATGAATAATTTCTTGTAGAGAAATATGGCGAAAAGAAAATCTTGTTGAGAATTTTTTTTGAATAAATTCTGGTAGAAAATCTTGCGCGCACACACTATTGTGGTTGGTTGCATGTAATTAGTTGGGAAGGGTAGAAAAGTAATTAACCAAATAAAGCTTTCTTTGCTTACATCATTTTCATAATCAAATAATAATTAAAAAAAAAAAGATTATTGAAAAAGTGTCCATTTTTCAAAAAAAATAAAGTGGGAGGGGTTCATTTTAATTATTCTAAACACATCAAAGGCGACTTTACCAAAAGCTTCTCTCAGACATTCAATTGGAAGTAAAAAAACTCTCATTACGTTTGAAGCTACAGAAGAAGAAACTCCCAAGCAATGAAGAAAATGAAGGTTCAACGTTTTAATGCTTACATCCACTCCTAAGAAGTAACAGGAAACCTTTCTCATTCAAACTCATCTACTCTCTCAGCCTTTTCCAAGTCATGTTTTTTCTGTAATCTTTTCTAACCTGCTTCTACTACTATTTATTGATTTACATAAACAACCCATGTGCTGAGAACCAAAGAAAATCAACACAAGTTGCTGAGAGATTCAGTCTCTAATAGAAAAATGAATGAGATAACCTCTTTTCTGTTTTAAAAGTGGTTGTTTCCATTATTCTTTAACATTAAGGTTAAAAATCACTTTTGGTCCCTAGGTTTTCATAAAAGTACCAATTTAGTCCTGAGCTTTAGTTTTTAACGATTTAGTCTTTGTACTTTCAATTTTATAACAATTAAGTCCCTCAACTTTGACATGTAACAATTTCGTCCTTGTACTTTTAAATTTGTAACAATCTAGTCCCTTGTGTAAAAAAGTTCACCAAAATTAAAAGTCAACTTTTATTGTTTTATGATGTAGACTTTATATTTTATAAAAATATTGATTCTCTTATTAGTTTATCGGTTTATTTATCCAAGAAATCTCATTAAATTTTAACATTAATTTTTGCAATAAGGACTAAATCGTTATAAATATTAAAATACAGGGACTAAATTATTACGTAGTAAAGTTCATGAACTAAATCGTTACAAAATTGAAAATACAAGGACCAAATCGTTACAAACCAAAGTTCATAAACTAAATTATTACTTTTATGAAAGTTTAGGGACTAAAAATGATTTTTAACCTTTTAACATTAAGGATCCAATAAACTCTAGTTAAGCAATACAAAGTCCCACAACTAACCTTGAAGCTCAGCTACTTCTAGCATTTGGGATGGTTACTTTATCACAAATGGGAGATTCAGCTACTAAGTGAAACACTGTATATGGATTGACTGTTTCTCCAATAGCTCAAGCTCCCAAGGAGTTCTCTCCTTAAAATGGAAGCATAATCTTCCCAAGCTGCTGCAGCAGCAGCAAGCTTGTCCCACCCCAGCCAGTGTTGGTTCTCCTTGCCATCAGAAGTAGCAGATGAGAAGACCGATTCGGCCAACACATCATCCTTCGAAAACTCGGATTTAAAGTAACTGACTCCCACATTCCTCTTTGGGGATAAATATTCTGCATAGCTTGAATCCTCCTTGATGTTGGTAGAATCAAGTTCTTTGCCTTTCCAACACAGGAACTGCACTACCTGTTTAAGCATATGGAAGTTACTTTTAGTTTCAGCAGAAATTTTCAACGGGAAAAACGTATAGAACAAATCAAGTTATTCAAAGTAGTAACTAGTAATTGATGATTCACAATATTACAACATTTTTATAGTCACACTAAAATCGGCCAGATTCTCCCAAGGGTTATTTGGATGGAATACCTGAAGCAAATGCAGGATGTTCTCAAATTCCTGAAAGAATAACTTATTTCCCTGTACTAATTGTACGTCCCGTGAGAATAAATCTGGATACTCTGAAAAACTATGGTCCCCACGAAAATAGATATCGTATCCAAGCGCATGCAGTCTTGCCCAGCATATATCAAAACCGGACTTGAAATTTGGATCGTCTTCCAGTGAAAACCAATACATATTACAGGATGGAGGCTGCGGTAGGCGTGAGTCAGGAAGACGATCGTGCAAATGGCTTTGTGAAAGAAGGGAAAGGAGTTTTGAATCTTCATCATGGGAACTATCACGGGTGAGCCATAATGTCAGTGTAAGCCTTTCTCCATTGGTTATCTATCGAAGGAAACCATGTAGTAAGCAAGATGAAGTAGAGCTGTCCTAAGAGAGGTCTACTAGCAACTGTCTTGAGGATTAATCAACATGCATGATCTCTCAGTTACCTGTTAAAAGTAAAACAGCAAGAAAGAATTAATGTGCTCCTACTTGTCTCCAAAGAATAACCAAAAAAGGCCTCATCAGAAAACTTGATTAAGACTTGGTTTGGGTTAAAGACTCGATCAAAGTTGAAATCTCCCACCCCTCAATTGCCTGTATTAGAAAATGTCTGTTAACTTCAAAGAGCAATTTTTTGTATCTGATCCTCGTCGTACTGATGCCAATTGATTTTAGAAAGATTGTGATCAGTCCATCAGACACAAGGCATCAAGGCTAGCGTCATTACAGCCGCATCCAGAAAGGATCAAGAAGCATGTGTTCTTGCTGTCTCCGGGTTAAGAAATTAAGAATTGTGATCTTTTTTACATACAATTGTAGAAGTTCTAGAAACCACTAGAGAATGTTATCAATTAATATCTTAAAATGACAGTGGTAACTGGAATCGCGAGTCATGAATGTATATGAAATTACTCCATTATATTATACAAACTCAATGCACAGATGCAACATCTTTTCGCTTAGCCAATATTTAACATTGCGAAGACTTAATGTTATTCATTTATACAATGTTTTCACAAGCAGATTCGGAGGGTCTCAGAGTGCTTGGACATACCTCATCAACAGAATGAACATTGTCGCTGTCAGCCGTGTACATCACACAATCCTGATAAAGTGAAACGAGTATTAACTAAACTTGATTGGTCATTGTTTCAACTTTCAAACTACTAGGAACTATAATCCAACACCATCAATAATTATTCAGACTAATTTATTCGCAAGCATTTCTTGTAAGAGGAAAAACCACCAAAATCCAACAATTCAGAGAATGTGCCCTATCACATTATTCATATCTTTTTGACATCAAACAAGAAACTCAACCGTTCATCATCCCCACAACTAGAATAGATAAAATTTATGAAACATGGGTCTTGATTCAAATTGTGAAGGATTTAGCTCCACTTATCTTTTCTATTTACCATAAAACACTGCAGACTACAGGGCTCAAAAGAGCACAAGCACATTCTTCAGAGTTCAAAAGTAGCATATGTACCATTTTCGAGTTCAACAATATGTGGAGAGGATTAGAACCTTTGACTTTTTGGTCTAGGGCTTAACCACCTCAGCTACACTCCGATTGGCAGAAAAGCATATGTACCAATTTTTTATAAGTGACATGTACCGTCAATACTAAACTTAACAACAAAGCTCAACAATTCAATCTTTGTTTAGAGCATGTTATCTTCATTGCTATCTCTTGGTGTAAATTGTATAAATTATTCCATTCATATAGTTTTGATTCTCTATTGACGAATTGAAAATGTATTTTGTAACTCCTTTCGTCTGGGGCTTCTTTCCTTCTCCCTTTTGTAATTCCATACATCAATGAAATTATTTCTTTATCAAAATAAATAAATAAATAAATTAATTAATTAAAGAGGTAAGCAGCTTTCATCTAACTTACTCCACAAAAAGGTGAGATAGTTTCTGGTTCCCCGTCCTGAAAGTGAAACAGCCCACCTCCGAATTCAACTCCATAACTATTCAAGTAACACACTGCCTTTTGCCAAACACATGAAGATAACTATCAGCTAGAGTGCTGTAATGATAGAGCCGAAAATACCAAATGAATTTCAGGGAGAAGGTAAAGAAATTGGAAAAATAGAAAACCACCGTCCCCCTTGCCAGAAGGAAAAAATGGAAAAGAAAAACTCGAGAGAGAATATACTGTAGAGGAAATAAATTAAAAATATGAAACAAAAATTGAAATGAAAGAATAGCCCATCAAGGAATAGCAAGAATGACGTCAACTTTCCCAGGAAAGATTGGTCCACATACTGAAAAGTCACGTTGTTTTAGATAGGGTCTGTTATCATCACTATGCCATCCAATGCTTGCTCCCCTGGTCCAGCTGAACTATGAAAAAATGTTAGAAGAAAAATACGAGTTCTACCATGCTAAATTTTCCTGAAAAGAGTAAATCAAATGAAGTATTGGAAAAGACCTAAATAGAGAGAAAAGCCCATTTAAACCAAAAAAAGAAAGAAAGAAAGAAAGAAAAGGAAAAAAGACAGAAAAACAGAAAAACAAACCCATTAAAACCCACCAAATAACAATTAGTAAAAACTTTATATTTCTTTAAAGCAATCCTAACCCTCGCTCCTTTGACCTTTCCTTTTCCCCCTCCCCCATTTTCCTGTTTTTCCTTCTCCTCCCCACCTTCTTTCAATCTTCCTTCCTCTCAGATGGACTTCACTGACCGACTTTGACTTGCATCTTTGTCGACCGTCTTTTTCAAACATGCCGAGAGAATGGTCGCTATTTATGGCCTGTTGGGGCGTGTGTAACCTAATGAGTTTTGTGGGGTGAATGAAATAGTAGGGTAGGGTGTTTAGAGAGGTGGAAAGGAAACCTAGTGAGGTTTGGTCTTCTGTTCGCTTCCATGCTTCTCTGTAGGCTTCAATTTCAAAGACCTTTTGTAATTATTCTATAGGCATTATTTTGCATAGTTAGATTCATTTTTGTAGAGGGAGTTCCCTTTTCTGTGGACTTGGTTTTTTTGTATGCCCTTGTATTCTTCATTTTTTCTTTATTAACGTTGTTGTTTCCATGAAAAATTAAAAAAAGAAAAGGTTTGGTTTTTTATGTGCAAATGGGTGTGTCTAGTGCATGTCTTCACATGTCCAAAATCAGAGAGCGAGAGAAAGACAGGAAAAAAAAAGATATGAAGAAGATATGAATTTTCTCGCATGTCAAACACGTGTCCATGCTCCCTATGCAACATGTCACATTCGTACCCAGTAAAAGATGAATCGCATCTATACTCCCAAGTTGGCTAACAAGGGATGCAAGTGTGATTTTGGAATGTAAATCAGATCTATCAACCCAAAAACAATTGGGAAGTCTAAGAAAGATAGTTGATATCAAAGGTTGGCGTGACCCAGGCCCAATTGACAGACATTCCAATAAATTGATGAAGTGGCCTTGGTGAATAGAGGCATCAAAGTGAAAAAGACCAAGGTAATCGCCAAGGTCAAAGTTCAAGTCTTCAGCTTGACTGAAAGCTTGAATTTCACTTAAATTCATCCATTTTTGAAATGGAAACATAACTTTTCATTGAAATAATGAAATGGGACTAATATTCAAATTACAAAAGAGAACACTAAACATAAAGGTATCAAAAGCTTGCCAATACAAGAAGAGAAAATCAAAACTAGACCAAGATAATAAATTTAAAAAGAGAGAGAGAGAGAGAGAGAGAGGGGGGATAAAAACTTTGACATGAAATGAGACTTCTTCTAGGACAGCTTGAATACTGAAGAAACCAAAAGCCAGCTTCTTGACACTTAACTATCAACCATTCTTTGACCCTCTTTCGACATCAAGATCAAAATCTTCAAGATTACCAAAATCCTTCTCAAAACGCAACAAGCTATAAAACCACCCAAGCTGCCAATAAATCCCAAATAAGCAAACAAACGTCCCAAAACTTCTGAAATCTTTAAATGCAGTGAAAAGTAATCTGTTGCAAGAACAATCAAACACCATGCAACTCCTCATAGATTAAAAGAAATTGCTCCGACGACCCGAATAATTCATGAAATGGTCTTCATACTGAGTAAGAACAATCAAATTACCAACTGAGATGAATGGTGGGATGCTTTGAAAAATTAAAGGCTGCAAATTTCGACTAGGGAGGAAAACTTGGAGGGTATTTGAGATGGAGAAAGAGGAGAAAAGCGAACTAAATTGACCTGACTAACCTCCTTTTGAGCTGAACAATCAAACAAGACAACAAGATCTTCTCCAAAGTTCTCCTCAAGAAGGGAACCCTCTAAGTTTGGATTCAAAAAATTTAGCTCTAGCTCTTCACTGCTAACACTAACATCTGAATCATCTTCTCTATCAATTTGAACTGAGTAACAACAAGAGCTAACTTGTTGAGGAACACTCTGTATTAATCGGTGCTTTGAATTCAAAATAGAGAGAGAGGAGAGCTTGAAGTCTTGTTACAGGGGAATAAGTGTTGAAGAATTGTGATTGGACTTAGACAAAGGAAAATCTTGGACTTGGGCTTGTACACAGGCAACTTCAGTAAGATCATTATTAACGTCAGATACCTTGGATGCAAGGGAGGAGCACCTTTTCGAGTATAATACCGAGGGAGAGCTTGAATAAGCTTCTTGGGAGCCTTAACAAAATTTATAGAATCTATCTTCCTTAGGAACAATTCTTTGAGTTGGAAGAAATGATGAGTGTTACCTCTTAGTTGAAGTGGAAGTGCTTGATTGTCTCTTACGTCTGGGGAAAAGTTCACATAGCTTGCTCATCCTTTGGGCCAAGCATGGATGCTTTACAGTTATATTTCTTATGGTGCCTGTTTTGTTTGTTTGCTGAGTTTATAGAATTTTTAAGCCTCGGACTTTACCAAGAAGATCATCCTTGGAATTTGCCAAGATGTTCAGTTTTCGGCATAGTGGGAGACAAGATTATTGTTTTGTCTCCAAGTGAGAAATTGTTAGATCTTTTTCCCATTTTGTGGAGAAAAAATGTCCATGGCACACTTGTTTTATAAGGCTCAACTCAAATTGATACAGCGTCTAAACTACTTGTATTACTTGATATGTTGAACATACAAGTTATGGACCCTAATAAGTAATGCGCTTCAATTTCTAAATGGCGACGGTACCATAGTCATCAGACTCTGCGAGACAAAAACAACCACAAGAAAACGACTTATTACAATCCTTTGAATCTATTTCCTCACAGGTCTTCATCTTTTACTCCCTATGTTCATTCTTCAAATGTTAGAACTGTATGCAAAAATAGACAACAACCCATTTCAACATTTACACATAAGGAGGAAGAAGAAGAACCTGATCAAGCCAGTGAACTCGACAAAGAGTTCATAATGACAACCAAAGAATTCCTCCGCTTTCTCCTTCAACCTCTCTGTCATAAAAAATTGAAGTCAAATCAAAATTACACATAGACGTTACCAAAAGAGACTAATGATACAAATCGAGGAAGGGGCGGTTTTACCTCTAATTGGAACAAAAGGCATGATCAAATGAGCAGAGTTAGTAGCAACAAGATGCAAAAGAGTGGTGGAGAAGACGTTTGGTCTATAACCCACCGTACAGCAGCTCTTATGAATGAACTCCAGTTCCCTGCATTCTTCACGGGTTAAGAAATTTTCCAGAATAAGACGCCGCCGCCGCCGCCGCCGGCTCTCCACTTCGTCTCCCATTTTGGTCCAATTCTCCGTCTCTTCTAGCTTCAATGGCAGTAATCGAACAAAATGCCCTTGAATATCGAAATTATAGCGTCTATATATACAAAAAAAAGTCAGATACAAAACAAAATTGTGTGAAATATGGAAAATATTGTTGAACTATGATGTTTGAGCACCAATTCTAAGGATCCCAAGAACTAAGAAGTGACAAATGGAGATCAAATGAATTCGGATACAAGAATACCCAAAGCGATACCCGGCTACAGGCACACGAAATATCCAATATCGATGTACCGCGTAGGAGCTCCAGTACCCAGCGCCATTGATGAACCTATTGGGAAATTGTCCGAAATAATTGCAAGCTGTCAGTTCGATAATGTTTGGAATAACTCCACGATTCGAATAAATCAAATTAAATATAAAGATTGGGTTAATTAATTTTATTCTTGGATTAGATTGAGTTAAACTTTTAGTTAAAAAAAATTTAGGTTGACCAAATCTAATCCAATCCAAATTTTATATATATTAATAATATATATTTCTTTTTATTTATAGTTTAATTAATTTATGAATTTTTAATATTTTTTAAAAAATTATTATGATCTTTGTCTTTGTTGAAAGTTTGCAATAAATATCATAGATATTTTGTATTTAACATTTAATTTTATGAGATTGTAGTAATCAGTGTATATAAATTTATATATTTTTAATTAAAAATAAAAAATAAGTTATAACCTGACAATCCAACCCAATCAATTCTAGGGTTGAGTTGGGTTCGATTTAAGACTTTATTTGAGTTGTTTGAGTTGCCAACAACTCAATCTACTCAAATTTTTAGGTTAATTCAACACCTTCAACCCAATTTAATTAAATTCAACTCACTTATACCTCTAATATTTATTGTTTATGAAGACATCGAAATTGAAAGATTTTTAATATTTTAAAAAAAATAATTAAAAAACAAAACTTGTTTTTAGTAAAAATTTCTTGTTTCATTTTTTCTTTAGTAATTTTATTCTTTTTTCCTCTTATTTTATAGTTTCATCCACGATCATGTGACGTGTCTTTCTCTATCCTAAATGCAACCACCAACAAGCCAAAGTTGCAATAGGTTCTTTTGGCAACACGATAATATATAAACTAGAAACCAGAAACGGTTTTTTTTTTATTTCACAAATTTGAGTCAATTTTAAGAAACGTTTCTTAAAATTTAAAAATGAGAAATAGGAAACGAGAACATTATCAAATAGACCTTAATAACTTTATTTGTTTTACACAACTTCACTTTTTAAAACACATGAGATTTCTAATACTCTTCATGTAGGGGAATTTTATACCTAGATGATGAACAATTCTAATTGATTAATAAATCAATATCAATTAATCATTATCTTAACTATTTAATATAAAATTTTATCATTAAATATTAATATTCTAGTTAATTTAATGGTCAAATATACGTTTGGTCCTTAAGATTTGAAGTTAAGGTATATTTGCTCCTTGAAGTTGAAAATAGACACTTTAGTCCCTCACGTTTGCTAAACACTTCTAAATGGTCCCTCATTTAACTTTAAGTTAATGGAATGCATACTCGATTGTTGTGTGTTGATGTTGACGTTAATTATATTTGGTGATGTGTCAATTGTATTGAATTAGTTGAAAACGGAATTAAAATAACCTTTAAAAGGATAAAAATAAATTGTTTACAAAAATACATATAGCCCTAATTGTCGTACAAAAAGCTTCAAAATGTGAACCTTCGTAGTGTTGTCAACCGGAGTGCCCACCCCATCTGTGTTTTTTCTGCATGGGTTATGTCCACCAGGATCCACTTGTTCTAGTTTTAAGTGAAAAAGAATTGTAAAATTATGTTAAGTCATACCCCTCTTCTTTGTCTTGTCACTACTACAATTGAAAGTTGGTATTGGAGTTGTCAAACACCTCCTCTAATTAGTCTTGTCATTCTTTGATTTATTTGTAACGATCTGACCGTTCTAGAATTCTCACAAGGGTCGTTACTATCAAATGCACATTTTCATTCAAACATGTTGACCAATAAAACATAAATCTAGTGGAAAGGGGATAACTATTTCAAACCAAATTATCAAATTAATAATTAAATTAAATAAACAAAACATTTAATCGGGGTCCCCTAAAAACATTTTCGAAGAAAATTTCTAAAATAATAAAATATTCTATCTGACAATAAATTCAAATTTCAAAACGATCATAAAACTATAAACATAGATTAAGTGGAAGCAATTTGCTTTTTTCCCCATACATCTCTATCACGGGTTCCGTTTGTCACTCGCTGGCCTATTTCTGTCATTACCTGAAAAACATAGAGGAAGAAATTATGAGAGTAAAAATACTCAATAAATGACCCAGTATTGGGTCCTCTAGGTAACATGTTAATCATTTTATCTACGCATTGGTGTACAATCATAACATATCAATTGTGATCCTGGAGGTCACATATCAAACATAAACGTGATCCCAAAGGAACACTTATCAGTCAAAGGTATGTAACCCGAAGGTACGCATATTAGTCAAAGGCGTGTATCTCAAAAGTACACATATCAGTCATAGGTGCAGTCTCGAGGGAGAAATCATTAGTCATAGGTGTGTATCCTAAAGGCACACAAACAGTCATAAATGTGCATATAAACAGTCATATAGCGTACGCCACCTAGATAAAATGTTAACAGTTACCATATATACTTAGCATGCATCAATCCACATAAATATTCTATCATAATCACATCCATCTAATTCAGGAAAATTTTACCAGAACGTCCCCAGTCACCATAACATAACATCACAATCAAAACAGTCCATATCATTAAGCCAAACAGTCCAATTATCATCATGTAGTTGGGACGACTGGTTCGAAGGCGAACCAATAATAAGACACTTACCTCAATTAAGTTTGAATTTTAGTCCAAATCAACTATCCTGTATGAACCTGAACCAAACCTAAAACAAAAGCCAAAATTAGTGTAACCTCCTTTATGCTCAAATTTGAATCACAATTTACCTCAAAGGCATTTAAGAAACTTACCTAACTTGAGGCTTAATGGCAACACCACCTTCAAACTTGCCCTCAGCACAACTTTGAATTCGACATCGAAATTTGCACGTTAGAACTCAAAATTACAGCATCATATCTCAGTCCAAAAAGATTCCAAATTTTGTACTTACTAACAAACACCCAAACTCAATCGTAACACCTGATGAACAACACGATAACGACCTTCAAGCCTTGAATTTAAAAATCAAACGGAATAATTACTCAAAAGACCCATTTTAAAGGTCCAAAATGGCAAATGACTCAGCTTTTGAAAAAAAAATGTCAAATGCCCCTTTGTTGATGTCATGACCACATGAAGTTACATTATTGCCCTTCTTTTTTCTTTTTCCTCTCGGTGCAAGAAATCTACCTCTACATGTCATCTTCTTCTTATCTGGCTTCTTCTCCTTTGTATGTCTTCTTCTTCTTTTTCTCCAGCACGACGAGTCCATGCGAGCACCTTCGATGTGACCAACTTTGATGAGCAAGAGACGAGAGAGATGAGTAATTTTGTGAGTGATGAAACGAAGAAAGAGCGAGACGAACTAGAGCGAGAGACATAGTGATTTGTGAGTGAAAAAAATAAGAGAGAGCGAGAGACGAGCTAAAGCAAGACGAGTGAGACGAGAGATATAGTGATTTGTTAGTGAAAAAATAAGAGAGAGCGAGACGAGCGAGCATTGGGATTGGTTTCCTAAATTTTCTGGTAGTCTCATAGTTTGTAAACTCTGTAAACATATTGTGTTAATAAAATTTATTGTATAAGCATTTACTCAATCCAATAAACTAAGATCCTTGGTTATTTTATGTAAATTTAAATAAGTATGTAGAGATATATAGGTGGATCTTGTTTAAATTGATAATCTAAATGGTATGTAGTATATGGATAAAAGAGGGATATCTTATTCTGGTGACACTACGGATACGACCCTCTTTGTAGATGTTACAAGTGTTGTAAAGTGTACAAATGGTCTGATCTTAATCATTCATGTGGAGACATGTGAGCGGGGGTATCCTATTAAAGGAGTTTGTATAAGACCAGACCACGAAATGTTAGTCTCTTTATATAATGTCGTTGATAATAGAGACTTACATTTCACTAGGAAGACCATAGGTGACATGACCTGAATCCTGAGTGAGTTGAGAACTCCTACTTGTGAGGGCGGTCCTTTGATTTATATGGGTGAGAGTGACTAGATTGCCAACTCAACAAGCCTACGATTTTAGGGATTCGTCTGATTGGGGAGTTGGGAACTTAGCTACACAAGACAGAATTCACTCCTTCCTCAAAGCAGAGGTAAGTAGATAAATTGCTTCCTTAACGGCTGATTCTGGGTCTTGAACATAGCGCCATACCCTCTCTTGGGAAGAGAGGACTCAACCATAGTGGGACTATGACTTATTGTTCATTAGAGGAATCATTGGTACTTAAAGAGTTAGATGTAACTACAGGGGTAAAACAATAAATTGGCCCAGCTATACTTACGAACGATTTGTGAAGGGTCATCGCACTGTTGATTGGTTATATCCAATGGACACATAAATATATCTTTAGTGCGAAGGGTGCAACTGTCGGTCTTTAGTGGAGTGATCGGTAGTTAATGGATAGTAGATGTTGTGATTAAATAGTTTAGTCAATTATTCACGTACCATTGGAGCTTTAAGCTAAAGGTCCATAAGGTACCCTTGGTAGCTCAATAGGTTCAAGATGAGAATCAAATTTTGGGTTAGTTTAAGTGTTCAAATTAACAAGAGGGAATTTGATTATATGTGATATAATTAAATTAATTAAATTATATGTGATATAATTGATATGATGTATTTGATACTGAATGAAATCTAAATAAACATCCTTTAAGCAGTGGAAGTAGATCGTTCCAAATCCCATTGAGAAAGAAACAAACAATTACAATCTAAACAAAAACGAACAGATTATGCATAAACAAAAATTATAGCATGCTACTTAGAATTGAAGATACAAGGGATAGAGTATACAAACCTTTGAAGAACTCTTCTTCAAGTATCCCTCGATCATTCAGCAACTCGTTCAATTAGCATGAACTCGAACCAACAATCAGAACACAATCTCAACGAACGTTTGAAAGAACCTTTATCCCAATTGAGTCCAATTCGAACCTCGAACTGAATTAGAACACCACCACAACTGTTACCTTGTTATTTTCGATGTGAGAATCCAGGAGTTGTGGGCTCTGTATGATCTTTTATTGGGAGGTAGATGACTGAGTAAGTGGGAGATGAGGCTATCTATCGTATAGACGAAATACTAGATCGTTTAGTAAACCGAAGCATATCGTTTAAACTTTGCTACTCGATCATGTAGTAATGATCAATCGAGTAACTATCGTATAGTAAACTCGTAGTTGGATCGGGTATGCTCTCTATGCGATCGTTTAATAAAACACTTTTACTTGATCGCTTTTTTGTGAGTTTTTTCGAATGAATCAACTTCTTGCAAATTTTGGAAAACCAAAATCCTTTAATCTCACAGTTACCATAACTTCCAATAATCTCCCACTCAATTGGATTATTAGAGAACAAGAATAATTAATTATCACATAATTAATATATTATAAATAAACATAATAACCAATTTATTGTAGGAAATCGGAAACGAGATTTCCATGAGCAGCGGAACGAGACTATTCCAAATTACAATCATGAATCAACAAAACATTTATAGTCGACTTCAAACAAACGGTTATGCGATTCATACAGAAATTATAGCATGTAAAATACAAAGGAACAAAGAGTAAAACTTTACACACATAGGTAGAAGCGTCTCCATGCTCCGATGCGCACTCTGATCGAACAACAACGATCAAGAACACTCGATCTACACGACCGCAACACCGCACGAACACTTCGCGCTCGTCCTCAACGATCTCCTCAGTTATGAACTCCTCTACAACAGCGAACGAACACCACGCTCGTCCTCAGCGACACGAATCACCTCCACAGCACCACGAACGGTCTCCAGAAAACCTAGACGGTGTCGAGTTGAGTCTGACACCACTAACAAGGCGACCTTGGTATTCATCGGTGTGAGAATCCAAAGGGTGGGCTCTGTTCGAACTTGGTATGAGGCAGACGAACGGAGGAAACAATGATCGCGTACACGACTGGACAAGTGGGAGATGGCTAAGACCTATCGTATAGGTCGATGCTCAATCGTTTAGATAAAGCTATGCGATCGTCTAGCAAAAGCTATGCGATCGTTTAACTCGGTCTGTCGCATACAGACTCTGCACGATCGTTTACCTTAGGCCAGCGATCGTCTAGCAAAGCTATGCGATCGTTTAGTAAACATTGTACGATCGTTTAGCTCGCACTTATACGATCGTTTAGCTCGCCCAGCCGTTGTTTAGTAAATCCGAATTTACTTGACGACTTCTTGAGTTTCTTTTTCGCGAAGAGAAAACTCAAAAAACTTTTCAAACTTTTGTAAAAAAAACTTCTTTTTCAAAATAGGAAACCACTTTCCTTTTAAACTCACGGTTATCATGATCCAATAACCACCCACTACTTTGGTTATTTACAAGAAAAAAGTATTAATTATCTAATAATTAATATTATTATAAATATAAATGATAACCAACTTATCATACTATATTTATAACCTATAGTTTTAATATTTCATCTCATGAAACATATAAACCATAGTTATTTTTCTATTCCATGGTACTTAATGTAAATCTCATTTACATCAATCCTCCACTAGATGTATCTTATACATCATATCGATTATTTCATATATAATCAAAATACCTCTTGTCAATTTGAACATTTCAAATCAACACCAAGAACTGATTCTCAACATGAATCCAAGCTACCAAAGGGATCTCATAGACCTGTAGATCTGAAGCTCCAACAGTACGTGAATAACTGACTAAACTCTTTAGTCACGGGATCCGCCATTCGTTAACTGCCAGACACTCTACTAAAGACCAACAACTGAACTCTCCTCACTACAGATATATTATGTGTCCATCTTAACCAATCAGTAGTGCGACAACCCTTCACAGATTGCTCGTAAGTACAGCTGGGCCAATAGCCATTATACCCCTGTAATTACATCTGTCTCCTTAAGTACCACTGATCCCTCTAATGAACAAAAGTCATAGTTCTACTATGTCTGAGTCTTCTCTTCCAAAGAGAAGCTGTGGCCACTATGTTCAAGCCCCGGAATCAGCCCTTAAGGGAGCAATCTCTCTACTTATCCCTACTTTGGGAAAAGAGTGAATTCCATCTTGTGGATTGAGTTCCCAACTCCCAAATCAGACAAGTCCCCAAAAAGGTATGCATATTGAGTTGGCAATCTAGCCACTCTCACCTATACTAATCAAAGGACCACCCTCAAAGGCATGAGTTCACAAAACACTCAGGATTGAGGTTGTGTCACCTATAGTCGTTTAGGTGAGATGCAAGTCTCTAATATCAACAACATTATATACAGAGTCTAGTCATCTTGTGGTCCAGGTCTATACAAACTCTTTGTATAGGACACCCCCGCTCCACGTCTCCACACGAATGGTCAGGATCTACCATCTGTAGTAGTTTACAACACTTGCAAACCTCTACAAAGCGGGTACTATCCGTAGTGTCACCAGGATCAGGTATCCCACCTTAATTCTTATACGACAAACCTATTTAGGTTATCACTTAAGGCATGATCCACTTGTATATCACATATACATGCTTAAGTTCACATAAGATAACCAATGAGCTTTGTTTATTGGATATGAATAAATGCCAGAATTAAATAATACTTATTTTATTCATTGAACAATGTGTATCTTTACAAAACAACGAGACTCTGGGAGAATTAGGACACTAATCCTAACAATCTCCCACTTGTCCTAATGACTTGGGAGACTAATGTACAATACAATATAAAAATGTACAATATACAATAAACTAGGGCATACCCCAGTATCTTCTCCCACTTGCCCTAGACAAGATACCACGTGTCCTACAGACCCAGACTTTCCAGGTGACCCTCGAACACTTTAGTTGTGAGGGCCTTTGTAAAGGGATCAACAACGTTGTATCCCGTAAGGATTAAATCCTTAGCTCCATACATAAGTATGTAGACCCTCGTTCTCCGAAGATACTTGAGGATCGTCTTAACCGCCGTCCAATGATCAAATCCTCCATTGCTTTCTTAAAAGACAACGGATCCTCGACCCCATCATTCGTAATGATGTTTTGGGGTTCAGTCAAACCTATGTAGCGATTCGATGGGTTCATTACCCTCCCACTACATCAAGGCAGTCTCAACTCTTAAGCTGGTTGACTAGACGTCCCGACCTCAACAACTCTTGTTGAACCCTCAGCAGTCTCAGTCTCACTTGAGATCTCATATAAAATGAGCTTATTTCATGGCTTATGATCCCTCGTGTGATCTTCTTCCAAGAAGATAGTATTAGTGGAAACAAACACTTTGTTCTCACTTGGATCATAGAAGCATCCTCCTCTAGTTTCCTTAGAGTAACCCACAAAGAGGCAAACCTTCGAACACGGTTCCAACTTCTTTGGGTTAGTCACTAGCACATGTGTCGGACAGCCCCAAATCCTAAAAGTGGCGTAACCTACCTTTACAACCTCTCCATAACTCAAAAATTATTTTAGAAACACTTTTTGAGGGAACTGCTTTTGAGGAGGCAATTGTATCTGATTCGAAGAAACAATGGAAGGATGTTATGGAAGAAGAGTTGTTCTCGTTGCAGAAGAATTAAACATGGTCATTGGTTCCAAGGCCTCCTAATCAGAAACTCGTTCAGTCAAAGTGGATTTATAAAATCAAGCCAGGTACAAGAGGTGATAGCAAGCCTAGGTATAAGGCTAGACTGGTAGCTAAGGGCTACACTCAGAAGGATGGGGTTGACTTTCATGAGATTTTCTCTCTGGTGGTGAGGCATTCATCTATTCGATTAATTTTATCTATTGTTGTTCATTTTGATATGTTTGTTGAACATATGGACATCACCACAGCTTTCCTTCATGGAAAATTGGAGGAAGTGATCTACATGGCTCAACCTAAGGGCTATGAGGTGAAGGAAAAGGAAGACATGGTTTTTCGTCTTCACAAGTCCATCTATAGACTGAAGTAATAATCAAGATAGTGGTATATCAGGTTTGACACCTTTATTCTGAAATAGGGGTTTCATAGGAGCTCATTATGATGCCTGCGTGTAATGGAAACTATCATAGAAAGGTACATATATTTATCTACTTCTGTATGTAGATGATATGATCCTGGGGTCTAAGGATTATTCTAAAATCTTGTGATCTCAAGAAATAGTTGAGTAGTGATTTTGAGATGAAAGACTTAGGTGAACTGAAAAGGATCCTAGGAGAGTTATGTGCATAAATTGCTTGAGAAGTATAATATGTCTTGTTGTAAGGTAGTTTCGACACCCTTAGTATCTCATTTTAAGCTTTCTTCATGTCAGTGTCCTGTTACTGAACAAGAAAGATTAGAGATGTCTAATATTCCCTATTATAATTCTGTTGGAAGTATTATGTATTTGATGTTTTGTACTAGGCCTGACTTGGGATCTGCTATGAGTATGATAAGTAGGTTTATGTCAAATCCTAGGAAGGAACATTGGAATGCAGTTAAATGGGTGCTTCGATATTTGAAAGGTAGTGCCAGTGTACAATTTTATTTTAGAAGGGATTGTGATAAATCAACACTATTGGAAGGTGATAACTTGAAGAAATACAAGTTATTTATACCATCTTATTTAGAATATGCGGCAAAAGGAAGGAAAAAGTTGCATCGAATATATAGAAATTAACTTAGAAATGCAAAGGTTGTAAAATGGCAAAAGCACACCCACTGACCCCATTGCGATGGTAAAAAGGGATGTCCAAGTCTTTGTTTTACAGGAAACAGGTATCACCGCATGCAACGATCGCTCGAGGACAAAAAGAGCAACGCATTCGCACCGCATGCGACGATCGATCGTGGATAAAAAGAGTGATGCATTCATGGGGATTTCTGAAATTGTATAGCTTTTCTGTTGTACGATCTGACAAATTGAATGTGGAGCAGAGCGGAAGTTTCTACCAAGCCTCGGCAAAAAAAGTAACTTTTCAGAGTGGGACCACTGACGAAGGAGGTGCTAAGGTCTATAAATAGCTACATCAATACCAAAGGAAGGAGGTTGGTCTGAAGAGACATTCATAGAGAGTCCGAGAAATAGACAAGACAAGTCTGAAAGGAAGTCTCAGGAGCCAGAAATTCATTTACAATCACGAAGAAAAGCTCTATGCAAGAGTCATTTCTACCTAGGGAACTATCATGAGAAGGAAGTTCTCCACTCACTCCTCCTACATGCAGGCAAGCAAAACAACTCCGATCGGGATCTGTGTCAAGACATTGACACCCTATCCTCATTTATTCTTACTTTCTGTTCATCAACTATTATTCATTTCTGATCTTTCATTCATCTATCTGTAACAAACGCTTTATCTTTATACGTAATATCATTATCATGTTCATCTTCATCTCTCTGTTCACCACCATCCATTCATCGTCCATTTCTCTCACCATGTCTAACTAATCCTCCAGGGTAAGAGGGAACGATTAAGCGAGTAAGTTAATCCATGTTGAAGAAGTCAGCTAAGTTTAGCTAACGTATGCTCAACGACATCTTCACTTTTGAGAGCAGAAGTGAAAATGTTAATCCACCTTTCGAAAGAAGGTTGATAGAATGCGTTAACTAAAGCAAGAAGTATTTCCAGAGATGGAAACAACCTTGCAATCGCAACATTCATCCCTATTCACCATAGAGATATGGGAACGCGACTGATCACTGAGAGATATAAGCCAAGGGAAGGCGGAACCTTAGTTGCGTCCTCAACAGGATTGACAAACTGGCGATGATCTTTCCCCCAACCCGTTCTCATTCTGATACTTTTCACAATACTTGCCATTGCATTCCCTCATACACTTGCACAACTTCACATTTATTCATTTATTTGTTTATTTATCTGTTCGCTGCATTTTTCTTTTCAAACACAACACACTATTATTTTGATTTCAGTCGCATTTATCACATCAATGTCGCATCTAGCATCGTAATCCCCGTGTTCGACCTCGGATCACTCTGAGAAACTTGTAGTGGAATTATACTTGATTTCAACGCAAGAAAACTTGTAACACACATACACTACATGAACACATTCTACAATGTTTTGTAGCATCGCATATATTATCTAGAAATGTGATTAAGACAAAGAAACATATATCATACACATCATCAATCTTTGCAGTGGCATTACGTCCGCCGCAAAGCAACAAGCATTTGACTCATGAACAAGTTTTTGGCGCTGTTTCCAGGGACTGGCAACTTTAGTGCTGAATATTTTTGTGATATTGTGTAGGATAGATTTCTGGAGTATAGTGTGCTTAACCGAAGAGCAGTTGATGGTGCATGAATATTGGAACAGATCCAGAATTCAACGCCGACCCAGAAATCGAGAGAACCTTTCGCAGGAGAGCACGCCAAAACCGTACTAGGCGTAGAAGAAATATGGCGAACAATAACAATGAGAGGCCTGAAGGGAATCAGGGAATGAATCGGCCGCCATAAGACCCAATCTTTCTAGCCACTGACCACAACATTCCTATGAGGAACTATGTGGCACCCAATTTATACGATTTCTCGTCGGGTATAGCAAGGCCTACAATAGAGAAGAACGCCAGATTCGAAATTAAGCCTGTCTCTATCCTGTCTCTTATACACATCTAGATGTGTATAAGAGACAGGTAGAGGAGAATGCTAGATTCGAAATTAAGCCTGTCATGCTCCAAATGATTCAGAATGCGGGTCAGTTTGGAGGTTTGCAAGGAGAGGACCCACATGCACATCTGACCAGTTTTGTTAAGATGTGCAATACATTCTCCATTCCTGGCATGACTCCCGAAGACATCAGACTCTATCTTTTTTCTGTACACACTTAAAGATGAAGCAAAAAAGTGGGCTCATTCGTTGGAGCCAAATGAGATAAATTCTTGGGATCAGTTGGTTGAAAGATTCATGAAGAAGTTCTTCCCCCCCACCGTCAAGGCAAGAAGACGACGGGAAGCGTTAAATTTTGAACAAGCAGAAAATGAAACTCTGAGCACCGCATGGGTGTGTTTTCAACGATTGGTGAAGAACTGTCCGCATATTAGGATTCCTGATTTCGTCCTCATGGAAAATTTTTATAATGGCCTGAACAAAGCAACGCAATAAGTTGTAGACGCCTCCGTAGTAGGAGGGTTTATGGATAAAATGTAAAATGAAGCAAAAGTCATCCTAGATATGCGAAATACGGATGACTGTGTTGATGACATATATAGAGGCGAAGGCATGGAACGAAGGAAAAAAAAGAGCACCATTGTACTAGTGGATACAATGACCACGCTGGCCGCCCAGATGGCCGCAGTCACCTCGCTCCTCAAAATCAAGGAACTCTCTCTCAGAGTGTTGCGCAAGCTAATGCGCTGACGCAAGTGGCAGCAATAAGCTATATACAATGTGGAAAGGGTCATTCAGTGGAAGTCTACTCGTCAAACCAACAATCAGTATATTCTATCCATAACAACCCCTTCAGCAACACATATAACCCAGGTTGGAGGAATCATCCCAACTTCAGTTGGGGAGGGAACACTAACCAGGGAGGCCAGAGGAATCTGCAATCAAATTATTTAGAAAATAGAGGAAATCCCCCAGGCTTTCATCACCAGGGTCAAGGCCATAACAATTATTAGAACAGACAATCACACAACCAACCCTCTTTATCCAACACTTCATCCAATTCATCGTTCTTAGAAGTACTGCTAAAAGAGTACATACAAAAGAATAATGCGCTCATTCAATCGCAAGCATCTTCCATTAGGAATTTGGAGGTGCAGGTCGGGCAGCTTGCAACTGAATTGAAGAATAGACCACCTGGTATACTACCTTGCAGCTCAGAAACGCCCAGATCTAAGTGGGAAAGAACAATGTCAAGCGGTGACATTGAGAAGTGGTAGAAAGGCGGTCCTCGTGTCAACAGTACACGAATCAGTAGGACGATCAGAAGAAGTAATCATCAACAATGACCACTCGATTATAAATAGCAGAACCACGAGTTTGGAAGCAACGACCACTACGCAGAATGAATCTTCACAGAACCCATAACCAAAGTCATCGCAAACTCTAGCTCCAAGAACATAAAAAGTGAGGGACCTCAAAGAACAGACAAGAAGTACGGCGGGATCCTCCACCATTCCCGTCTAGGTTGAGAAAGAAAGATTATAGTAAGCAATTCAAGAGGTTCCTGGATGTTCTTCAATAGCTACATATTAACATTCCCCTAGTAGAAGTGCTGGAACAGATGCCCAGCTATGTGAAGTTCCTTAAAGATATACTTGCCAATAAGAGGAAGAACGGGGAAAATGAAATCGTCGCACTAACATACGAGTGTAGTGCACTCTTCCAGAACAATATCCTCAAGAAAATGAAAGATCCGAGGAGCTTCACATTGCCATGCTCAATTGGGGGGAAAGAAGTAGAAAATGCGCTCTGTGACTTAGGGGCAAGTATCAACCTGATGCCCTAATCAATCTTCAAGAAGTTAAACATTGACAATGCAAGGCCCATCACAGTCACGTTGCAGTTGGCTGATAGGTCAATAACGCATCTAGAGGGCAAGATAGAGGATGTACTTGTGCAAGTAGACAAATTCATCTTTCCAGCTAACTTCATTATACTGGACTACGAAGCTGACACTGAGGTGCCGATCATATTGGGTCGCCCATTTCTCGCAACTGGGCGCACGCTGATCCACGTACAAAAGGGAGAGCTCACTATAAGAATCGACAGTCAGCAAGCGAAGTCTAATGTTCTCAATGTGTTGAAATACCCAATGATATGGAAAACTGCCAGTATCTTAGGGAACTGTAGGAAGAATAATGGCACAAGTTTCAAGAAGCAACTGAAGAAGAAGAATTTGAGGTTGGTGCAATGATGGAGGAGAGTTGCGCCACAATACAGACTGACCAAGATTTTGAATCAATAAAGTTATCTGAACGATCAACACAACGAACTAAGCCATCCTTNACAATACAGACTGACCAAGATTTTGAATCAATAAAGTTATCTGAACGATCAACACAACGAACTAAGCCATCCTTGGAAAAACCACCCGTGTTGGAGTTGAAGGCGCTACCAGTGCACATCAAATACGTTTACTTAGGAGGCAATGAAACTCTACCAGTTATAACCTCTGCCTCGCTGAGCAAGGAAAATGAGGAAGCACTTATTAAAATCCTAAAGAGATATGCTAAAGCCTTGGGATAGACCTTAGTAGACATTTGAGGGATCAATCCCTCGTATTGCATGCACAAGATTCGTCTTGAAGAGGGAAAAATTGGATTCATAGAGAGGCAGTGCCATTTAAACCCTACCATGAGGGAGGTTGTCAAGAAAGAAATTGTGAAGTGGCTTGATGCAAGTTTCATTTACCTCATATCTGATAGCAGCTGGGTAAGCCCAGTGTAGTGCGTTCCAAAGAAAGGGGGTATGACCGTCGTCACCAATAACAAGAATGAACTAATTCCAACAAGAACAACTATGGGTGGAGGATATGCGTGGATTATCGCAAGCTGAATTTGGCCACAAAGAAGGACCATTTCCCACTACCGTTTATTGATCAAATGTTGGATTGGCTTGCAGGGAATGAATTCTTTTGCTTTCTTGACGGCTATTCAGGGTACAACCAGATCATGATTGCGTCGGAAGATCAAGACAAGACAACGTTCACATGCCCATTCGGCACCTGATAACAGGCGAAAATGCACATTATTACAGCGTAAAGTCATAAAACAATGCAGGATTGCGATGATAAAAATATACAATATTGCATCCAAAAGCATTAAGTTCACAACATTACGATCACATGCATCTATCGCATTAAAACAGTTAACTTATGTATTTTTGTGTAGGAAAATGCGTTGACCAAGGCGGAAATGCGATCAAGGAAATTAACGCATAAGAGATTGTGATCGCAAGGCTATGCAATCTTTGTGTTCGAAAATCTGCTCGAGAAGATGACCGCATAGAGCCGGTGCATCATAGTGGGTGCATCTGGGTGAAAAGCGTAATAAATCATGATGGCACAGAAAATTGATGACGGTCGATTCTAAATTAAGTTGATAAGCCATTAATGACCTACTGTAGCAAATACACTCAACTTTTCGGTGACAAATATTCGGTGCATTAGACAGAGAATTAATGTCATCCCATCAGTGCAATCATAAGAGAGAAGAAGCTTCTCACCCTAAAGCTCTATAAATACCGAGGGCCATCTTCAGTGAAGGAGTTCGTTCAGTTAGTTAGTTCGCCCAGTCTTAGAGTTCTTGTTCTTAGTTTTTTATACTTAGAAAGCGGAGCGAGAGAAGGGAAGAGACACCGAAAGATCGCCCTGGTCAGCTCGAGAGAGAACCCAAAAGGCGTGGAAAAACAGAGAGAGGGCCGACTCTTGCGAGAGCAAGATTATCTTTTGAGCAGAGTAGAGAAAGACAGTGTAAAAGCCTTGGGAAGCAAGAAATTGCTACCAGGCTCTTTATTCTTATTCCGCATTGTCATTCTGTATTTCGATATATATCTATAAAATAGAACTGGCTTATCTACATCTGTTCACTCTCTTTAAAGCACGCATGAGTAGCTAAATCTATCGAATGGGTTGAGAAGAACTTAGCTAACATGACCTAGGATCTTCATTGCATGTGATCATCTTGTCTTTTGTTGCACCCAACACCCTTTAGAGCTATTCGAGAGAGGGTCTAAAGAAAGAACCTAAGACTTGAAAGAGTTAGGTTAGAATCTAGACTCGAGAGAGAAAGATTAGATCTACATAAGCAAGAGATAGAGACTTAGAGATAAGCTCTGTTTGTCATCATGCATCGCATGCACCCTAGAGATAGGTTATGGTATTATGCGGTCGCCTTGTATGTGTGTGTGTCTATCATCATCGTATAGACAAGAATAAAGGCTTATGTGTAAGTTCTATAGACATCATCGCATATATCACATGCGTTCTAAATCTAGAAGTCGTAGCATTTGCATTGAGAGATGATTTGCTGTTGTATGCATGTAGCATGACTGCATAACATGAACGCAATCCTAGGAAGTGTTAGTTGGACCTCTTCTTAACCCGTTCGCCCGCATATTCATCGCATCTTTCGTAATATCAACTCTTTTCTTAACTTCGCCGCATACATTTTATACTGTAAACAGCAAACCAACCAACTCTTTGATTTATTGTTACCGTAAAGTGATCTAAAAATTACTACCGTATATTGTTTTCCTTAGTCCCTGAATTCGACCTTGGGCTTACCAAGAAACTCAATAGGATTTATACTTGGATCTTACTGAGAAAACTTGCATGCTCAACGCATTTCCATCAACGCAATCCCTACCATCATTTCATCGTATAAAATAATGCATTAGCACCTTTGCATTCTGTCACATGCCATTTGGACTTTGCAATGCACCATGCTCCTTCCAAAGTTGATGATGGCCATTTTCTCAGATTTCCTGGAAGAGTCAGTTGAGGTGTTCATGGATGACTTTTCGGTTTTTGGCAACACCTATGAATCTTGTTTATCAAATTTGGAAAGAGTTTTGAAGAGATGCGTAGACAAAAATTTGGTTTTGAACTGGGAGAAATGCCATTTTATGGTAGAAGAAGGAATCGTGCTGGGTCACAAGATATCGAAGGCAGGATTGGAAGTGGATCAAGCAAAAATTGACGCATTTTCCAAGTTACCACCACCAGTCAATGTGAAAACACTTAGGAGTTTTCTGGGACATGCAGAGTTCTATCAAAGATTCATTTGCAACTTCTCTCAAATTGCAAGACCCCTAAGTGTGCTCTTCGAGATTGATCACGAATATGAATGTAATGACTCATGCGTTGAAGCGTTCTACACACTAAGAAATATGCTCATCACCACACCAATTCTGGTTGCGCCCGACTGGACGCAACCATTTGTGCTGATGTGCGACGCAAGTGGATATGCAGTGGGCACAGTCTTGAGCTAGCGAAAAGACAGAGTTTTGCATCCTATCTATTATTCCAGTAAGACACTGAATGATTCGCAAGAAAACTATACAACCATAGAAAAAGAAATGCTCCCAGTGGTGTTTGCCATAGAGAAATTTCGACAGTACCTGATCAGATCGAACGTGGTGGTGTATACAGATCACTTTGCGATCAAATACCTCATGACGAAAAAGGACGCAAAACCAAAACTTATTAAGTGGGTACTACTCCTGCAAGAATTTGACCTAGAGATCAAAGATCGAAAGGGCACTGAGAACCAAGTCACAAATCATTTATCACGTTTAGAAAATTGTAAGTTCAGAAGAGAGAGAAAGAAATTGAAGAGAAATTCCCCGACGAACACCTTATGATGATATGTGATAGCGTCCCATGGTATGCGGATATCGTAAACTTCATAGTTTGCTGCCAAGTACCTGAAGACTATCCATACCAACAAAAGAAGAAGTTGAGGCATGAGGTTAAATTTTATTACTGGGATGATCCATTCCTGTATCGACTCGGACTTGTTCATATTCTACGTCGATGCGTTCCTGCGCACGAATTCAAGCACATTTTAGAACTTTGTCATGAGTCCCCTTATGGAGGACACTTTAGGGGGCAGTGGACCGCCGGAAAAGTTCTGTAGAGCGGCTATTTTTGGCCAACGCTGTATAAGGATGCCCATGCCCATGTTGTGCAATGCAAAAAGTGCTAGAGAACAGGGAATATGTCTAGACGGGATGAAATGCCTTTAACTTCCATCTTAGAGATTGAACTCTTTGACGTATGGGGAATCGACTTCATGGCTCATTTCTGCCTTCAGAGG
The DNA here is from genome assembly GCF_009727055.1 of Benincasa hispida. Classification (NCBI taxonomy): domain Eukaryota; kingdom Viridiplantae; phylum Streptophyta; class Magnoliopsida; order Cucurbitales; family Cucurbitaceae; genus Benincasa; species Benincasa hispida. Next base: position 7,178,497 of record NC_052355.1, read on the forward strand.
GCCATCACTATATTCTGGTTGTAGTTGATTATGTTTCAAAGTGGGTTGAGGCCATCACATGCACTAGAAACGATGCGACCACGGTGGCAAAATTTCTCAAGAAAAACATTTTCGCACGATATGGAACGCCCTGTGAATTAATTAGCGATGAAGGCACGCATTTCATCAATTGCATCATCACCAACTTGTTAATCAAATTTAATGTCAGCCACAAAGTCGTAACTGCTTATCACCCACGAACTAATGGGCAGGCAGAAATCTCCAATCGAGAGATCAAAACCATCTTGGAAAAGGTAGTCAGTACCTCCAGGAAAGATTGGTTGCCTAAGCTTAATGAAGCGCTATGGGCATATAGGACTACCTTTAAGACTCCAATCGGTATGTCCCCATATGCCCTGGTCTTCGAAAAAGCTTGTCATCTGCCTCTTGAGCTGGAACACAAGGCAATGTGGGCAATCAAAAAGCTGAATTTCAATCTGACGAATGCAGAAGTAGTCCAGAAGCTTCAGTTGAACGAGTTGATCGAATGGCGTATGAATGCCTATGAAAATGACAAACTCTATAAAGAACGAAGTAAGAAATGGCATGACAACCGCATAAGAAAAAGGACATTCTTCGTGGGACAACAAGTACTCTTGTTTAATGCACGTTTACGATTGTTTCTAGGTAAATTGAAGTCCCGCTGGTCTGGGCCATTCTGAATCAAGACTATCTTCCCCCATGGCACAGTGGAGTTAACAAGCGAGGATGGAAGCAACACGTTCAAGGTCAATGGTCAAAGAATTAAACCCTACTATGTGGGTAATGTGGAACGACGCAAAAAGACCATCGACTTAGGCAGGCAAGTCTGATCGCCTGCGGGGATGCGCTTGCGGTAACATTGAAAATCCTTTTTAAGCCATATCCATATAAACTATCTTTACTGTTTTTTTACTGCTTTGATAAATTAGTTTTCCTTTCAGTCTCTAGTTGCATTGATTATATTGAAATTGAATGAATGATTTGAGTGAACACCGCAATGTCATCATTATGGTTTTGGGATAAGCATTGCGATGTTGGTGATATAATGCAATGTCAGGTATGCATTGCGTTGACGGGTGTGTCTTGCGTTAATAGATATACATTGCGCCCGTCCTCCAAAAATTTTTAAAAAAATCCCGATCATTACAATTCTCCTTTACATGTTTGAAATTTTTGTGTTTGCAATCATTACAATTCTTTGTGTACTTAGACAATTTTTATATACATTAAGTGGCTATTCTTTCCTTATGTCTTGGCATTTTTATTTATATCATCCTAAAGTTTAAAAACAAACACTTTAGTCCCTCAAGTTTCCTTATCCTTTCTCAAATCTTCTTTTCAAATTTTGACTAAGTGTTTTGTCTTTTCTGTCCAAAACAATGCAATGAGGACCAGAAAGTTGGGGGTGGAAAAGGTTTGAGCAGATGCAATCAAGCGGATGCGTTCATATCAAGCAAATACATTCTTAAAATTAAAAAAAAAAAAAACTTCGCTGTCAGCGCAAGGGAAAATCCCAACCTAATAAGAGTCAAGTCGTGAAAGGAACCTGCTTGTAGTTAGATGTTCGCATGACACCAGTGGGAGCAAGCCAAAACGAAGGTAAGTTACCAGGATCGACGCAATACAAAAAAAAAAAAAACAAAACAAAAAAAAGACTACTCCACTGACCAGATAAAGTGAAAACTTGGATAAGGGACAAGAGTTGAAGTTGAGCTTGGTACACAACCGAAGTTGGATGTTCGCATGACACCCGTGGGAGTAAGCCAAAACGAAGGTTTAACCATGATCAATGCTCTCTATACTAAGACGCAAACCGGGTTATCGCATACGTTGTTTTTACAAGAATAGAAAAAAAAAACATTCTTTTCAAAACAAGAAGAGAACTTTGAGCAGAGGTTTGTCTAAGTTAAGAATAAAGTAGAGCATGCTGAAGAAATGTTCAAAGTATAGAAGGAACTAGTAATTTTGAGAAATTATGTAGAGGTAGAGCATTCGGAGTAGCTGATGGATGCAAAGTAAGGATAGGACTTGAGCTGAATTGCCTTAGTAGAGGATATGCTTGAAGAGAAGCATATATCTAAATTTGGGGTGTGATAACTTGTAGAAACACAAGTTGTTTATACCATCTTGTTTAGAATATGCGGCAAAAGGAAGGAAAAAGTTGCATCGAACATATAGAAATTGACTTAGAAATGCAAAGGTTGTAAAATGTCAGAAGCACACCCCCTAACCTCGTTGCGATGGCAAAAAGGGATGTCTAAGTCTTTGTTTTGCCAGAAACAGGTATCACCGCATGCGATGATCGCTCGAGAACAAAATGAGCAATGCATTCGCACCACATGCAACGATCGATTGTGGATAAAAGAGCGACGCATTCGCGGGGATTTCTAAAATTGTACAGTTTTTCTGTTGTACGATCTGACAAATTGAATGTGGAGCAGAGCAGACGTTTCCACCAAGCCTCAGCAGAAAAAGTAACTTTTCAGAACGGGACCACTGACGAAGGAGGTGCTAAGGTCTATAAATAGCTATACCAATACCAAAGAAAGAAGGTTGGTTTGAAAAGACATTCATAAAGAGTCTGGAAGATAGACGAGATAAGTTTAAAAGGAAATCTCAGGAGCCAGAAATTCATTTACAATCTCGAAGAGAAACTCTGTGCAAGGATCATTTCTACCTGGGGAACTATCCTGAGAAGGTAATTTTCTCCACCTCACTCCTTCTACAACGCTGGCAAGTAAAACAACTCCGATCAGGATTTGTGTCAAGACATTGACATGCTGTCCTCAATTGTTCTTACTTTCTGTTCATCAACTGTTATTCATTTATGATCTTTCATTCATCTATCTGTAATAAACGCTTTTTATCTTTATCCGTAATATCATTATCATGTCCATCTTCATCTTTTTGTTCACCACCATACATTCATCGTCCATTTCTCTCACCATGTATAACTAATCCTTCAGGGTAAGGGGGAAGGATTAAGCGAGTAAGTTAATCCATGTTGAAGAAGTCAGCTAAGTGTAGTTAACGCATGCTCAACGACATCTTCACCTGTGAGAGTAGAAGTGAAGATGTTAATCCACCTTAGAAGGTGTTTTAGAATGCATTAACTAAATCAAGAAGTATTTCCAGAGATGGGAACAACCTTGCGATCGCAACGTTCATCCCTGTTCACCATAGAGATATGGGGATTCGGCCGATCACTGAGAGGTATAAGCCAAGGGAAGGTGGAACCTTAGTTGCGTCCTCAACAGGATTGACAAACTTGCGATGTCCTTTCCCCTAACCCGTTCTCATTCTGATACCTTTCACAAGACTTTCCATCGCATTCCCTCATACACTTGCATAACTTCACATTTATTCATTTATTTGTTTATTTATTTATTTGTTCGCTGTATTTTTCTTTTCAAACACAACACACTATTATTTTGATTTCGGTCACACATATCACATCAATATCCCATCTAGCATCACAATCCCTGTGTTCAACCTCAGATCACTCTGAGAAACTTGCGGTGGAATATACTTGGTTTCAACGCAAGAAAACTTGTGACACACATACACTACATGAATGCACTCTACAGTGTTTTATAGCATCGCATATATTATCTAGAACCGTAATTAAGACAAAACAACACATATCATACACATCATCAATCTTTGCGGTGGCATTATGTACGCCACAAAGTAGCAAGCATTTGACTCGCGAACAGAAGGCTTTACTGATGCAGATTATGCTGCAACCTTGACAAAAGAAGGTCTCTATCATGTCACATTTTTCATTTGTTTGGTAATGTGGTCAGTTGGAAGGTTTCTCTATAGTCAGTTGTTGCTTTGTCTACTACTGAGTCAGAGTATATTTCAGTGGGTGAAGTTGTTAAAGAGGCAGTGTGGTTGAAAAGTATAGTTAGTGAGTTGTTGTCGCAAGAGTTTATTCCTATCGTCCATTATTATAACCAGAGTTCTATTCATCTTGCAAATAATCCATCTCATCACGAACGTTCTAAGATTATTGATGTCAAATATCATTTTATCAGAGAAGTTTGGCCCAGAAAGATGTTGAACTAGTCAAGGTTCATATAGTTGAGAATTTGTCAGATATGTTCACCAAGGTTCTTCCAACTCATAGGTTTAAGTGCCTATTAGATGGGCTGAATATTAAATCTGGATGATAGGGAGATCAGAGAATTAGCATGACACTTAAATAATCTTGTTATGAGGGAGATTTGTAGAAAATAACAAGATATTTAAGTAAGCCTTGTTAGGTTCTTTGGTGAAATTAAAGGCCCAGTGGCAAACCTGTAATTATGGACTGGTGGCAATTTTGTAATTAACCCATCTTCTATGTGTTTAGTGCTGAAAGTCATGAAACAATAGAAAAAAGAGGTGCAGCCAAAAATCTGATAGGCACACACAAAACGAGAGAGTTGTCCGGTGAACTCGTGTAGCGGTGAGCATTTGCATCCGACGAGTTCGACAGGCAAGGGACAGATGTCCGACATGAGCGTCGAACAGGCATTCAGGTTTCGGTTCATGCAGCAAGTAAGTGTCCAGCAGTAGGTTGCGTCCCTTGTAGTGTGCCGGTCTGAGGTGTTTGGCTTGGTTGTTCGCCGGTCATTCGCGACAGAGCGAGCATGATCTGCAGGGGTGCGCCGGTCAGAGGCGTTGGTTGTAGTGCGCTAGACTTGGGTTGTTTTCAGCGGGTTTTTTCTCGGTTTCAGAGGCGACATTGTTTGCGATCTCTCAATATCAGTGGGTAACTAAATTACAAATTGGTGATTATTGTTGATTATCTGTAATTGTAAATTCCTCATTGCTCATAATAAAATTGATTCAAGCTGGTTCTCAAAGTGGATGTAGACCAAATTGGTCGAACTACTATATATCTTGGTGTTTGTTCTTTATTGCTTTCGATTTATTCTGCTGATTTTTTGTGCGTTCTATTTGGCCATCTAAGTTAGGTTCAAAACTCTCACAAAAAATGGTGGTATTTAGCACCTAAATAACCAATCAATATAAATATAATAATATGCTACTACATAATAGATTAGTTCCCATTGATATAAATTTGTTGAACAAAACTAATCTGCAAGTCAATGGACAACAGATTGTGTTAAATGTTAAAGAAAATTTTTATGGGTAAAAGGACACTAAAAAGACTTCTTATTAAAAAAAAAAATACTAATTATATATATTCTTTTGTTATATGTTAAAGAGAATTAAAGAAAAGGAAAACTTTCATAAATAGAAAAAATGTCAAACAATTTATTGAAATAAAAAAAACACTAATAGAAATGGATAGACTTCTATTAGTGTCTATTAGTAGATAAACTTTTATAGGCTTCTATCAAAGTATATTAAAATTTTGCTATTTTATGTAAATAGTTTCCCTTATTTTTCTATTTTTGAAAATCCCTCTAAAGAAAATATGTGATTTTGAAAAGTCTTCAAATACTTAATTAAGTACATGACTAACCAGTGGTTGAGGTGGACAGTTTAAAATGGATGGGCTCACGGTAGTGATTTGCAACAAAGGTATAATCAAATGGGCTCATGACTGGCACTGGCAGACGGTGAAAAGACTGACGACGATCGATGGAGCTGACCAGAGAATGGGAGACGATGACCACTGGTGGACGACGAGCAATGTTGGTTACGACTCGTTAATAGCTGTACGATGAACACGTTCTTTTCATATGACAATGAGGGCTAGATGTATATTTTTTTAAAGCTTGTATATATTTTAAACAACTTGTCAGCACATAATGGTTCGATAAGCATTCTGTTAACTTAAAGTTAAATGAATGACCATTTAGAATCATTTAGCAAACTTGAGGGACTAAAGTGTTTGTTTTGAAACTTTAGGGACCAAATAGACATAAATTTCAATCCTTAGGGACTAAAGTACATTTTGTTCCTAATTTAATTATTTGTTGAAGGATCGTATGACAACACTAGAGGGAGGTGAATATGGTTATTTCAAAAATTAAAACTTTTTCGATAAGTTTAATATTAAATTTAATCAATTAAAACCAATGAAAAAAAAACTAGCTAAATTATTTAAATTAAAGAGTAGAAAGAAAAAGAGATACCACCGGTGATCGTTATAGTGGTTCAAAATGTCTACTCCACTCCTCAAGGCTCCTTCTTGGGTATTTTACTGCATAGTGGGGGTGAGCATAAAGGCACCGAATACTGATATGACCAATCGAAACTGACTAAATTGAGGTTGCTCGGTCGAGGCTAGGACTCAATCAATTTGTTTTCGATTTTCATATAAAAACTTTTGAAAAATCGATCGACTGATCGATATATAAATATTATTTTTTTAATTTTTTTTTCTAAAAATAAGTATAAAAGTAAGTCCACTACCATCAACCAAGATCTAAGCCTATTGCCTTAGTATTGAATTATTATTTTCTTTTTTATTTTGTCTGAATTCCAAACCCATTACATGATTGGTTTAAACTTTTTCATAAAAAAATGATTGGTTTAAATTTTAAAAAAGTTTTAAATTAGGTTAACCAAACAATAACACTTCATCAATTCATCTTTCATTTTCATGCACTCTGACTTTGTTTGCAAAAAAAAAACAAGTAATAATAATAAAACAATAAAACTGATCGTCAGTCAGATTTCTTGCACTTTTAATAGTCAGTTTTCGATGACAATTTTCTCCCAAAACCTGTTGAGGTTAATGCTCTAAATCTTGTAGGGTCCTATAGTTTGTAAACATCTGTATGAACAAAAAGTTTGATGATTTATATAATGAGATATTTTATTCACTTCAGTCTATGAAATATGAGATATTTTAATTGCATTAACCACAAAACAATAAACTAAGATCCCTTGTTATCGTTGTAACTTAAGCATGTATGTGGAGAAATACGAGTGGATTGTGCTTTAAGTGATAACCTAAATGGTCTGTAATATATGGATAAAGGAGAGAAACTATAACCTGGTGACACTACGAGTGTGACCCGCTTTGTAGACGTTACAAGTGTTGTAAAGTGCTACAAATGGTCTCATACTGACCATTCATGTATTAGACATGCGAGCAGGGATGTTCTATACAAAGAAGTTTGTATAAGACCGGACCACGAAATGTTTCATCTCGTTATATAACGCCATTCATGACAGAGATTTTTATTTCACTAGGATGACCATAGGTAACATGACCTTATTCCTAAGTGAGTTGGAAACTCCTGCCTATAAGAGCGGTCCTTTGATTTGCATGGGTGCGAGTGGCCAGATCGCCAACTCAAGCCTACAACTTTGGGGATTCATCTAATTAGGGAGTTGGGAACTGAGCTATGTTGAGGTTGATGCCTTAAATCTCGTAGGGTCCTATAGTTTGTAAACACCTATATGAACAAACGCTTGTGATGTAATAATATGAGATATTTTCTTCACTGTTGTCTATGAAATATGGGATATTTTAGTTGCATTAACCACAAACCAATAAACTAAGATCTATGGTTATCATTATGATTTAAACACGTATGTGGAGACATACAAGTGGATCATGCCTTAAGTGTTAAACTAAATGGTCTGAGTATATGAATAAAGGAGGGAAACCTTATCAAGGTGACACTATGGATACGACTCGCTTTGTAGATGTTACAAGTGTTGTAAAGTGCTACAGATCGTCTAATCCTGATAATTCATGAGGAAACATACGAGCGGGGGTGTCCTATACAAAGGAGTTTGTATAAGACCGAACCACGAAATGTTTAGTCTTGTTATATAACGTCGTTCATGATAGAGATTTTAATTTCACTAGGATGACCATAGGTAATACGACCTTAATCCTGATTGAGTTGGGAACTCCTGCCTATGAGGGCGGTCTTTTGATTTGCATGGGTGTGAGTGGCCAGATTGCCGACTCGAAACTACTACTTTGGGGATTCGTCTGATTGGGGAGCTGGGAACTCAGCTACACAAAATGGAATTCACTCCTTCCCCGAAGTAGGGGTAAGTAGATAGATTGTTCCCTGATTTCGAAGCTTGAACGATGTGGCGCCACACACTTTCTCACGGCCATGGTAAATTGGCCTAGTTGTACTTACGAGCGATATGTGAAGGGTTATTGTAGTGTAGATTGGTTATATCCAATGGACATAGAAATATATCTGTAATGAGAAGAGTGTAGTTGTCGGTCTTTAGTGGAGTGCCCGACAGTTAACGGATGGTGGATTTCGTGGTTAAAGAGTTTAGTCAGTTATTCACGTACCGATGGAGCTTCAAGCTACAGGTCCATAAGGTCCCCATGGTAGCTCAATGGATTCATGTTGAGAATCAATTTTTGGGTTAGTTTGAAGCTGTCTCTTATACACATCTAGATGTGTATAAGAGACAGATTATATGTGATATAATTGATTTGATGTAGGAGATACATTAATTGGAGGAATTTGATATAAATATGATTTATATTAAATAAAGGAGAAAAGAACTATGGTTTAAATATTACATATGATGTGATATTAAAACTATAGATTATAAATATAATATGATAAATTAGTTATAATCAACAATTATATGATAATTGTGGTTGGTTATTTTCTCCATTGACAGTGAATGTGATAGGTCTTTTTTTTTTTTTTTTTTTTTTTTTTTTTTTTTTAAGTTTTGAATAACTGAAGGATAAAATGAAATGTGTTTTCATTTTTTTAATCGATCACTTCATTTGGAAAATTACTAATTGTTTTGCTCACGAGAGACTACATGATAGCCTTCAAGTGAGAGACTAAACAATTGTGTAATGCAAGAGACTAAACGATCGTGTGCTAGCGAGATTTACTAAACGATCTAGCATGATTTATTAAACGATCGTGTGCTAGCCAGATTTACTAAACGATCAAGCACTCTCAGTCTATACAATAGACAGAACCTTCTCCCACTTGCTTGATCGTGTAGTTCGATCGTTTCCTTCCTCCATCCCTCTACCAAACTCACACAAAGCCCACATCTCCTGGATTCTCACTCCGAGAATAACAAGGTTACCGAGTGGTTGTGTTGAGGAGTTGTTGTGCGTGGATCAGACAGTTCATGACTACTAGACGATTGGCTAGGCGATCTGAATGATAGCGAGAGGTTGCTGTCCAATTCTTCATGATAGCGAGAGATTTACAGAAGGAGTATTTTTCAAAGGTATGTCTCTCATTCCTTTTGTATTTGATTAAGAAAGCATGCTGTAATTTGTTCTAAGATGCATAATTGTTCTGTATGTTTGTGAATGCCTTTATTCTTTCACAATGGACTTGGAAAGATCTTGCTTCCACTCATGGAAATCTCTATTTAGATTTCCTTCAATTTGTATCAAAGCCAGGTTCTGATATTCCAAATCCATTGCTATATTGAATTGCATTACTTTCATAGTGGGTGTTAAGCATGTCTACATTCTGTTTAAGTGTTAAATGTGTTTGTGGATGTAGATTAATGGAGGCTCTAGGATGATTGCCTCTTGTTAATGAATTTATTTACATATGAAAGTTAATTGTAAGGGCCCTTGTGTTTTTGGGAATATTAACTTGCTATTGAGTCTGTAATTCAAAGTGTTTGAGTCGCTCGTGATGAAGCTTCAAGGCATGGAGATGCATGTTACTTCGAGGAAGAAGAAGACCAAGGGTAGGTCAGATCGTGTAAATGATGGGGGTACATGATCGTCGAGTATGGGATACACATTGCAAGGTAGACGTGCGTGCACTAAACGATCGTGTCGGTCAACATACTTCATCACATAGTCACTGGCTACACAATCGCTCAGTAAATGTTACTTAACGCTTGTTCTTTGATCATCTAGACGATCATGCTTCATAGCATAGTAGTTGTCTACATGATCGTTTAGACTTGCGTTTAAAATTGGTGCGCTACACGATCGAGTGGCCTTCATGCTTCATCGCATAGTCAAAGGTACTCGATCGTTGCTACACAATCGTTGTTACTCGACCATTTTTGCTAGACGATCACAAAGGAGGCTTCGCCTAGGCGGTTCAAGACCCGGTTTGCTTGTTGAATTGTTTACTCGATGGTTTAATGTAATAGATAGATTTATTTCCATTTTGTTTGAGGCTAATCATCCCGGTCCATTAATTTTGGTGAATGTACATAAGATGTATGTTTAATTTTATGTCATATAGTATGCCATATCGTTTTAAATCCCACCATAGGTTATGCATTGGTCATGCATCGTCTCTATATTATAAGAGTTATGATAAAGTAGTTTGCATGATTACATTACATAAGAGCATGCTCATGCATCATATAATATAAGAGTTACATTTATGCATGCATTAAGCATATTCATGCATCATCTTTATATTATAAGTATTATATTATAAGGGGGTATGGAAGCATGTATGCTTAGTTCATTACTTCTTTATATAAGAGTTATATATAGTAATGAATGGACATTGCATGAAACATGACACATATGTTAAATTTATAAGAGTTATAAATACCCAGTCTAGCTTAGAAATATGGATGATTTTGGTTTTTTCTTTTATAAGTGTTATAATGGAAATTAGAACTAAAATCAATAAGAAAGGCATGCATGCAAACTTAGGCTTGAATCATATTTTAAAAGAGTTTTAAAATTTGGTGGAGATAAACCTAAGATCACGTTCTAGTGTGATTAGAAACCTAAGGTTTAATCTTTTAATCTGTTTAATAGGATTAAATTGACTAATAAAAGATTAAATATGTTACAAATCTATATATAAGGGACCTTTTGTCTAAGGCGGGTTCTGTTTAGGCTGGGGTACTTAAGCTGATAGAAACAGAACACCCCTACCTGGGAACCTACCTGAAAAGGTGAATTAGATAGATTTGATGCATGCATGTAAATTTGATGATAGTCCGTTAAAGTGTTTAATGGGACTTGATTCGAACTTGTTTAATTATCAAAAGCAAGAGTTATTTTTTTAGCAAATTAAATTCACACTTAGATAAAATCAGTAGCCAGATTGTCTAAGTTAATGAATGCCTAGGTAGAACATTCCGTGGGAGGTACTTGGAGTATATGATACTTCACTTAAACCTCTTCACATTTCTCCCTAATGTTCACACCGTGAGATCTATCCTCGGCCTTGAGGCACCCTGGGAGTGTCCCCCCTAAAGGATGGTGTTTGGGTAGGTCAATACCAAGGTGAGTGGAGAAAATGTTCATAGTAAGTGGGAGCGAGACGTGTGACAACATATCCCACGAGCTCTCTCATTAGGTTGGATAACGATTTGTGCATCACCTCGAGGCACCCTGGGAGTGTCCTCCGTAGTTTTGCACGACTCTTTATCTAATCTCTTGTATAGGATAAGGTCGCTTTAGTTTCTTGGCCTAATATGCTTTTTTCCTATGGTGGGCATATCAGGAAAGGACTCTAGTACCTAAAATGAGGGGTTACACTTATGTAAAATTGCTAAAGGTTAACAGTTCTGGACCGAAAAATGGTGACTGTTAGAGTCAATTACAAGAGTTATTTCTATCTATGGTTGAGAATGTCTCATCCCAGTAAAAAAGCACTTGATCACTGACTTTTGTCCTGCCTCACTGGGGCATCATTAAAAAATAGATGTCTTTTCACTTACATAGGAACTATTTTGCTAAAATTAAAATTGGTGTTAAAAGTGGTAATGCATAGAATTATTAAGTTCGTTAATATTTTTTAGTAACGATAAAATGGCTACAACCACATTAGCTCTATTCAGTGCCGATAAATTGACTGGCGAAAATTATGCTAGTTGGAAAAACATGATAAGTACCATACTGATCATTGATGACCTTAGGTTCGTCTTTACGGGGGAGTGTCCTCCTATTTCAACTCAAAATGCCGCTCGAAATGTTCGAGAGGCATATGAGAAATGGAAACAGGCGAACTAGAAGGCCAGAGCTTACATCTTGGCCAGTATGAATGACGTTTTGGCCAAAATGCATGAGTCTATGGTCTTGGTGCGTGAGATCATGGAGTCCCTACAGGGAATGTTTGGACAACCGTCTGGACAACTGAAGCATGAAGCTCTGAAATGAATCTTTAACTCCAAAATGGAGGAGGGTACATTTGTTCGAGAACACGTTCTGAACATGATGGTCCACTTCAATGTGGCAGAGATGAATGGGTCCCGCATCGATGAGGGCAGCTAGGTTAGCATAATTTTGCACTCATTGGCAGATAGCTTTCTGCAAGTTGTCAGCAATGCTGTGCTGAACAAAGTTGATTACACCCTTACAGCTCTCCTCAACGAGTTGTAGACATTCCAATCCTTGCTGAAAAGCAAGGAGAAGAAGGTTGGTGAGGCAAATGTTGCTTCATCATCTAAAAAGTTCCTCCAAGGTTCGACTTCAGGAATTAAATCTACAGCTTCTTCTTCCGGCACTAGCAAGTGGAAGAAGAAGAAGGGTAGTAAAGGGAAGGGGAAGGCACCGACTAACCCACAACCTGCTGCTCCGCAAAATAGGTGACTAGCACTGGTTGAAAAGGGAAAATGTTTCCACTACAATCAGGATGGGCATTAGAAGCGGAAATGCCCATGCTTTTTGAAGAAGAAGAAGAAAGCCAAACAAGATAAATGTGATTTACTGGTTTTGGAGACTTTTTAGTGGAGAATGATGATTCTGCATGGATTATAGACTCCGGAGTCACTAACCATGTTTGTTCTTCATTTTAGGGGATTAGTTCCTAGCGACAGCTTGAAGTTGGTGAAATGACGATGCGAGTTGGCACTGGACACGTTGTCTCAGCTGTGGTAGTGGGAGGCCTCCGGTTGACTTTACAAAATAGATTTATCATTTTGAATGATGTGTATGTTGTTCCTGAGTTAAAGAGGAACTTGATTTATGTAAAATCGTTGCTTGAATGTAAATACACCCTAAACTTTTCGGTTAATGAAGTATTTATTCTGAAAGATGGTGTTGAAATATGTTCAGCTAGACTAGAAAATAATTTGTATGTGTTAAGGCTATTAGCAACAAATTCCCTCTATAACATAGAGATGTTTAAAACTGTCGTAACTTAAAATAAACAACTTAATGTTTCTCTTAAAGAAAATGCTCAGCTTTGGCACCTTCGTTTGGGGCACATCAAAGGTTGATGAAGAATGGACTTCTAAACGAGTTAGAGGAAAATTCTTTACCTGTGTGCGAGTCATGCCTTGAAGGCAAGATGACTAAAAAACTTTTACTAGAAAAGGTTATAGGGCCAAAGAGCCTCTAGAGTTAGTGCACTCAGACCTTTGTAATTCGATGAATGTGCAAGCCAGAAGAGGCTACGAGTATTTCATCACACTTTTATTGATGATTATTCGAGGTCTGGGTATGTTTATTTAATGCAACATAAGTTAGAATCCTTTAAAAAATTCAAAGAGTTCAAGGCTGAAGTTGAAAAAGCATTAGATTAGCGGATTAAAACACTTCGATTTGATCGGGGTGGAGAGTTTTTGGATTCTGAGTTCCAAAACTATTTAATAGAACATGGAATCGTTTCCTAACTCTCAACACCTGGTACACTTTAGCAGAATGGTATATCAAAGAGGAGAAACAGAATCCTGTTAGACATGATTCAGTCGATGATGAGTTATGCTTCTTTACTGGACTCGTTTTGGGATTTTCCAGTAGAGATTACAGCTTATATCCTCAACTGTGTTCCCTCTAAGAGTGTTGCTAGAACACCTTTGGAGTTGTGGAATGGACGTAAAGCTAATTTACGTCACTTCCACATCTGGGGTTGCCCAGTACATGTGCTTGAAGCTAATCCTAAGAAACTAGAACCACGTTCGAGGCTGTACCTATTTATAGGCTATCCCAAAGGGACACGTGGGGGTTACTTTTATGATCCTAAGGAAAACAAGGTATTTGTGTCGACAAATACTACCTTCCTTTAGGAGGTTCATATAAGGGAGCACAGTCCAAGAAGTAAAATCATGTTGAGTGAACTTTCCAAAGGAACTACTGAAACTTCAACAAGAGTTGTTGAAGATCCTGCTACATCAACAAGAGTTGTTGATGAGAGTTCATCTAGTAGGTCAAATGCACCCTAAGAGTTAAAGAACCTCGACATAGTGGGAGGATTTTGAACCCACCCATTCACTATTTGGGTTTAATTGAAATCCTAGCTATGGTAGCCGATGGAAAGGTTAAGAATCTAATATCTTACAAGAAGGCAATGGTTATTTTATTCACTTCAGTCTATGAAATATGAGATATTTTAGTTGCATTAACCACAAACCAATAAACTAAGATCCCTGGTTATCGTTATAACTTAAGCATGTATGTGGAGACATACAAATGGATTGTGCTTTAAGTGATAACCTAAATGGTCTGTAGTATATGGATAAAAGAGGGAAACCTTATCCTGGTGACACTACGAGTGTGACCCACTTTGTAGATGTTAAAAGTATTGTAAAGTGCTACAAATGGTCTGATCCTGAATATTCATGTATTAGACATGCGAGCGGGATTTCTTTATACAAAGAAGTTTGTATAAGACCGGACCACGAAATATTTCATCTCGTTATATAACGTTGTTCATGACAGAGACTTTCATTTCACTAGAATGACCATAGCTAACATGACCTTAATTCTGAGTGAGTTGGGAACTCCTGCCTATGAGGGCGGTCTTTTGATTTGCATGGGTACGAGTGGCCAGATCACCGACTCAAACCTACCACTTTGGAGATTCGTCTGATTGGGGAGCTGGGAACTTAGCTACACAAGACGAAATTTACTCATTCTCCAAAGCAGAGGTAAGTAGATAAATTGCTCCCTTAAGGGTTGATTCTGGGGCTTGAACAATGTGGCGCCACACCTTCTCTTGGCCCAAGAAGAGTTTACTCATAATGGGACTATGATGTATTGTTCATTAGAGGAACCAGTGGTACTTAAGGAGTTAGATATAACTATAGGGGCAAAACGGTATATTGGCCCAGTTGTACTTACGAGCGATTTGTGTAGGGTCATTGTACTATTGCTTGATTATATTCGATGGACATAGAAATATATCTATAGAGCGAAGAATGCAACTGTCGGTCTTTGGTGGAGTGCCCAACAGTTAACAAATGGTTGATATCATTATTAAAGAGTTTAATCAATTATTCACGTATCGTTGGAGCTTCAAACTACAGGTTCATAAAGTCCCCTTGGTAGCTCAATGGGGTTGAGAATCAATTTTTGGGTTAGTTTGAAATGTTCAAATTAATAAGAGGAAATTTGATTATATATGATATAATTAAATTGATTCAATTATATGTGATATAATTGATTTAATGTATTTTATATGTTATTATTTAATTGGATGAATTAATATAAAGGGTTGTTTTTAAATATAGAAAAATGAACCAAAATATTTACAAAATATAGCAAAATTTTAGAATCTATCAATAGTAGACGCTGATAGACACTGATAGACTTCTATCAGCGTCTATCATTAATAGTTCTAAAATTTTTCTATATCATGTAAATATTTTCAACAGTTTTACCATTTGAAATAATTCCCCTAATATAAATATGATTTATATTAAATGCCATAAAGGAGAAAAAGAACTATAGTTTATATGTTGCATATGATGTGATATTAAAACTATAGGTTATAAATATAATACGATAAATTAGTTATTATATTTATTTATAATAAATTAATTATAAGATAATTTATTTCGATTTTCTCCAATAACCGACATAGTGATTGGTTATGGATAGTTTATGGCAACCGGTGGGATAAAGTGAATTTTTTTTTTTCGTTTTGCAAGAACACACATTATACGCGCAAAAGGCATCAAGTTATATGATAGCTTGGTTGAGAGAATAAACGATCGATCAAGGATATAATACGATAGTGACTCACTTGCTAAACGATCGAGTACACAAGTCTATACGATAGACTTATTCCTTCTCCCACTTACTCGATCGTCTACCTAATCGTCTAGTTCCTCCTTCTCTCTTCCAAATCTATACAGAGCCCACACCTCCTAGATTCTCACACCGAAAATACCAAGGTAGCCTCGTCGTAGTGTCAAATTTTTGTTCGAGGGTCGAAGATCGAGTTTTACTCGATTGTGTTCAAGGTTCTACCAGTTCGTGCAGTTTGTTAATTTGCTCGCGTTGCGTTCATGCTGTTGAATGCTTTGCTGATTGATCGAGGAAATACTAGAAGAAAAGTTATTCAAAATTATGTTCACTCGATCCCTTGTTTGTTTTTACCTTTGCAGCATGTTGTAATTTACTCGTTATGCATAATTGTTGTTGTTTGGTTGTAAATGTCTTGTTCTTTCACAATGAGGTTTGAAACGATCTGCTTCTGCTTATTGGTTCTCTATATAAGAGTTCCTTCAAAACTAACACCAACTGACTAATGCACATATTCTCTTACAAGTGAGAACCTGCAAAACCGATTTACAACTCTTTTTACGGGTACAAGAGTCAAACCACATGCAAGTTTAGGATCCAACCTATTTTGATCTTTTCAACGGATTCAAGATCAAATCACTATAAATAATCCTTTCTCTTTTTCAGGTTCGGGATTAAACCACTACATTCAACCCCAAGGTGCACCCACACCTTATTTCAAATTCCCAATTGAAATTGTGAAACTAAAAATCCACAAAACGAGAACACTCTTAAAAGTGTAGATGGATAATTTGAGGCACTCGAAATAAAACTCTCTAAAAAAGGTAAAGTTATAAAAGCAATGAGGCCTTAAAAGAATGAAGAACAATTGATAATTTGAGAGAAGTTTTCAAAATAATTAGGAGATGAATGTTATTGCAGTTGAAAAAATGATTCCTTGTTGAAGAAGATGTTGAAATAATTAGAAGATGAAAGTTACATATATAGATCCTCAACTATGTTTGTTTTGTAGGAATAATTTTGAAGGTATATGAGAATACTTGGATGACGTGTTGTTTTATAGGATTTCCTACTTTGGAATGTCTTAAATTTACCTAATGTTTCTATAATGCCCTTATGACTATTCAATAATTTATAATTAATTTAACATAATTTAAATTTATATAACATATTTGTTTTTATTATTTTGAATTTCATTTAAATTAATATAGTTTTATTATTTTATTTTTTATTTGTCTCAACAAAATAATACATATTAATTAAAGATTTCTATAAAATATATATTAATTAAATTAAATTTAAAGTTGAATATCTTTCTTAAAAAATAAAAACAACCACCATATAAACAAAGAGAGTGAAATACATAATTGACATAATTTATTTTTATTATAAACTAAAAAAAGTAAAAAGAGAATGCTCTCAGCCCGAGAATTCAGGAAACCCATGTTTCGGAGGGCATCCAAAACTCTCAAGATGTTCTCAGGATATCCTAGGATGCCTAGGTCTTCAAATGTCTGACCATCTTACGTTACTGCATAACAAACGTGGTAATTGAGATGTCTACTCCATGGAATCTTGGATTCCCATAAAGCAAGAGGTCCCCTAGATAACAAAGTTTGTTTTACCGAATTTATGTGTCATACAAATGATGCCCTTACAAACTTTTAAGAATTTGAAAAACAAAGAAAATGTGAAATAATGAAAATTGATAGATTAAAAAAATAAAAGAAAAATAAATGGAACAATGTCATTAGAGAATGTCTTAGACATGAGAATTTATAGTCTCATCATTAAAAATTAATTAAAAATTAGTTAGAATGTCTGAGCATCTTACATTGCCACAAAACGAATCGTTCATTTTCACATGGTTGGTATGACATTTTTCATAAATACTGAGCAATAATCAAATATTACTGTGCTGCCACTTATCGCTCACCTCAACTTCCTACCTCCAAATTGTCCCCTTCTTCAAGCTTCTTCATCTTCCTTAATCGTTATTGCTATTTCCTCATCAAGGCTCATATTCTAATTACATACTTTAATTTTATGTAATTAACTACCCTCATTTGCTCATCAATATTTGCATCTTCCATATGTATGGTTGTGATATGTACATAACAACGACCTTTACAATAGTGAAATAATTAGTATCAAAGCGATGATCAAGGCTACTCCACCTTCGTCACATACAAATGAAAGAGCTACATAAAAGCAATCCAATTTAAAGCTAAAAAAAATTGGAGTACTTATTAACGAGTAGATTAAAGGACAACACAAGATAAAATATTCTCCCATGGACCCATAGTGCTTGCCCACACATTATATATTTAGGAGATAACTTTGAATAAAAAAGAAAAACTTTACATTATATATATAGGAGATAACTTTGAATAAAAAAATAGAAACTTTGAATCAAATAAGGGATCTTGGTTACGCTCTTAATTAATCAAAAAGTCTCTTTATGTCTGTCTTTTGTATTGTATTTTAATTTCTAATTAATTTACATGATTATTTTGTTTTACCGTATTAAGTATTTTTGTTTAGGATTTCATTATAATTAATCTTAGTATGATTTTTTATTTTTTTTTCTTTTTAAATTAAGCCTATAGACACTGATTAATAGTTTAAAAGAACAAAAAAAAATGGTTATCAAATGGGCCTATAGCTTAAAAATAAGAAATAAAAAACCAAACGATTATCAAACGGGTTTTAATTTTTGGTTTTTTGTTTGAATTTTTATCTGAAAAATCCTCCTTGGACCCTATATTTCCATATTCTTAAATTTGAAAAATTTTCAAAGAAGACTTCTAGATATAATTATGGACAATATTATTCTTTTCACGTTGACCAACACAACATTTCTTGATATTTATCGGACACAAATTTTCCATATTTTTCAAGCATTCTTAATGATAGAGGAGAGAGAATTTAACAAATTTTATATTAATTAATGTGTTTAAAGGAGAATATGTATTTATTACATAATATTAATTAGTTGGGATTTTTCCCATTTGCAACTAATATGATTTTGAATCCATTTTTCAATTAATATGATTTTTCATCCATTTTCACGTGAGAAACATTTTTGCTTTTTCGTTTTTATGTATATATGTGAGGTTTATTTCAAATATATACAATATATTTTAAATATATATGAGATTATTCCAAATGTACTTAGAAGATGTATAGAATTAATGTTTCCATAATTTAATTATAGCATCGTCTCTATTGAGTTATATATTTCACATTCTTTGTCATATGTATACATATATATTTAGTTATTTTCTAAACATATGCCTCATATTATATTATACTAATCGAACTATAAATTAAGATAGATGGATTATCAAATTATTTAAAAAAAAAAAAAAAAGACAAACTAAATTCGTAGAGTTCAAAATATACTTGAGGTACCTTGTATAATATTTAAATTTTGGCATTATTATTATTTTTTTTCCTTTTACCCCTGGATATCCTGCTTAGAGATAAAGACTAAAAATGGAAAATACCGTAAAATCTCGATAACTATGTTTCCGTTTGGTAACAATTTGATTTTTTATTTTTATTTTTAAAATTTAAGCTTGTTTCATCTACCTTTCTTACAAAGTTACCAAATGGCCTATACTAATAAAAGTAAATCTAGGTTTCGACAAATTTTAATATTAATGTTGCTTTTTATTTATATTTATGTAATTATTTTATTATACCTATTATGTTGGGCAAGGTAAACATTTTGCAATTAATATATTTGGTTTTGGGGATTTTTGATCATGGATAGTTTTAAATATTATCAAAAGTGTGTAAACCTAAATATTAAAATGATTTATAATCAAACACCTTAGTTAAAAAAAGTAATTATAATTTAACCACTTAAACTAAAAGCCCACATATTCTTTTTCTTTTTTGGTATATTAAAAGGGATAATGTACATATAGTTTATTAGTACAATATACTCTCATACACTCATGTTATGAGGGAAGATTATTTTATTAACCTTGATTATTTTATGTTATTAATCATAGTTAATACATTCATGTATTTCGTGATAAGACGTATATGGATAAATGAAGTAAAATAATGTTAAAAGTTAACGAAGCTAGCTAGTACCCTAATATTTATAATTAGAATTAATTGAGTTGACAAAATTTGAGAGAAATTGAAAATAGATCAAAGAAAGAAAATTAGAATAACACAAACATATTAGATACTATCATTATTTTAGTCTGGCTATTGCCATTTTCATATAAGATAAACAACAATGCTCCTTATTTCTATAAATATAGAGCATATTATTGTGAAGTAGAGAGAGTAGTCCTATACTAGTTGTATTTGAGGACTGGTTCAAAAGAGACAAGGTTATAACCATAAATAAAATGCCGTATTATCTCGGTCACATATGTCCAAACAATTTCATCTCCCGTTTTAGCTTCTATCACAAGAATATAGGTGGACTGTATACGAATTTCAACAATTGGCGTCAGACCGTTCACTACACGAATGAAATCTAAATTATCCTTTTCTTTCTCGTTATGTTTACACACTGCAATCTTTCCAACTTCTTGCACACATTCGCGATTGATATCCTCAATCGGTGTTAGAGGAGTCATTATTCTCTCATCACTCATATTGGAATACTTTTGGTAGATACTTAATTAGAAGATATTTGTAAGTGTGATTTATTCATGATTATTTATAATTTCAGTATTTATAGTTGTAGTTCAACGCTCTAGATAGTAAAATTATCTGATAGATAGATTGAAATCTCGTGTTTTAGATTATGAATGAAAACGAGGAGCTGACACATCTTCTATAGACTAAGAGATAAGTTTGAATCAAATTCGTTCTTTTGTATTCATGGTTGTCTTAGTCAAACAATCTACCTTTTTGTGATTAGACTAGTCTATTGGTAATGTAAATAAATTAACATGATTATTTTGTTATATATATTATTTAAAACTATAATATAAATTTTAGTTTACTATAACATAATTTTTTATGTGCTATATTATTATTTTAATTTAATAAAATTGAATTGAGTTTTTAACCTTAAATACTATATTTATTATAAAAAAATAATATAAATACACTTGGTTCTTTATTTTTGGATTTTCAGTTTTTGGTAATTTTTAAAAAACATGCATGTCTGTTTTCTAATTAAGTTTTGTATTTTCTGATATTTAAAACCTTTTTATTTAGGTCCCTGTGTGGTAACATATTTAGTTTTTTTTTTTTCTTTTTGAAAATTAAGTCTATTTTATCTATATTTCTTATAATGATTTTCATATTTCTTGAGTACAATAGTTGAATTCTTAGCCAAATTCCAAAAACAATAACAACTTTTTGAAAGTTAATTTTTTTAGTAATCACAACTTTTGATTTTTTAAATCATTGGTGAAAAGTAGATAACAAATGAAAAAATTTGAAGATGGAATTAGTGTTCATAGACTTGATTTTCAAAAACAAAAACAAAAATAAAAAATTTAATGGTTACCAAACGGGACCTAAGAAATTCTAAAACCCAATTTATTATTTTTTTTAAAAAAATAGAGTTTATTGTAACAAAACTCTAATAAAAATGGTACTGTTTGTGTCGTCCTTGTACGGATTCGAACCCCATTCCCAAACTTTTTTGTCACTTTAAATTTTCCATTACATTATAATTTTCACTCTTTTAAATGTGGAATGGTTAATAATGTCTCTTTTATATGTTGAATGGTTAATAATGTTGAATATATATATATTATTTAAATTAGAAATCAAATAGGATTTAATATGAATATTACACAAGTAAAATCATTACTTAAGAAACACGTCACACTCCGCCCTAGATTACCCTCCGAGCCTAGGAAAGGACATGACTGCAGCAGTTATCAACACTTTTATGGACACTTACTGCCTAATAACTCTTGCGGAAATAACTCTGATACCAATGAACAAATTCAACAACCAACTGATTAAGTAGGCCCATTTTATTACAACAATGTAGTGTTTATACAAATCCAAGACTTGGTTACAAAGTTTACAACAACTATAAAACCCTCTGGAAGTGTAACTGTGGCTTGTGGCAGACTTTGACCTTAGCAGCACCCTGGAACTCCTCACATTTCGCTACCTGAGAAGAAAGACATAAAATAACAGAATGAGCTTCACAAAGCTCAATGAGTGGTAAGCAACCTCTAGAGTCTATTTCAACTCATAAAAACAAGCATATCATAAATACGAGGTTATATTCAAACCTCTGCCTTGAGTGAGTCTAGTCTCAACTCTATCTACACACACGGTAGATAGCTAAACTGATAACTACTTAAATGAGTATGTTGTCTACCTACACACAAGGTAGATAGATAACTGTTACTAAATACAACGCTTACTCTTTATGTTTCCTTTTTCTCCTATGTCTCCTATGTACACATAGCTCCCCACGCATAGGCTCAGAAACTAGGCTCGTCAGCCTTCTGACCATCCCATACGAGGATCCTCCCACAGGCTCAGGAATTAGACCTCTCGGTCCCCTGACCATCCCGTGAGGTTTTGCTTTTGGGCTCAGGAACTAGGTCTATTGACCCCCTGACCATCCCGGTCACATAATCTCATTCTCACGCTAGATACTCATTCATAACATAAGCATATACAATTTACTCTAAAAGATATGCTTTAGGACTTAAAGGAAAATACCACTCACCTTGGTCATTAGGAACCTTTCTCTCAAGAAGTTCCTTGGTCACCTCGGGCTCCCTTTTGAACCCTACGATCCATATTCAACTTAAAGCTCAGACTACTCATAGTTTTAGGATTTATCTCAAGATACTTCCTTCTACAAATATGCTCTAAAATGTCTCAGGAAGCTTACCTCAAAACCTTAGCTTATAACTCCTCGTGGTTTGGTCGGAAACATCAAAAAATAAAGACTGGCTCAGATTATCCGACAGCTCGACCCTTCTGACTTGTCCTCACTTTCCAGCCAGATTCCTTAGAGCTTCTTCTTCGGAAACCTTCCCTGAAAACTAGACTCTCCTAACTTTCATGTGGCTTTGGAATCACTCCAAACGCACGAGTATTCTAGGAGAACTTCTCGTCCCAAGTTGATGCTACTTCCTATTTTTTTGTCCGACAACATCTCCCCTCTTAGAACCTCTTGACCAATGCATGGTCTTACCATCAATGCATAGCCTCCTCCCAATACACTCTTCTTTATGTCCTTTGAAGAGAATTTGAGTTCTCATCTAAAGTCTTTGGCCCTATTTATAGGCGTCCAAGATTGCTCTAAGGTGGATACCTTCTACTTGGCCGCATGTCCAAGTGTCTCTTCCTTACACTATTAAACCTAAGGTGTCTTGCTCCCCTCTTACCAACGCATAGCCCTCAACTTTGCATGTCTTCTTATGCATCCACTTTATTTGCTTAAGGCTTAAGATTTCTTCTCAATAAGCCACATGTTTGGATGACTTCCTTGAATGCGTCCATCCTTCATATGTGTTCATCCTTCATAAGCGTTCATCCAACTTCATATGCGTTCAACTAGGATAATGACCAACACTCCTTCAATGCATACTACTAGCTTGTCCTATGCGCCTACATGCCTTTGGATGTCCAATGTGTAGCACATCACTAACGCATAGCACATCACCAACTCATAGCACATCACCAACGCATAACACATCACCAATGCATAGTGCATCACCAACGCATAGTATCACATTGTCGCATCCATCTCATCCATCGCATCCATCGCTGCTTACCATCGCATATCCCTGCCGCGTCCATCGCTTTCATCACTACTTACCATCGCATCCATCGTGCAACATCACCGCATGCCATCGCATCCATCGTGCAACATCACCGCATGCCATCGCATCCATCGTATCCATTGCATCCATTGCTGCATGCCATTGCATACTACCAACGCATTCCTTCGGCCACATCTCAGCATGTCATCAAAGCATAGCGTTGCCATATGTCATCGACGCATAACACCGCCGCATCCATCGTGCAGCATCGGTGCATACTGCATCGACGCATACCCTCGCCGCATGCCTCTATCCATCGCATCCATCGCATCCAACATCCAGCGCCCTTGAACGCGCAACTTGAGGTTGTCGCATACCCGATCAATGCGTGCACGTGCCTCCAGTGCCTTGCGCCCATGTCTGCACAACCTAAGGTTGTCGCATGCGTTTTCTAACCTCCCAAATAACCTCTCAAAGTTTAATGACCAACGCATGACACCACACCAATACAAGGCCAATGCATGAGAAACTCTTGGCAATGCCTCTTGCCAATACTTCGGCCAATCATGCGTCTAACCTTACAAACGCATGGTTGCCTTCTCAACTTATGCGTTAATGTCTCCTAACACTTAACGCATGGGTCCTTTTGATCTTACACTTAGTCAAATTTCACCAATTAAAACTTAACTCAAAACTACTCAAGGAAAATCTATTTAACACTTAGAAATTTCCTTCACTTCAACATAGGATTTAACTTTCACTTAGTTAATTTCCTTAACCACCTGCTTAAGTAGGAAAAATGAAAATCCGGGTTTCACAAAACATGATAATAAATTAAGTAAATATAAAATAACATAATAATATTTTAATAAAAACATATTGGAGATCGATCTCGGACTCCCAAAGAATCGATTTCTCACCTCAAGAATTTCTAGAAAATCGGACTCCCAAATTTCCTAGATTCTGTTATCGGAAATTTTAGAACAACATCCTTAAAACAAATGTTTAGGAAAAAAAGATTAAACTCATTTAATAAAACTCAAAAGGAGTTAATTTCAAGGACTTGAAAATAAACATAAAAGTGTTGAAAATGCTACAGAAATTTTAAATAAAAACAACAATATTAATTTAAATATGCAAAATTTGACAAAATATACAATTTAACAATCTTGGAGTCTGTTCGAGCGTTCATGATCAAGGGAGATTGAAGATGAGTCTTCAAAGGTATGTTAATTTCTATCCATTGATATGTAGAAAAGCATGCTGTAATTTCAGTTTTGTGTATAGCTTGTTGTTTCCGTTTGTGACTGTAATTGTGAATATTCATATACGATTGAAATTTGGAACGATCCTTCTGCTGCTCATGGATTTCCTCATGTCCGATTTCCTTCAATATATATATATATATATACTCCATGAGATTTAATATAGTATCTGGGCAAGAGGTCTTGTGTTCAAATCCTATAACGTCATTTCCACTCCAATTAATAATGATTTCCACTTGTTATGTTCTTCTACAAATTTCAATTCTACGAGTGATATTGACGGAAAATATTAAGCTGTTTAATATAATTAAATTTACTATAACCAATTAGCTTAAGTTTGTGGATAATGAGTTAATTTAACAACTCCAACGATGGGAAAGCATGGGAGTCATAATTTTTTAGAATAATTATTATTATATTTAATTTATAATTTTTATTTTTATTTTAATTTTAAAACACCGTGCCAAAAATATATTAATAAGTCATTTGTTTTTTAGGAATAGTCTAGATAATTGAAAACTTTAGATGCCTTGAATCATAATAGATATATACCTAGAAAAATAGATGACCTAACATTTTAGGCGATTGTATTTTCCTTGAAACTAGACGCCTAGAATAGTTTTTAAGAATGTTTGAAATATTTAAGGGTGTCAGTTTTTTTTTTTTTTTTTTTTTTTTTTTTTTTTTTTTTTTTTTTTTTTTTTAGAAATGTAGATAACCATAATCAATTAGAGTCCTAGAATTATTGATATCAAAATTACAGATATCTAACATTCTTAGATAACCATGTTTGTTTTGTAGGAATATTTTTTAAGGTATGTGAGAATACTTGGATGACTCTATTGTTTTATAGGATTTCTACTTTGGAATGTCTTATATAATTAATTTAACATAATTTGAACTTATATAACCTATTTATTTTTATTATTTTGAATTTCTTTTTAAATTAATATAGTTTTATTATTTTATTTCTTGTTTTTCTCAACAAAATAATATATATTAATTTAAGAATTTTTATAAAATAAATATTAATTTAAGATTCCTATAAAATGTGTATTAATTAAATTAAATTTAAAATTGAATAAAAAATAAAAACAACTACCATATAAAAAAGAAAGTAAAATACATAATTGACATTCTTTATTTTAATTATAAAACAAAATAAAAAGACGATTGGTATATATATATATATGAAAAAAAAAGGGTTAAAGTATGCTCTCAACCCAAGAATCCAGGAAACCCATGTTTCAGAGGGCATCCAAAACTCTCAAGATATTCTCAGGATATCCTAGGATGCCCAGATCTTCAAATGTTCAACCATCTAATGTTACTGCATAACAAATGCGATAATCGAGATGTTCTCAGAGTATCCTATTATGTTTGGCAAAGTAAACATTTTGCAATTAATATATTTGGTTTTGGGGATTTTTGATCATGGATAGTTTTAAATATTATCAAAAGTGTGTAAACCCAAATATTAAAATGATCTATAATCAAACACCTTACTAAAAAAAAGTAATTATAATTTAACCACTTAAACATATTAGATACTATCATTATTTATCTGGCTATGCCATTTTCATATAAGAAAATTAATAATCCCCCTTATTTCTATAAATATAGAGCATATTAATGTGAAGTAGAGAGAGTAATCCTATACTAGGTTTACTTGAGGATAGGTTCAAAAGAGACAAGGTCATAGTTACCAACAACATGTCATATTATCTCAGCCACATATGTCTAAAAAATTCCATTGCCTGTTTTAGCTTCTATCACAAGAATATAGGTGTTCTGTGTTAAAACTTCAAAAGTCGACATCAGACCATTCACTACACGATTTGAAAACTAAATTGTCCTTTTCTTTCTCGTTATGCTTATACATTGTATTCTTTCCAACTTCTTGCACATCTTGGCGATTAATATCTTTAATTGGTACTAGAGGAGTCACTATTTTCTCATAACTCATATTGGAATACTTTTGATAGATGCTTAATTAGAAGATATTTATAAGTGTGATTTATTCATGATTATTTATAAGTTCAATATTTATAGTTGTAGTTCAACACTCTAGACAGTAAAATTATTAGATAGATAGATTGAGATCTCGTGTTTGGATCTAGATTGTACATAAAAATGAGGAGCTGACACTACTTCTATAGATTACGAGATAATAGATAGTAAAATTGTTAGATAGATAGATTTAGATCTCGTGTTTGGACCTAGATTGTACATAAAAACGAGGAGCTAACACATCTTCTATAGATTACAAGATAAGTTTGAATCAATTTCTTTTAATGTAGTCATGGTTGTGTCCTAGTCATACAATCTATCTTTTTTGTCATTAGACTAGTCTATTGGCAACATTTTGAAATATAAATAAATTAACATGATTATTTTGGTATATATATTATTTAAAACTATAATATTAATTTTATTTTACAATAATATAATTTCTTATGTGCTATATTATTATTTTTATTTAACAAAATTGAATTGAGTTTTTAACCTTAAAAACTCTATTTATTAAAAATATATATATAAATACACTTGGTTCTTTATTTTTGGATTTTTGATAACTTTTAAAAAACATGTATGTCTGTTTTCTAATTAAGTTTTCTATTTTTTGAATTTTAAAATCATTTTTGTTAAGGCCCGTTTGGTAATTCATTTAGTTTTTTTGTTTTTATTTTTGAAAATTAAGCTTATTTTATCCACATTTCTTATAATGATTTGCATCTTTTTTGACAATAATAGTTGAATTCTTAACCAAATTAAAAAAACAAGAGCAACTTTTTGAAAGCTACCTTTTTTAGTCATATAAAACTTGGCTTGATTTTTTAAATCATTGGTGAAAAATAGATAGTAAAGGAAGAAATTTGAAGATGGAATTAGTGTTCATAGGCTTGATTTTCAAAAAAAAAAAAAAAAAAAAAAAAAAAAAATTAATGGTTACAAACGGGACCTAAGAAATTCTAAAACCCAATTTATTATTATTTTTTTTAAAATAGAGTTTATCTTAATAAAACTAATAAAAATGGTACTGTTTGTGTCGTCCTTGTACGGATTCGAACCCCATTCCCCAACTATTTTATCACTTTAAATTTTCCATTACATTATAATTTTCACTCTTTTAAATGTTGAATGGTTAATAGTGTCTCTTTTATATGCTGAATGGTTAATAATGTTGAATATATATATATATACTACACTTTATTTTCATATCAATTATCATTTTTCATTAAAAAAGTTTATCTAAAAATTTTTAAACAATTTAAAATTTCAAAGTTAAAATAGTTAAAAAAAATATGAATAAATTATTATTTTACAACAAATATTTGAAAATTCACAACCACTTTCATAGATATATATATATATATATATATATATATATATATATATATATATATATATATAATTGTAAAGGTGTGACACAATTTCAATTGAAGGATTTGTTTTCTTCAAATATGAGACTATTTTTGAACTGCTGCAAATAATCTATAAATATATGTGATTTCATATGAATTTAAAAACAGACACAACATACAAAATCATTTTCCTAATTCTCATCTCCTTTATATACAATTATTCACACATGGCAAGTGTCCAATTCAATTTGTAGTTAAAGCGTTTTATTAATGGGGTTGTTATATATTTTTATCTTGGGAGTTGATTGTAAGTTTATGATACCTATGAGCAACATGAGAGAAATCAATGTAAATTTGTTGAGATCAAATTATTTTTTCATCATTTGTTTATTATTCTATAATCTGTTCTTATAGAAATAAAATTATTTTTCTTGTATTTATTGAACATGTTTTTTAACTCATTTATTCATAATTAATTAGTGTATTCAAAATATTGATATTGATTTATCATATTGCTTTTTTTTTAAAAAAATAAAATAAAATAAAGAATATAATTTATATTTATATATTAGATAAAAATAAAACTAAAATATTCATCCAGAAGTTTTTTAATTATTTTTTAGAAATAGAAATTTGTATCAAAACGACAATCAAGGCTAATACACCGTTGTCCATACACTTTTTTTTTTTTTTTTTTGGAATATTTTGTTGCCGCATGTGAAAAATATTTTTTATATTGAAAAAGTGACAAAATTTTAAAAATATACCTTGTAAAGAGAAAGTAATTTATATTTTGGAAATACAATTATTGTTTGGACCTTTAATATTAATATTGTTGTTTTCAAAACTTATTATAAAAATATTTGTTGTCTAAAACTTATTAGAGAAATATTTGTTGTTTTGGGAATTCGGGGCTAGAGGTCGAACGTTGAGAACTCGACTAATGTGGAGGTCGAACGTTGAGAAACTCGACGAACAAAGAAAAACTTGAAAATAATACATAAGCCGAAACTTCAAACCCTCGAACAGGAGGAAATCTCGCGAATCTCGCTTAGGTTGTCGAAGGTTGAAGTTTCGACACACATCCACCCTCGAGATTGCAGGTTTATTACTTTTTCTTTTTCCCTCATAGAGGAAATAAAGTAATTGAGATGGTATTACTATATGTATCTGTTGTACTCGAGCTGCTTCTAACAACCTATGCATTTTGTTATCATTTCGAATTAGACGGAGTGGGATTGATGTGGGGGGTGGGATTGGCTATATTTCTGGGAGCGAACTCCAGGAGAATATGAAGCACATGATACAAGTTATGCCTTGGAATGAAAGACAATTCCAAATTAGTTTTTGTCTACGAACAAAAAAAGTAGATCCATAATCAAAAAAAGGTGTTTGTGATTGTTCCAGAAGAAAATGAAAGCTAGTAATCATTAATGGAAAAAACAACAATAAAACAGAGGGAGAGGCGAGATTAATTGAGGAGAGAGCGAGGATCTTAGAGAGAGCGAGAGTGAGAGAGCGAGATTGAGAGAGCGAGTAGTCTTCACTTATTTGAACTTTCCATAGAAATATATATAAAAAAAGAAGAGAAAAAAGAGCTAATTAATCATACTATTAATTGAATAATTCATTAGAGACTATAATAGAATATATTAGATATACTATAATTGATAATCATTAGACAATAAATGAATATATTAGATTAATTATATCTATAAATTGAATAATCATAGACAAATAAATTGAAATATATTAGATTTTATCTATAATTAAAGTCATTTAGCACACAATTGAATATATTAGATTATTATACCTATAATTGAATAATCATTAAGACAACAAATTGAAATAAATTAGATTATTATACTATAATTGGAATAATCATTATGACACAAATTGAATATATTAGTTTATTAATACTATAATTGAATAATCATTAGACAAACAAATTGAATATATTAGATTATTATACGTAATAATTGAATAATTTAGACAATAAATTGATATTATTAGATTTATTAATACTATAAATGAATATATTATATTATTATAATGTAAAAACTTATTGATTGCAAAAAAAAAAAAAAAAATGAATATATAGTAGATTATTTATAAAAAATTGAATATACAATAAATTTATAATAAAAAAATGAATTACAATAAAATGAATATATAATAAAAAAATATATTTATTATCAATACCCTAACTATCGGAGCCCGTTCGTGTAGTATACGAAGGAATTTCAAAAAAAAAAAAAATAAAATTGAATATATAGTCTGGTGTCAGTTTCAAATTCAAATAAGTTTCAACAAAACAATTAAAGAATATCAAAGGATAAATTGAAGCTGTTTTAAGTTTTTTGACAACATTAGTTTAGAAGCAATGGACTTGCACATGAATGGAGGATTCAGATGATGGGTGGATGACGAACAAATCCTATCAGAGTGCATAAATGGAGTCCTACAAAGGAAGCTCGAAATGTTGCCTATTTAAATCTCTCTTGCTCAGATACATTCTTCAATGCGTGAACTATTTTCGAGAAAAGTAAGAGTAGAAATAGGGATGCATTTGGAGCGTCAATGATAAACCCAGGATCCTGTTGAATTCCCGATTGTTTTTCTGTACGATCTTAGTCCATTCTAATCGAATCAGTTTTTTGTATGGCGAGATCGTACACTGGAGATAAATTCCAATCAGACGTCGTAGAGGCAGGATTTATTCAGTAAAAACTGGCTAGTTCTGTATCACAGCTATGGTGAGAGATGGATTAGGGCTCCGGACGCATACATTCCATATGTTTGTGGAGAGATGGACTATCACTCTATAGGACATAGAGTGTGTTGGGGTTACCTCGACTTGAGCCCGGTCACCGAAGTGATGTATGACAGAAAGTTCAACTGTACCTCGGTGCGACCCCACCTTCCGACAAGATTAAAGGACGAGGTTAAGTTTAATATGGTTAGGGAAACACAATTCGTGAGCTCGCAGATGGATTTGCAGACGAGAAAACATATAAGGATATGCGCGCAGCATATCTACTATTAAAATGATGGGTGGGAAGTCTGTTTTCAGATAAATCAAGTCATTTTATTCACTTTGA
The DNA here is from genome assembly GCF_009727055.1 of Benincasa hispida. Taxonomy (NCBI): domain Eukaryota; kingdom Viridiplantae; phylum Streptophyta; class Magnoliopsida; order Cucurbitales; family Cucurbitaceae; genus Benincasa; species Benincasa hispida. The sequence goes on from NC_052355.1 coordinate 7,209,811, forward strand.
TTTTCCTGCCCACTGTTAGCTAACCTCCATGGATGCGGGCTGGTTATTCGTGGGGTGGGAGTCTTATGTGACTTGGCATGTGAAGGACAATAGCAAAGCAACAAGATCTAGGTTCGAGGATAGCTGGGCCTCTCATACTTTTGCAACTGGGCTTGGAGCGATTTCCAACAATGGCTCCACAGCTACATCATGTAATGACGCTCAATTAGTTGGACGAGCCTACAGTTCTGGTATGTTGTTTAATCAATTTAATTATATCATAACTGAGCTAAAATACTAAATTAAAAAAAATAGGTAGAGATAGTACAAAGTGTAAACATCTTTAGAGTTTAAACCAACTATCATGTTATAGATCATCTATTATCACCGTTATTATTAATAGTACGATGAATAATTGATTTCTGCTCATTTGTTTCTGTAATCAAGGCTGAAAGTATCATTACACTAAACTCTAATTGAATTAATACTATTATTATCACTATTTCGTGTTCTCGCTATTTTTTTACATTATAAATCATTATTAATATACCATAATAAATATATTTGTTATAGTGTTGTGTGAATTTACAAGGTATATATAAGTTGAGAGAGGTAGCCGAGTGTGTGCTCAAGTTTATATTGTGAATACTCTATTGCCCACTATTTTTTGTGGTAATGACGAAGTAATAACTTGGGAATATTCCCAAGTAATTGCGTATCATTTCTACACAATAAGACTAGATATGTGTGTCAGCACATATGAAGATTTCATTTCTTCTCATCAAAATAATTACAATTATGCTATCAATCGGCAAGTTGGAGTGAATGGCAGGTTGCGATTTTAACTGTGTGTGATTGAGTACAGATTTATACGTGTCGTTTAAATATAAGATAACGAAAATGAAAAACAGGTGGATAGTTTGCCCATCAGGTCAAAAGTTCCTTCAAACCACTAGGCTTTATGCCTTGATGGGCTTATATATCTGAGAACCCGGTCGCATTGCTGTTGGACGTACTGCTGAATGATATTGACCAAGAACTGCTCAAGAGAGCATTGGTCGAAAATGAGAACAGATATGCACATATATGTTGGTCTTCATTCATTCTTGTTTCTGCAGTGATGTTTGGACCTTTACATGATGCGTGCACACTTGAGATTTAATGTATGTGCCTAATCATGACAATCCTATAGTCTGCTAGAGTTCTCTCTTCTTAACAGTTTTGACACCTAGTAATATTATCCTTTGTGTAAAATCCATCATTTACTAGATATTATTCATTTGTGCTTAATCTCTTTATAAATAATATTCACAAAGGCTCGCTACTTCTCCACTCGTCCGGCATTAAGACTGCTAACAGCTATGTTTTTTTTAAATTTTAAATTATCAGTTTTTACAATTTTAATAAAACCTTAAGAAAAAAATAAAGATATATTAAATAATCCTCACAATACAAATTTAATATAAATGGAAAAAGTGTGAGTAGGATTAGCTAGCTGCTTGGATTGCTGACATTACTAGAGGTTAATGACCAAAATAATTAAGAGCCGGACAATGATCACTATTATCTATATATTGTATTATAATTTAAATAACCCTCCTCGCGCTCTTCTCTATAATTTGTCTCCTAAATTCACAAAAGAGATTCTATAATATTTTAATAACCGAGACGAAACAAGTGTATGTAAGCGCTCCTCTTTATGTTGAAGGCTAGCTGTATATATTTTGCCATTAATGAAAATCCTCATATAATAGACATCATTAATTAGCTTCTATATACTTTAGTGAAAAAAGAAATGAAATGGATTTCCCATATTTAATACAAAAGTTTTCATTTAATACGAGTTATGTTAATTCTACATCTCTAAAAAACTTGGTAAAATTAGGCTGATTTTGAAAATAATCAACTATTCAAATCAACCTCCACTAGATGTCGCAACACCTACGTTGGTGTGTGGCTCTCAACATTTAATATATGTTACTGACAACTAAAAGCTCTCTCTTAAAGTGGTAGAACCTAACGTTTCATTATTACTGATATACAGAAGCATGTGTCCTATTCATCTCAGATTCTCAAACTCTTATATGTATCGTATATTAGACGGAACCTGAATTATATATCGTGTGGTGAGATTTGATACTTACACACGACGCTCTTGTTTCAACAGTATTAGATAGTCGCACAGAGTGAGAGATATGATGCCCCCCCTAAAACTATCGACGTAGGTTCTGTTAGAAAAAAAACTGTTCATTCTCTCGAGAGAAGTCTTGCTTAATAATTGTTATTCCGTGATGGATGAATTGTATTGGTCTAGCACAATTTATGCTACTCCAGACGACCCATTAGAATGACTTCCTAAAGGCTGCTGTCCTTCGATTCCTTTTCATACGTTCCCTCAACGAGTGGAAGATACCAAGCATTAGTCCCGAAGGAGGGACGGCTTCGTGATGTAGAACATAATTTGAATATTTGTAATTATGATCTGAGCGGCCTGCAGAGATCTAACATCCCAACGTTGAAGATTTTTCTAAAGTGTGGAACATGAGGATTGCTCCAAAGGTTGCTCGATTTCCCAAGATCAATTGAAGTAAGGATGCATCCGGTCATCCAGCTTGTGGTATAAGTATAGACAGCCATCATAGTGAAAAAATACATTGAGTTTACATCTTGCGAAGGACACATCCATCAAAGGTCTGCAAGTCGATCGACTGTAGGTACTACTAGGCCAGCATACGAATCACATCGATCCGCTGATACGTTTACCGTCCGTTGTGTGACCTACCATGTATTTTTATTACTTTATTCTCTCACTAATACTAATGAAAGGAAATAATTTGAAATTTATATTTTGTTTTATTTTATGAGTGTTGATCAAATAAGAATTTCAATATTGTATATTTTATACTCTATTAAGATAGCTTCTTACATATAAAGATCAATAAACGTGAAAAATAAGCTCAAATATTTTTGTGAAAATATTCTCTTCAGTCCTAAAATACCGTGGCAACTTAAAAATACAAGAAAAAAAAAACATAACTGAGTTGATAAACATGATTATAAGAAAGGAAAGTTAATGCAATAATGCTCTTACCAGTCTTAATATTGGAATCGTCATTAGGGAGATCGAAAAAATATTCTTAATAGAGTTTAAGAAGTTAAAGAGTTTCTATAATGTGAGTGGGTGAAAAAAAAAGGGATAACTTTGTACGGAGACAACTCAATCTTCTCGTTCTGCATTCCAAATCAATAAATACACTTTAGTAACTTCTATTCTTCCTCTCGTTGCTCATAAGCAAGCTCTTAGTTACAACAGACCTCAACGTCCTCGACTGCTGACACACTATACTTCTGACGTGATCTCTCAACAACATACAACTTATATCAGCATTCGGCCCTCGTGTTAATTTATGATCTAATTGGTAGACAGGGGTTATCTATATCTTACTGTAAGTCGGCAAATAAGGGAACAAGGTATCGTCGTTCATTAGCTCGTCTTAAGTACTAATTTTAGTCTAGTAGTTTGAAAGTTTGCGCACTCTTATGTTTCGCAGTATTACACCAATTAAATGTCCGTGTTCTTATATCTGGGGAATACTACAGCTCAACAAAAGCAATTATTTAACTTTATAATCAACGTCAATATAAAACAAATAAATGGACTGTATGATACATATCTCTAGATTAACTAGGACCAAGAAAGAAAATAGTAGACATCGGCGAGTCCGTGGTGAGTAGTTAAGAAGATATATATATGTTCTATATCAACTAAGATCAGTATAGGACACGATATGCCAGAATTATATATAAGAAGCTCGGATCGAATCTATAAATATAGTGCCTCAAAACACACAAATCAATAAATTATTATATATATAACAATTGGAGTGAAAAGTCTTTAATAATCACACAATATCACATACCAGTTTAGTTTTCTCACTCTTAGCAATTGTATATATACTCTCAAAAAGAAATCTACACACTCTAGTGCATTTCTCAAATTTCCATCCAATATTTTAGGTAATCTCTCCTCTTGAAGATTACGATTTTAATTTCACATAAAAAGGAAGTTAAACAAAGAATCTTATGTATAAAAATAAACACAGGAATTAACTCAAAAAATAACTAATTAATAAATATGTAACTCTGATTTTTGTTTAAACGTCAATTTAAAAATTCTCGCTCTACATAAGTGCGTAGGATCTATATAGACACTCGTAAGATTATATCGAATAAATTGCCCCTATGGGATCTTAGAACTATGACTACCTGCAAGACTTCTACTTTTTCAAACAGGCATCCAGAACCCCCTCAAAATCGTGTCTCGCGCGAGAACATCACAAAAATATCAACAAGGGCCAACTTGCTTACATACATAGTAATCAAGAGCATGTTGAGCTTTGTGTCGTCTCAAATAGCGTTGGACACCACCTTTTTTCTCACAGCCCAACCATCATACTGTATAATAATATGAGCAGAACAATTGAATGTGCGCGGTCAAAGGGGGCAAGAAATTCATCCACAAGAGAACTGAGCATACTCGTTTTCCATTGTCCCCAATCCTCTCCTTAATGAAACATGTCTGTCAATTTCTCTAACGTGGTTTAGTTTCTGTTCATTTATTGAATCGGATGATTGAGGTCGTGTATTTGCAATAGTCTCCGTATTGGCCAGTTTTTGTTGTCACAAAAAAACAATTTCATCGGAGAGCTCACTTTTCTTTGCTGAATAGGATTCCAGGATTAACTACTTTTACTCCAAACCAGGATTTCTTTTCAGTGCAAAATCTACCATGCAAGAACTCATTGGCCCATCTCTTATACTCAGCAGTTCAACTCCTCAGCACGTACCTTCTAGCATTAGATCCCTTGTTTCCTTGCCACTTCTATCTTCAGGTGATATCAGAATTGACGCCGGACAAAGTGGTTCTAACGATCAACTCCCTCCACGAACGGTCTGATCTTTCTGTCAACATAACAGAGCCTGCTCAGTCCAGGGTCTTATACAAACCTCCCATATTTAGTAATCTAAAGGTGTAAGTATTCCACAACGCGATTGCTATTAGACTTTTTGAACATCAAACCTACCGCTCCTACGTCTGCCAGGAGGTTTCCTTTCACTACACGTCTAACGATCGAAGGATATGTTCAACTGTTGTCATTATTGATCTTCACAGGAGCCCTTACCATTTTTAAACTGATGATAACCACCCTACTTGCATATTGAAATATCTGGCCTTGTGTAAGAAAAGTAGATCAACTTCTCAAACTAAAACGCTATTGATTTTTGACTCCTTTCTTTATTAACAAGGACTCTTATCATTTACTTGCATCTCTATTCATACCAGTAATGCTAGTCATTTTTACAATGCCAATCTGTTTTTAGCTCCCATTACCATCCTGTGAGCTAAGTGTGGTCATATCCGTAGTTCACTTAAAGGTTAGGTATCCACCTAAATCCTTATACTATAGATTGATTTAGGTTTATCACTTTGAGATGTCAGAAGTAGATTTTCCAAATGATTCTTCCAAGTTATGGCCTGCTGAGTTTTTCTTATTAGTCACAGTACCTTACAAAGTTGTATTTTTTGTTTGATAGCGTCAGATAAAGCTGCATGGACACATTAGAGAAGCAATACCTTTCTGATGATATTTATTGCAAAATCGAGATCCTACTTTCTCGCATTTCCCAGACATAATGTAATCATTACAGTCTAATAAAAGAGAGAAACATACGTGATCTAACCCCATGGTTCGAATTGTAACTTTCATAATCTTTTTATTGAGCGCCTCCTATCTTCTTTAGTACATTGGAAGCCTCAGGTATCTGAAGATATTACAAATCCTCTAGAGAGGCGCTTACTCTCTACTCGACCGTTCATCTCCGCCTCAATATAATAAATCTTTCACTAATTGTCATCAAACGATGTTATGAAACAAATAAATAAGAGTACATGTACTATCGTCCCTGTATTTCTCTTAGGCTCCATTTTCGTCACTAACTTATAGAAGGTGCAATGATTCACCAATACCGGCAACGGAGTTTTCTTCTCTAAGTTGAACATTCTCAGACATGTTCCTAGAAACCAGGTTCTTCAACATTTCCGTTCACCAACTTCTCATTCCTATTAAGCTGTTTGATGTATCCTATACCTTAGATAGCCAAAGATGGGTTTTTGTTTCTTTGGATAGGGGATAAACCTTTTAGTCTTTTAGCTTATTTGTTTTTGTCTTTTTATCGTACTGAAACTATTTCTTAGTCTTGTGTTTTTTTTTTTTATTTTTTATTTTTTTTTTAAACAAGGCTTTTTATATAGTAGCGAACTTTCTCCAATTCTTACCACAACACCTGTTTTTAGAGCCCTGACTTCTCGAACCGTTAAGAAGGCATATGAGAGTAGGAATACTCATAATTAGACTTCTCTTCTTTCAAGTTCCCATTCATTTAAAACAGTTCGAAATATATTTACATAATCAAATTGGAGAAACCAATCTTCATTCTCATTTTCTTTGGGTAAAAGATCAATAGAGCCACTTGCCAAATCAAACTTTATTCTATCAACCAATATGAGACAAGAAAAAGAGAGAACGTACTCGAATAGTTTGTAAGTTTGGCCACGGAGAGAAAATTTTCAGGGTAAGTCTATGAAAATCTCATCTCTGCTATTAAGCTAGATTGCTTATGGACAGAGTAAAAACGAACAATCGTTAACAGAGCGAGCTCCTAAAGCCGTTTTCATCTTGTAAACGGTCAATGTCGGTGCAACTCACAATTCTCACTGTAATTTTAATAGTAAAACACTTCATTGCATCCAAACTATGTCATATGTTGCTCACTCCTCTTAGCAGAGTCACTTTGTTTCCCAAGTTTCATTCTCTCAATGAGCTCTCATTTCTTCCATTAATAGCCCAGATCTCCATTCTTAGTTTTTTCATTGCAACACTATGTATGTCTATTTTTGGAACACCACATCAACAGTGTCCAAGGTAACTGGTATCGTGGAACGCTTTTGAACTCGTTCCTTGTCAATCAATCATTAGGCGTAACCAGCATTACTTAGTGACCCGTCAGGTAAATAACCTATGCATAGGGTATTTAAGTACATGAACGGAGTGCCTGTTTCACTGCAGAACAAGCTAACAGAAAATCAAAAGTATGTGATGACTATCAACGATCCTACAACTATCCAGGCTCCCTCACCTCAATCTTGAATACCGTGCTATCTTCTGTTTATCCACGAGGCATTTCAAAGGTAAGTAGTCATCATTAGTCATATATCATTCCTCCAGATCATCATTAACTGTTTTAGAATCATTTCATTCTCAATTTGTCTCCTCTTCTGCCATTCTTTTCAGGCAGATAACTTACTAGCTTTCCTTCGCCTTTCTTATCCTGCTCGCAAAGATATAATCACAGGTTCTCCATACACTACCCTTGGTAAGAGGAATACAACTCATCATTAAGTTTTTAGGAATGATGTGTACGTAGCGTCATGCAACTTGAATCAATCCGATTTTTGGTTTTTTATGAACCCTAACTCCTTGGGAGCTATTGAAACGCATCACCTAATACTAGAAGTCCGCAGTTTTTGGTTCGGACATGGCCCGAAGAGTGACCACAGGGTTTACTTCCGTCCATGAAGAGCAGATCTCTCCTATAGTAAGTTTTTCCAACGACACTTTGGTTTAGGTGGGGAACGACCGAGGTCGTCTTACTCAGAACTAGCGTGTCATTAGGAACGAAGATCAAATAGATGTACAGAGTTGTAACTCTAATGGATGAATATCATCAGAGTCACAACTCCTGCTTTACTATGTCATTGTTGACATATCTCCCTCTCTCATCTTGAGTAGTGCAAAAACTAAAAAAGAGCGATGACGAGACACCCCAAAAAAGATATTGAACACTCATCTATGGACAGTAGATCATAGTCAATTTGTATATCAGAGTGGCTATTTGATGGAATGAGATTAGCCACGTTTAAGTTAAATTATTACACAACCCGTTTTGAATGAAGCTCTCGACTATGTATCGACAAAGAACACTTGGCGTAAAACCAACTGAGCACGAAGGTGTAAAATTTTTGTTTAGACTCGGATTGTTAGGAACTATTCCTTAGGGGAATGATATTCTCAAATGGCAACGCATACCAAAAGACTCCGAAATGTGTAGGGGAACATACAGTGATAATTAAAGATAAATCCCAGTGCAAACCAAACTGTGTAAGTTGCAAGATAATAAGGAAAGGAATATAAATCTCTCTCATCTTCTCTCCTCCT